>NW_017731699.1:482115-488060 GCF_001890085.2 Hipposideros armiger
AGAAAGAAAGAAAGAAAGAAAGAAAGAAAGAAAGAAAGAAAGAAAGAAAGAAAGAAAGAGAAACGGCCTGACAGAAACTGATGGATTTCCATCGATGGATTTTCTTACAGGGTCTAGGAAGGCAGTGCAGCTAGTTTTGGTGATCGTTGACAAGTCAGTGACATCATTTGTAAAACAGGGTAATAACTACCTACCTCCTTGAGTTTCATGTGATGGTAACCACTCAAAAGTGTTGTCTTGGCTCTAAATGAAAGTAGGTTTTATTAGCCAGAAGAAATGTCAGCTGGCAGAGCCACAGCCTCGGAGAAGGCGTGTGATGAAGATGAGAGGCACCTAGGAGCCCATGTCAGACATTTCACATGTGCCAAGGGAACTAAGAGACACGTGAGACAGCCAACTCCAGGTTGTTGGCAGAAGAGCTGTGTGAGAGGGGCGCCCCCTGGAGCGGTGCAGTCCAGCCGCTCAGGCTCTTTGGACCCCCACATTTCTTCATGTTGCACTAAAGCTTGATTATGTGTTTGAATTACCTGTTCAAGACTTCTTTGGATAGGACTGTGAGGGAGGGTGCTTTTGAGGGGGGAAGAGCCTAAGAAAGGTTTAGAAACAGTGGCATAGTCTGTGAGCGGACACACCGATCTCCATATTATCCTGGGCCGTGGCAGAAAAAAGGTGACCTGAGATCTCCCAGACCAGCGTGTCACGTCCTGTCTAGAAGAAGGCTTTCCCAGGCAGGGAGGAGGCTCATTCAGCGTTTTGAAGGGTATTGCCATTATGTCATAGTCTTGGGGTTTTTTGATAATAGACAACATGCAGAGAAGCACAGGTTGTGGCATGTAGTACTCCAACAGGTTCTGGCCACACAAACCAAGGCGGAGGCTGAAGTGGCAGAAACCCTTCCATGGGAAATTAAAGCGACCTCCATTATGTTAGAAGTCACTGTTAGCCTCACCCCTGGTGGATCCTATACAATGGAAATTTGGGGTGTTCTCCCAGCTGAATAGAATGTGCTTTCCTTGGGAAAGAATAAGACGTAATTCTGTGTGAATCACATTGGGACAAAAAACATATTGCTAATATTTCCTAGTTCCATACAGAAAGCCTTAGCAGTGAAACCAGAAAATGTGATCTTGGCAGGGACTGCTGGGGTTCCTGGGAAGCCATTTAGTGCAGACACTGGGGGCCAGGTCCTTGGGTCAGCAAGGGTAGTCCCTTCTTTTCCTGGCCAGTGACAGCTGCTTTGGGGCCCACTCCCCAGAGTCACAAACAGTGCAGTTTTCAATCAAACAATTTTTAGTCAGCCATCAAGGTCCCTTTCAGCTCGACATTTCTACGAGTCTGTCATCAAATACTCATTGTGCAACTAAGTTTTCAAGGCTCCATCCCTGGCAGTGTGGAAGTTATCTGGTCTCTTCTTCCTACCCCCCATCCTCCCAAGAGCTTATCTATTTGAGACGCCCATGCAAAAAACTAGAGAATCGCATTCTCATTTAGTTACCATCTTCTGTGAAAGCACTGCAAGCAAATTGTTTTTCCAGATTATTGAAGTTTAGTCCATTAAGTGCCAAGGTTTTATTTAAAGCTGTTTTGATGGAAATCTTTTCAAAATGTATTACACAGCACTCTATTTTCTTAAAGAGATGATGCTGAACATTATGTAGCCTTTCTTTAATGTTTTACAATTACTATTCATTTGCAACCATTTGTTCAACATGTGTTGATTAAGTAACTGTTACTGGTTAGACACTGCTAACCACTGGGAGTACAATGGTGAACAACACAGAAATCCTGCCTTCCAATAGCCTCTGGGTGATGGAGGAGACAGAGAAATTAGCAGGCAATTGCTATACGGTGAGCTACTGCCATGATAGGGTAAGCGGAGAAGGGGACTTTGTCTAATCTTGAGGTCCGGAAAGGCTTTCAAAGGGGTACCCTAGAAGCTGAGAACTGAAGTATTAGTAAAAAAAAAAAAAAGTTAAAAGGGGAGTGAGAAGTTGAAAGGGATCCTTCAGGAAGAGGGAACTGAAAAAGGAAATGCCAAGAGGCAATATGGAGTTTGAGGAAAAATGCAGAGAAGACTGGGGCAGAGGACACAGTGGTGGTGGGGGGATGTCATATGCTGGGGGGCACAGAGAAGCTGGAACAAAGAAGGCTGGTGACACTGACAGAGCCAGGACACAGAGAGCCTTCTATGCGTTGGATAAGAATTGGATGTGCGTCTTCTCTTCAGCCTGTGTACAGCATGATTTGATTAATCGATGGACAAATGTTCGTTGGCCACCCACAATATACACCAGGTGGTGATAATAGTTGCTAACCATGAGTGCTTACTATATGCCAGGCATTACACTAAGCACTGGCACTGTCATGGATTGCCTTACTTAATCCTCACAAAGTAGGCATTAATATTATCCCCATTCTATAGATGGGAAAATTGAGGTTCCAAGAACTTAGGCAGCTTGCCCAGAGTCACACAGCTCATCTGGCACATGCTGTGGTAGGTGGCGCAGATAATAAAGTAGTATTTGGGGAGATCTTTGTAGAAGAGCATGGCATTTTTATGGCCTAGCCCCAGAATTTGCACACCACCATCATTTCTGCGATACTCTACGGGGTGAAGCAGCCATGAAGATCTACCCAAGTTTAAAGGGAGGAGACTTTGACCTCACCACTGAATGGGAGGAGCATCAGTGTCACATGATCAGAAGAGCATGATGGATGGGAGGTATTCTGGCTGTCATGTTTGGAAATTACAATATGCCAGTGGGTACCTTGGGAAAGGCAGTGGCTTGATCCACTGCCTGGCTGGGCACGATTGTGCAAAGCACAGGGGACAGAAACACATGCAGCACTCTTACCCCAGCAGTATTGATTGGGGAGACCCGTGACTGAATGAATTACAGAGGAAGGAAGTGTTTTCTCTGTCCCCATACTGTACTTCCTGGAATCATTTTCACTTTGTAATGCCAAAGTCTTATCACCAAGGCTGGCGTGGCTGGGTACATAGCTGTTAATAATGCCTGTGATGTTGATGGACTCTAGTCTACCAAGCAGTGGGGGCAGCTGCCAGTGGGGGAGGCAGTAATTTTAGTGTTTGTCCATGAGAGTCGATTACATCTGAGTCACCATCTCTCCCCAGCAGACAGCAGTAGGCTGTGTTTCATTGAGAATTATGAACATGGTAGTTACCCTTGGAAAGCTTAATTAGGAAGGGGTATCCCGGAAAGGACTGGAATTTCTGCTACTAATGTGGTCGGGGACTCAGTGTATCCAGGTAAACACAATCTCATTTCCTGGAATTCCATGAGCCAAGATACAGAAGTAAGAAAGTGTAAAAAATAAAATAAAATAAAACCCAGGAATTTATGGATGACTAGATCCATTTTATTGCAGTAGGTTGTCTGAGAAGTGACATAGTGAAAGAGGAGGTTGAAGAGGTCAATTGCTGAGGACCTTGAACATCAGGTGAAGGGGTTTCATCTTCTTACTTAGACCAGTGGCTGCCAAACATTTCGTTTTTTAATTTTATTGGGGAACAATAAAATTAAAGAGTGTGTTTTTCCAGGACCCATCAGCTCCGAGTCAAGTAGTTGTTTCAATCTAGTTGTGGAGGGCGCAGCTCCTTGGCCTATGTGGGGATCAAACCGGCAACCTTGGTGTTATGAGCACTGTGCTCTAACCAACTGAGCTAACCAGCTGCCCCGCTGCCAAACATTTTTTTGGGGGGGGTACTTGGGGGAGGGGAACAGACAAGTTGCTGTCCTTTTTGTTCTTCAGTCTAGTTGTGCAGGATGTTGCTTCACTGGCCCATGTTGGTATTATCATTGTGCTCTTCCCGGGTGAGGCAGATCGGTCGCCGGCCTCTGGACAGCTGCTCATGGAGGCTCTTGGCAGCTCACGCTGGCTGCCAGCCACACACGGTAGCCCATGTCAGCCCACTGCAGCAGGGGCTGAAGCCTACGCCATCGCCGGTGACTCACGGCAGCCCAGCTCCAGGTTGAGCTGTTGTTCACCATCTGAGCTGCAGAGGGCAGTGTCATTGGCCCTCATGTGGGATCCGAACCGGGGCCCTGCTGCTCAGAGCTGGTGTCCCAAGCCAGCTCTTAACCAACGCGCCACTCAGCCGGCCCTGCCAAACATTTTTGATCATGCAACCCATTAGTATATTTTTTGAGAACTCTGTTGAAATGAATACTGACCACTGCTGTAGTAATATACGATGTACATTATAATACTTTTTCAAGAATAGAATTAAGGCAGAGGCCAAATAATTATTGAAGGTGATTCTAATATTTTTTTCTGTACCTCAGTAGATCAGTGCACACACATCCCATGTTGGAGGCCACTGGCTTAGACAGTGAGAAAGCTCTGAAGGGTCTTGTTCCTAGGGGATATGTGGTCAGGGTGGCGCATGAGAAAAATCTAAGCTGGTGGAGACCAAAGGAAGAGGTGCTCGTTATCGCCAGACCCGGGCCAGCCCTAGTCCTCTCTGTGGCTTCGTTACCAAGAGAATCTATTATTCAAGCATGAACTCACCTGGCTCTCTTCTCAGTTCTCCTCTCTGTCTCCTTTCCCAGCTGTTCAGAGTTGGAATACTCGCAGCATTGTTCCATACACTGAACAAATTGCACAGAGATCTGTAGACCCCCCAACACCTCAACTAAAGGAAAATCATCTCATTCTGCCAAAGCCTTTTCTTGATCCAGCCTGAAAAGATATCCGGTCTGTCTTCCTCTGTGACCAGGTGCTACAAGTCCTCTCATCACCCAGATCTCGATAGCTCCCTTTCTCTTGTGTTGGAACCTCGTGAATCACCCAGTGGGCCAAGACGGCTGCTCTGCGTAGGAGAAGGTCTGATCATATTATGTAATACGCATTCAGCAGTGTGAGTATGCACAGCTGTTAAATGTTACTTCTCTCAGCAGGCTGAAAACCACAAGGGACAGTCCTTCCTGAAGCCGTGGTTTGGGTTGTCTGGCCTTCTTGTTTGTCAACAAGCCCTGGTGGCAGTTGGTTGGAGTTGATGAGCTTACACTTTTATACTGGTCACAGAAAGACTGCCAGCCTATCTATCCCCTTCCATCACTGCTACCTTTTAGTTAATGTAGCTTTTTTTTTAACCTACCAGTAAATATTAGTTCTCATGATGATATTATGGATAAACCATGTGCCTTAAGCCACATCAGCCTGGGCAAAAAGCTGAAGTCATAAAAATTTCTCTGACTTGACCAGGACCCATCCTTGTAGGTCTTCCCTGGTTTTTCCCAAGAGGCTTCAGGGGTATTTGGCAAGCAAGGGGTCATTGCTGCATCAGCTGGCTGGCGAGAGGGAAGCCCCCGCCACTGCCCACCATGGAGAGGCTGGTTGTCCCTCCCTATACACGCAGGCGCCTGCTGCTGAAGGTGCAGGACTGACAGTCAAGGTGGCGCCTACTGCAGAGGCCAAGCTGGTGGTCTCCTGCAAATGCCCAGAGTCACATGCCAGCTGCCTCATGTCAGTCCTGTCCCCCTGTGCCCTGCCACCCTGTTCTGGAGAAGCATGGCTTTCACCTTTCGCACATGTGCAGCCCACTCACACTCAGTCCACTAGGGCAGAGACAAGTCTGAGTGACAAACACTGTGTTGCTCTTCACACTGCCCCACCCCTCCCCCTCGGGAAGGAGACTGTGTGTGACAGGCTCTCCCCTCTTTTCCAGGAGGCCCCCCAGGCCTTCCAGCCACCCGCCTCCTGCTTGTCAGCAGGACAAGCCCAGACCCGACTCTATCTTCATGTGAAGACACTTCTGCTGCACCTGGGACCCCATGCAGCACAAAGCCAGACTCCATGCAACCTGGAGAAAACATTTGGATGCATGAATAAGGAGCAGACGCCCAGACAGCTAAGAGCAGGGATGGCCAGAGTGGAGGGGGAGGGAGTGGCTGAGGCCACTGCTGACTGGACACTAAAGG
>NW_017731699.1:488270-498659 GCF_001890085.2 Hipposideros armiger
CACCCACCCTATTCTCTGCTGGCTTCTAATCTATACAAAAATAGGGTGTTTGAGGTTGGGGGTGGGGGCTATTCACAAGTGTGATTGTCTGACACACCTCCTTCTAGAGGCAGACCTATTATCTCAAGGAATGCTTTCTTTCTCCCTCACCCAAGTGGGATTAGAAATGGGGACAACCGTTACTTAATAAAAGGGGGCAGGGACGGGGGGCTGAGGAAAACGGGATGTTGTGTAAAGGGAAGAAGATGCAACATAAAAAGCCCTGGTGGAAATAAAGCGTTCAACCAGTCCTGTATCCATTAAAGTAATAACATCCTTGCATGGCAGGTTTATCGCTCCCTTGCAGCTCCTCAGCGTGGGGGCTGTGGCTCTTTTAAAAAAATGAGAACAGAGTTGCGTGCGGCTGCTCCAGTGTGGAAGGGTCAGCCTCGCTGTCCTTCCTCTCGACCCCCAACCAGCGAGCCTCCCTCCACGTCCCATCCCCCACTTTGGACTCCTCCCAGCCTCTAGAACCATCGCTAAAATTCATTTCACTCTTTAATTAGATTTCATGGAGTAAGGGGGATTGGGAAGGGTGCTGGGAAAGGCGTTCATATGACCTCTTTCTGTAGAGAGCGGTAATGCTGCTGATAGAGGAGGTGGGACAATGGTTGCCATGGAGACATATTCCCAGACATACAGACATACACTCATTTTAATGCCTCCCCTTTTTTTTCCCCAGCAGGGGAAGGATCCGGTGCCCTATTTTTAGTGTCAGATTTCAGCAAAACAATTCACTTTCATTTCATCACACACACACACACACACACACACACACACACACACACACACACACGCTGCTGGGTTTTAAAGTAGGTCACTTTTTCTAACCGTATCAAGTGCTCAGATCTGCCTTGCTTGAGTAGTGCAAGGTTCCACGGAAGATTTTACTGATTGAGACGAGGATCTCAGACTTGCCTGGGTGCAGCTTTCTTTCATCTCTGTCTGACAGGCGTTAGAATAGAGCAGAATGAAGAGCTGTAGGTAAATTTACATGTTAAAGAGTAAGGCAGAATGTCTCCTCAGTGATCATAGTAAAGGGGGGAGGTATAGAAATTAAAAATGACAAACTAGTTTGTTATTCTGTTATCAGATTATTATAAAAAATAGTCCTTGAGTAGCAATTACGCACAGCCCATTGAGGAAGAAATAAAGCTGATGGTAGCTGTCCAGTTTAAGTCTTTGATCCTGGGTCTAGTTCTTCGATGGGGGTATATCAGAATATGTATGTAAATCCAGAGTTTGGAGTTTTATCCCTGCCCTGTGCCCAGTGGCAAGTTTTAAATGTTTCTGTCTGCATTTCTGGCTGCGTGCTCTTAGCTGAATCTCACACCGCCTTTGTGACTAGAATACCCTATTGACTGGACTGAGGCTGGAAGTCCCAGCAGAGCTAGCCTGAGGCGAGACTGTGAATGGGTCCAGCGTCTCCAGTGGCCCTGCACTCACTGACCCCATGGCGGTCCCGGTTCTTCCTGTTCCCTGGGGTTCAGTTCTTTCCGAGGTGGCAGCACATCTAGACTAATTTCAGAAGGGTTCCCCTCTCTTCCCTTGAAACTCGGTATATTTTAAGTGGGCCTTTTGTTTCTATTTTCAGACTGGTGGAGACTTCTGGCTCCTCTTTCATCACACACAGAGAGGAACTTTCTGTGTGTAGACTCAAAGGGTACCCCATGGTCTGCAGCCTTAAAAATAATAGTCTGCTGGAAGCAGGAAGACTGGAATGAAATCATACAGACACAATGCTGACAGTGTCATCCTGGTTAGTGGGAGTTCAGTTCATCTTTATTTTCTTCTTCCTAACTTTTTGTAGTTTCCAAACTTCATTGAGCCTTCTTCATCAGGGAATAAAGAAAAACATTTTTATTTTATTTTATTTTTTTAAGATTTTATTGGGGAATTGGGGAAGGGGAACAGCCAAGTTGTCCTTCAATCTTAGTCATGGAGGGCACAGCAAGCTCAGCTCCAAGTCCAGTCTCCATCCAGCTGCCCATTGGCAGCTCGCAGCCACTCAGCTCAAGGTGCCGTGTTCAATCTTAGTTGCAGGTGGGTATAGCCCACCATCCCATGCGGGAGTCCAACTGGCAACCTTGTTGTTAGGAGCACATGCTCTCACCAGCTGAGCCATCCTGCCACCTGTTGGCAGCTCAGCGGCAGCTCAGCTTGGGCATAGCTCACTGGCCCATGTGGAAATCGAACTGGCAACCCAGTTGGCTCAGAGCTCACGCTCTTAACCAAGTGAGCCACTTGGCTGGCCCAAAAAAGACTTTTTTTAATGATAACTTCATGTTGAATGACTATTATGTACTGATTGCCTTGCTATGTGCTAATCGCTCTTTTGTGTATATAATTCTCACAACCACACTCTGAGATAGGTATTATAATGCCCATTTAACCAGGGAGGAAACTGACAAGGAGAAAGCTTGCCTGTGATCACAAAACTAGCAAGGGGCAGAATGAGGGTCCAAACACAGATCTGTCCACATTTAAATGCAGGTTCTAACATCCTAACTGCATGTGCCTTAGATAAGTAGAGCTGCCATTTATTAAACACTTACTAAGTGCCAAACATCATGCACACACACACACACACACACACACACACACACACACATACCAAAAAAATGTATACACATTTTAAGAGTTGTTATCCACGTAGCAGTAGTTTGCCACAATCAGAAGTGTCTGGACGCTGATGGTAACAACTTTGAGCACCTCTTGTAATTGCAGAAGTCAAACGTGACTTGTATTCATCTTTTGTTATCGGTATATATTGAGTATTACAATTTTAATACAGTTTTTCCTTTTTTTAAAATGTGTATACATTTTTTTGGCACTCTCTGTGTATATACTCATATGTATATACATATAAATGTTTATTTATTTTATTTTTTTATTTTTTTATTTTTTAAATACACTTTTTTTTTTTTTTTTTTTTTTTTTTTTTTTTTAGCTGAGCCATCCTGCTACCTATTGGCAGCTCAGCGGCTGCTCAGCTCGGGCTGGACTCGAACCGCTGTTGCTCAAAGCTCAAACTCTTGAGCGAGCTCTTAACCAACTGAGCCACTCGGCCGGCCCGTAAATGTTTAAATATTGATAAACATATATAAATATATTTTAAATTAAATATATAGCAAGTATGTATAAATAAAATCGTGCCCTATACCTAAAATTATAGGTAGTTTTATATTTTAATCAATATTCTACAGTTAAGAAAGCTGAAGTTCATAAAAATTAAGTAAGTTGCCCAAAGGCGCAAAGGTAGTAAATAATGGGAGTGGGGGTATTTGAAGTCAGGTGCGTGCACGGCTCATAGTAGCTCCCTGGGCCTGCGGGTTTAGACGGGGGACTAAGGGAAGCCTGTCTCTCAGTTAGAGAATGGACATTCTCTAACTGATTAGATTAGCGATGCCCTATTGCCACACACAAAAAACTCTACTAGTTGAAAACCCTGAGTTTTGAGTGCTTAGCAAAACTTATTTTCGTGCTATGTAGGTTGCAGGTAGGCTCCATCCACACCCGTTTACAGAAAAGGTATAAGATATGGGGCCCCAGCCTCTTCAACAGTAGGGTGGCTTTGTTTATGGAGACATAGCCTCAGGTGGTCTGGGTCCCCGAAGTCTCAGGAGCACCCATCCTGGGTAGTTCCATGAAAGGAAAATACATTTCTTTTGTATTAGCATGATAAAATTCTTAGGTCTATTTTTGGTAGCAATGCTGCTACCTTAGCTAAAACATAAATTGGTACCAGGATTGAGGGTGGGGGGTAAAGCAAGTGTCATTACGAAATCCTAAAATCCTTGAGTAATAGGAAGAGTAGGAAACTAAAGCTAAATCTACCCAATTTTTAAGATGTTAGGAAGAGTGGTAAGGGATATGCTTTCTGCCTTTGGCCTGCCATCTAAATTGACTAGTGGTCTAGTGGTTTGGGGACTTCAAAGTGAAAAAGACAAATGTTCTGACTCCCCAAAAGATCTATTCCTAGGTAGTAGCTCTAAACCTGCAGGAAGTTCCATTCAGGTAAGTAACATTAAAAGCTCCCCGTTAGACAGTGGGTGACCGCCTAGCTGTTATCCAATTCAAGATGTCTTCCTTCCAGACTTGATTGTTTTGGAGAGCTTCAACTAACTTCATTAAATCAGAGGGCAGGCATAGGACAAAGGTGTGTAAGAAAGAGACCTGAGTCTTCAAGTTTAAGAACTATTTTTAGACAAGATCTTTGGCTGTTGTTTCTTGTGATTGGAAGGGATGGAAGGCAAATGGAAGGGATGCCCTATGAGTTTCTAAGGGAATTTCATTGCTGAAGGAACCCTAAGCTGAACCTGCAAAAGCCTGTGACTCTTCAATGTCTAAAGCAACCCTTGTGGCTTCAAATCTGCACCAGCAGGGAACAGGCTATGACAACCATGCAGTCCCCAAAGGGCATACTTCCCACTTCCTGCCTCGGCTACAGCCATAATGGACACAGAAGAATCTCCCAGAGGACAGGTGGCTGCCCTCCTCTGTTTGAGAAGACAGTCTTCTCTATTCTTGTTCAGCAGGATTTAGAATTGCTCTGGACCGTGTGACTTCTGGCGGTTTCACATTTCCTGAGTGGTAGTTTAGTTGTGATTATCCTGTGCTTACTCCATCCCTGTATGTGTAGTTTGGTAGAAGGAAGATAATTAGTCTTTCAGTTTGTGGTTTGCAAGATGGTGGACTTGATCTAGACCCAAACAGGGAAACTCCATATCACCCAGAGATCTCGATTTGAGCGGGAGGCAGTGCCCTGATAAAATTTTGGGGTTTCTTCCTTTGGGGAGGGGGAGTTTGTTCCATGCTGGGGAAGAAGGTTGCAGATATGTTTTTGGAGAGGCAAAGGAGGTAAACTGTGGCAGAGACCACTTACTTGTCCCAAAACATTTGTTTTTCTCCTCTATTCCATGGAATTAATACCCTTAATATTTATCCAGCATATGCTGCTGGAAAGACTCCAGTTCTGTTTTTTTTTTTTTTAATTTCCTTTCAGTCAGGTAAGGTCATGTGATTATGATCTGGTCAACTGGATGTAAGTAGTAGCGTGAACAACTTATAGCAAGTGTTCTTAAAGGGAGGAGGTAGTCCCTTCTTTTTGTCTTTTTTTTTTTCTTTCACCTGGCTGAAATGGGGACGTGAGGGCTGGAGCTAAAGCAGCTATTTTGGACTATGAGATAATTTGGAAACTGAAGAATTTGGAAACTGAAGATTATGCAAGGCAGAAAACTAAGGAAAAGGAATCCGAGTCCCTGATACTGTGGAGCACTTTATAATCTGTTTGCAAGCAGGTTTATATGAAAGAGAAATAAACTTGATGTTGTTGAAGCCACTATTTTTTTTTTTGGCTGAGGGAGATGGGTAAGAGGAGTTCAATCTCTTTTACCAAACCTAATCCTAATGAATACATGAGCAATTACTTTCCTGAGTTATCCCAATTTCCCTAAAATTAGTGTATTTTGGAGGCTGAAGACCAAAAGTGGTTCAGAGAGGCTATAAATTGAGGTAAATATGATGCCACCTTGTCCCATGATACATAAGTTAGAGGAGAACCCAATGCTCAGGAAATTCACATGGTTATATCACACTTTATATCATCGTCAGCATCTCTGGGAAACATGGATACCTCTTCCTTTGTATTGAGACGCTGGAGCTTCAGAAACCCAAATTCATTCACTTCTCTGGGTTTTAGCTGGGGAACTTGTCAGCCAGGCCCCCTTATTAGACAACCATCTGCCAGGCTGGTTAATGAAAAATTGCCCACCTGGCACAGAATACCTGCGGCTCTGGAAAATGACTAAACTATCCCAACCTCTTTAAAAAGTAAATCTATTCTTAACATCCCAACAACTGTTCAAATTTTGTTCCATCTAGTTTGGTATAAATCTATTTTTCTTAACTCCTTCTATCCTCCTTGACTTCAGTTTTTATGTGGAAATGTTTATATTCTATTCTTTCCAAATTATATTTTATTAATTTGATGCAGTTGAAGGTGGCCTCTGATTCTACAACGTTACTTAATCACCTGTCATACCTCAGTATAACATTGATTCAATGATTTTGCCATCGGTCACCTAAATATTAATAGTTCCCTTCCGTTTCCTCTCTTGTACAATAATAGTGCTTGTTTATAAAAACTGCTTTGAAATTACCAAGGGGAAAGAGTGACAGCAAGATAAAGTGCTGTATTGTCTTCCCCCTGGAAATAAATACTCGTATGTCTTGGCTCAAATTTGAACTTGGGGTATAAATTGTAAAAGATTCTGCCAAGAGAACTCCAGTCCTGATATGCAGCATTAGATGAATTTCTGCTTTCAAGCCAGGTCATTGTGCAACTTGGGGCAGATGGGAAAACAGAGTCAGACAAGAGAAGGTACATTTTATTCCAGGGCTATCATACTCAAAAACGGAAGTGAAATTCCATTTCCCCCCCTCTACCTCTTTTCCTCCCCCCTCCTTCCCTTTCTCATTTGTTTTTTCTAAAGTTTCCAGTTTCTTATTCTCCCACCCTCTCCCCTCCCTTCCTGACTTCCTTCCATCCACAAAGCACTATGCTGGAATCAAAGTGACCAAAACAAAAATCTGTGCCCTCACAAACCACAGGCTAGTGGAAGAGAATGTCAGTTTAGAAAAATTACACAAATGGTAATAAAAGCCAAGGAGAGAAAAGAAAGTAGAAAGGGGGAGTATGGGAGGATAGAAATTTGGTTAGGCCAGCCAGGGAGGGCTCACTGGGAAGATGGTTTTGGTCAAAAACTAAGAGCGGTGGGGAGATAGCCATGTGGCTCCCCGGGGAAGCCGAGCGTTGACACCGCAGGCCCTGAAGTGGCAGTATGTCTGGAAGAGCCAAGCGCACAGAGGCAAACGTAGCTGGGACAGAGAGAACGAGGGGCGAGCCGCGGGCGAGGAGGTCAAAGAGGATGGGGGCAGGGAGGGTGCCGCCACAAGGCCTTGTAGGTCTGACTTTGGCCTTCGTTCTGGATGAGACGGGAGCCACTGGAAGACTTTGAGCTCAAGAGTGATGTCATTTGGCTTATGACTTAACAAGCGCATTTGGTGGCTGTGTTGAAAACACAGAAGGTAAAGGCAGAAACGGGCTTTTGTGATCCTGCAGGACAGATATAATAATGGTGGCTTAGATCTGGGTGGTGGCAGTGGTCAATGGTGAGGGACAGGTCGAATTCTGGGTTTATTTTGAAAGTGTAGGTGATGAGGGACTACATTTTAGGTTGGGGAAAAAGAGGAGTCAAGAAAGATACCAAGATCTGAGCCACCAGAAATGAAGATACAATGAATTGAGATGGAAGATACTCTGGAAGGAGTAATCTGAGGGAGAATATTTGGTATTCGTTTCTAATTTCCTAATATATTTCTTTCCTCTCTTCCTGCCTACCTTTCTTCTTTCCTACTGAAGTGGGAAGTTTCTCTACCCAGTTGAAGATGCAAATAATGTGCCCAGTTGGCTCTCAGATGGCATCACTCAGGACCCCATATGCTGGTAATAACAAGAAGTCCAAAAGGAGAAGCCAGGCTTTCACCCTCCAAATGTGTAATCAACATTTTATGTCCAGGGATCCCAGAGCACAAACAACTGTCCATTCCTATTTGGTTCTCTATTAGTATGGTCACTGAACCAACATGCATCATGTTCAAAACATAAACATTGTGCAGAGTCTCCTCTTGTAACAGCCACAGGCTCTAGGATGGCCTGCCTTGTCTTGTGAAAGCATCTTTCTGAGGGTTGGCCCACTCACCAGGGTTCTGCTCAGTGGAGACTCTCAACCCAACGGCCAGGACTGCTCAGAAGGAAGGGTCTGGGGTCCCTCCATTCTGTTACTTCCCTGAGGGATGTTAGGCATCTCTCATGGACACACAACAACAGAGATTTGGGCTGAGGAGCAATACTGCCACAGGGTGACTTAGAAACTTGGTAGAAGAAAAGCTGGGTCAAAAACCTCATGGTGCTTGAGTCGTTGTGGCAAGAGGTAAGAAGGTCAGGAAGCTGAAGCAATTCCAAAACCCTTCAAGCCTGGAGAATAGAGGTAGTACCTTAGTCCACTGGATCCTTCAGTGTGTGCTACAGCACGAGGGCCTCACTACCTACCTGGTCTCAGCCAGTAAAGACTGAATGAAGGAATAAGTCTCAAGGTTACAGTCAGGGTTATGCTGCTAAGCATTTAACAACTGGCTCCCCTGAGGAGCGGGGGCTGGGAGGGGAGCTCTGATTAAGAGTTTGCCAATTCCCGTGGTGTAAAAATACTCTCTCCATGACTGGTTTCAAGCTCCCAACATGACATCACTGAAGCAGAGGTAGGAACGCATAGTAGCTCACCATTATGTATAGGGTTTCCACCACATAGCTACAATAGATGGAAAGACCCCCAAGAGCATAAATAATAGTAAAATGTGGTAAAATAATTAGTAAGGGGTGAGTTCTGAGTATTTATTACCTTTGTTTTTAATATAATCTTTTTAATGGAAAGTTTACATAACTTAATATTTAATAATGGCTGTATGTAACAACTGGCTTGCAAAACTCTTGAAAAAAGTTAACAGTCAGTTTTTGTAAGCCAGTGTGAGCCAGCTCTAGAATACCACTGGTTTACAGGTCTTACCAGCCAAATCTTTTGTCCACACACACACACACACACACACAGCCACTGCCCTGGTACCAGGCTTTGCCACCTGGTGGACTTGTCTGACTGAACGAAGATCCAGCCATCTGGTAAACCTCGATACTGAGGGCGAGGCATGCCAGCTACTCTCTAGCCTCATGGGAACTTTATTGCCTAGCTCCTGAGTCATGCCAGCAGGCTATATACTTCTAACTTTGAACCTCTGGGAGCAGGGACTTACACTTGACTCCTTTTCCTCCCAGGAGGCAAACAGGTCATCCACTTCCACAACATCCAGGTCTGCATATGAAAGAAAGGTTGTTACTAGGAAGGGAGCCAGAGAGGGGGAAGGAAAAAAAATCCTGTTGCAGCTCCTCCCAGGACAAAGGGCCCACTGGCCCTACATTTATATAACTAAAAGAGATTGTAAATAAATTGTTGCCAAGCCAGGAATATTACGATGATTTACCCTTTTCCAGGACAATAGGTCCAACACTACTCCATTTATGTAAGCAACTGCAGGAAGCCACTTAAGAGGTTCTTCGCAGAACAAGGAAGACACACTTCAGTATGATTTTCTGTGCTTGACTATAGAGACAAGCAACTCCTACTTCTGAAGAGAAAAACATGAACTTGATCTATGGTGTATCCGTCTGGGGAAGCCCCGGGTCCTCCAACCTCCTTCTTCTCGTCTTCTCCCCCCACCCCACCCTTCCTTCCTTCTCTAAATATTTATATTGAGAATTTCTTAAAGCACGCTACCAAGGGCTAGGAATGCCAGGATGAGTAAGAGGAGAATCCATTCTTTTTCCCATTCAATTCTTTCTCTACGAATTTGCCAGAGTATTCTTTTTAAAATGGAAATCAAAAGGTAATCCAGTTCTTCTCCTTTCCTCTCCTTCCTTTTCATTCCCTTCTTTTTCTCTTTCTGTCTTTGAAATACCGTATTTTGCCATGTATAATGTGCACCCACGTTTGTGGCCCAAACTTTCAGGAAAAAAGTCTTTTGTTTTAATTTGCTAATTCAAAATTTTATTTGTTTACATTTAGGTACTTGTTTTTTGTATTATAAAACATTTTAGCATATATTTTTTAACACATTATTTTTAACACATAAAATTACAAGAAATTTTATGTAACAAATAATTACAAAACATAAGAACAGATACAAGGTACAAGAAATTTTATGTACCAGTAACAAATTTGATATTTACGCATCATAGAAAGCCAAGGACTCTTCATTGTTGCAAGTTCATCATAAGTTCAACATAACTGGTGATCGTATTCCAGGGTTTTATTTTGCATATGGATATCATTATTAATTTCTAGAGTTACACTTTTAATTCATGAGCATAAATAAAATAATTAAAAACATTTATATAGTTACAGAATTAGTACTACTATGTATAATGTGCACCCTTATTTTTCCCCCTCACAAATTTGAGCAGAAAAGTGCACATTATACACGGCAAAATACGGCATATTTGTTGGCTTCCCTAATTACTTCCTTCATCAAAAAAACCTGGATGAGCTAGGTAGCCATTTTGGTGGATGCAAGATCAAGGAGGAGTGAGCCAGATTATGGATACATATAGAATTGTATAAAAATGTTTCTTACATTTGAAATCAGTCTTAGAATTTTTTTTTTAAAGATTTTTATTGGGGAATTGGGGGATGGGAACAGTGCTGGGGGGTTGGGGGGAAGGGGAACAGACAAGTTGCTGTC
>NW_017731699.1:498944-510665 GCF_001890085.2 Hipposideros armiger
TTCAGCATCTTAGCTGTAGAGGGCAGTGTCACTGGCACTCATATGTGGGATCCGAACCGGGGCCCTCTGGCATCCCAAGCCAGCTCTTAACCAACGTGCCACTCAGCTGGCCCAAGAATTTCAACAATACATAATGCCAAACAAGTGTCCTTTATTATTTCAATGGTATAGTTGATGCATAGAAAGAATATAGGTAATAGATTTGTGTTCTAAAGTATAATAATACAATGAATAAAATGAACCTACCATGTGACTCAAGATTAGAACTAGAATGTCCCCAGTAGTGTTGCATTGTGGACCAATTTAATGATAAAAATAAATCATGGTAACCCATTGAATAAAATAGAAGCCCATGAGTCCATATAGATATAGTCATATAAGCAAACACGCAGAAAATTATTTCTTGTTGTAGAATGTTACCGTATTTCCCCATGTATAAGGCACACCCTTTTTCAAAATTTGGGGTCTAAAAACTGTGTGCTTCTTATACAGTGGTTGTAGATTTTTTTACTTGCATTTCCCGCTTTTTTCACACTTGTTTTTATGCTCACACAACCACTGTATAAGACGCACCCAGTTTTTAGATCCCAAATTTTTCAAAAAAGGGTGTCTTATACATGGGGAAATATGGGTAACTAATAAATGCAGAAGAAATAATGGTATTAGAAAGTCACCATTTGGCAGTCATCAGTGTAATAATTTAGGCAAGAAACATCAATAGGCGATGGTAAATATGGGTAAAAGTGGGGTAAGGAAAGGGCCCAAGGCACTCCCACGCCCCATCTCCTGGGCATTCCTGGGTCAATGTAGGTGGCAGTGCTTAGGCAAGTGTCGCTCAGAATTGCATCTGCATTGATATGGCTGACCTGGGCGCGCACCTCTGTCCATTTCCTGGGCTCTGTCTCTTTCTGTATTGCTTATGATCCTTCTAATTCATGAGTTTGAGACAAATTTTGTGGAATGATTTTACATTGTTCCTTGGAATTAAGAACCATATTATAATATCTTCTAATAGAATAATGATAAAATAACAGCTAACATGTACTGTGTGCTTACCATATACCAGGTGTTCCTCCATTTAATCCTTAAAACAATCAATTCTTCTAGGAAGGACTATTCTTATTCACACTCTACACACGAGGACCCTTGGGTCCAAAGACAAAAAATAATAACTTAGTGAGAAAAAGGAGCTGGCTTATAAATGCCAATAATGTGATTTCAAGGGGTGAGGAGAGTGCTTCAGGCTGGCCCCCCACAGATCAAGTCCAACTGACTGAGATTGGCATTGTTAACCTGCCAATGGAACTCAAGCCCACTCAGCTATGGGCATGTGTCTTCTGGTGACATTTATATCTTCAATTGTAACTTTTTTTTTAACTTTATTGGGGAGCAATGTGTTGTTTTTTGGGGGGGAAACAATGTGTTTGTTCGGGGAACAACATGTTTTTTCCAGGACCCATCATCTCCAAGTCAAGTTGTTGTCCTTCAGTCTTAGTTGTGGGGGTACAGCCCACCATCCCATGCAGGAGTCAAACTGGCAACCTTGTTGTGCAGAGCTCTAACCAACTGAGCCACCTGCCTGACCTGTCCTCAATTGTAACTTTTTTTCTCCTGAACCTTCTCAATGCCTATGATGGCCTAGACTTGGGGAGTGGCTGGTGCTGAGAACTACCTAAATGCAGGCAATAGGGTGTATTACTCTGTAGAGAGTTAAAACACCACCACCACCACCAACTAAAAGCCATCTGGTTTGTATTAACACCATGCACCATGGCAATTCCACACAATGTCAGTGACAAAATGCTTTTCCCAGTCAAGGGCTGACTCTTCTATTCTTCATCACCTTGAAATGCCTCTGGTTGGATGAGATCCATCTTATTAGATAGTGAGCCTTACCCAAGTTTCAACTCCCAGAATATGCAGTGCCTTGGTGTCGTAGTTGCTCAATAAACATTAAATTGAAGAAAAAAACGTAAATTTGAACTCAGATAAGTGTGTGGCCCTTTAACATTGGACTGGAGCCCCTCCCCCAACGCGTGCCTGGGTGTCCGCACCCATCACAAAGAAAACTTGCAGCAACACAGGCCCACTGTGTTAAAACACAGAGGAGAATTGAGGCAATTACCTGGATACGTAGGCAGAGTTGGAGCTTGGCCCTAATGTCGTAGACAGCTGCCTTCATTTTTTACTCTACATTGGCAGTGGTGATCAGGCATGCCACAAAGTGATTTTATTTCTATATTTTACTTCCTTTTTTTGGGGGAAACCAGCAAAAATCGCCTCATAATTCAGAATATTAAAGGATCCATTAGTTCTTGTTGGGCTTGGGATCCTAAGGGAAGTTAAGTGCTTAGAAAACACTCCGACTGCACAGACACCCTCCATGCTCTCAAATTACCCAAACCAGCTCATAATTGGGACCAGCTGGCAGGATGAGAACAGGGGCCCCTGCACCCAGCCAGGAATCACGTTACAAATTTCATCCCTAGAAAGTAGCTTGTCTTGTTCCATGAAGGGTTAAGATGTGGAGGTAAAAAAAATACTGTTTAGGAGCCGGAATTTAAATTGGCTAAATAGAACCTGAAAACAAAGGGCGTTCACATGAGCACCTGCAGCTCCTAGCTTTGTCTAGGACCCAGTTCAAATGAAATAAACTGAGTTGACTACAGCATCGGCTCAATTTCCCTTAATAGTCCGTCCTTCCAGAATGGGCGTGATTGATTTGTGTATAGCCCAATAGCTTTCCTGTTCCCAAAGTTATTCCCACTGGGCTCAGAAGTACAGACCTCCCCATCTGTGCCCCAGGAAGAAAGCAGGATTAAAGTGAGTGGTGTCTGTGACATGTGGTACTTCCTCATCTCACGTTTGTCTTGAGATCTGCTTTCTCCGGCTTTCTCCACAGGCCGCTCGGCGCCTGGCTTTGTGTCTTCACCTCCTTTAGCCTGAGCCAGAGCTGCAGCTCTGTTCTTGGAGAGCAGCAGCTCATGAGGCCTGCTCTTCCAGCCTTGGCATGGAGCTCTTCAGCCTGGGCTGGGGTCTCGAGCGATGCAACAAACCCTCTGAGCGAGGTCGCCCTTTCTCAGCAGAGTCACAGGGCAGCGTGGCGGTTACTGCCCGGTGCTGGTGGCATTCTCCCAGCTGAGTCGTTTTCAGTGGTGTGACCTTGGCTGCCTTCGCAAGTCCTGCCAGTCTCCTTTGGTTCTTGCCTTTTGGCTATGCCAGGTTCTCCAGACTTCCTGCTGATCCTGTGAACTACTTGATCGCTTTCCAACATTTTTTTCCCCCCCCTGCTTAACAGAGTCAATTTCTGGTGTCAGAAACCAGGAACCCTGACTGGTGCAGCATCTGTCCCTCCAAGACTTAGGGCACCGACTCCAGTGCTTAAGGGGGAGACGGAGGGAGAAAAGAAAGCAGGAGAAGCAGCAGAGGAAGGGAAGCCATGTGGAAGTGGGGGAGAAGAAAGGAGAGGAGAGCCCTGGAGGAGGGAGGCACAGGGAGGGGCAGAAAGTAAAGGGCTAGGCAGGTGAGGTAGAGCAAGCCCGAGGGGTCAGTGACCTTGTTAATGCTTGTAATAGATGCCTCCAAGGAAAGTGCCCAAGTGGCCTCCCTGAGCTATTTCTACAGTTCTATTTCTGGCAGACAACGTGGTTGAAATGGTTTTGTGTGACTGTTTCAGGAACAACAATTCCTTGACTTGGATTTGCTTTTGGAGATGACTGAAGGTGTTAGCTGTTGCTTCCTCCATTTATCGGATGCGCTGCACGCTTGGAAGCACACAGATATAGGGGCATGCATATGCATGCTGTCATATGCATGCGATAAACATATGCAAGAGAAAAATGGGGCTTGGGCTAGTCATGGAGGTGGGGAGGTTTTATGTAACAGGCCTGTTAAATATCTCAAAGGGTAAACATTACTTACTCTGCCATGTGAGCGTATCATTTGTCTTATTGGGAAGCCAGAATGAAGAATATTTAACAATTAATAGAAATCATCAGAAAAATTATGACTAAGTGCCATCTGCTGGCTTCTGTGAGTTTTTATTTTTATGCCGCTTCAAGCCTGTCCTCAGAATTATTGAATGTCTCCCTCCTGCTGAGGGTGAACTTGCTCATTCGATATTTGGCCTATGAACCAAGGCTGCATTTTGTGGACATGTACGTATGTGTATGTGCGGGTGTGTGTGTGTGTGAATGACACTAATGTAGGAGAACAAATTCACCTTACAGAAACCCATTTTACTCAATTCTGGTGTGAGAGTACAGACTAGGGTTTATTTTAAAATTCTATTTTCGTTGCAGATTGCAAAGTCTCTGTGCGGCTCGCCTATGTAGGTGGGGGCAGGCAGTGGGATGTTTCTTTGAAAGTGACTTTCTCTTCCCTTTGAATCCTCTCCTCTGAGAGTGTATACGGTTTGCATCTCAAAAGCTCTGTCTAGCTTGTGGCAAGTGAGGAATTTCCGAGTCTCATTCTGATGACATTGCAACACATGAGCCCCTCTCACGGCTCAGAACTTAATGGGAAAGGAAACAGGTTCCCTGCGACAGTGTTTGACCTCTTCCCCTGTGTCTGGCTCTAGAGCCTGGGCTGGGAGTGCTCAGCAGGAAATGGGTCTTGCTCTTAGTAAATTGCCATGATTTGTGTTTACCTGGTGAGTTAACAGGTGTAGGTCATCGTTCCTCTCCAAGTAGACCCTTGAGCTGAATATTTATCTGGGTAACTCACATTCCAAACCCATTGTTTGCCTGTGATGAATGAGATTGATTGTCAGTAGCTCCCAGGTCATAAGAGTTACCATTTACTAATTACCAACTAGGTACCAGAAACTGTGACAGATTATTGATACATATATAAATGTATACACATGTTTATTATATTTGAAATTAGTCTTAGAATTTCAACAATACATAATGCCAACAAGTGTTCTTTATTATTTTAATGGTATAGTTGATGCATAGAAAGAATATAGGTAATAGATTTGTGTTATAAAGTATAATAATACAATGAATAAAAAGAACCTATCATGTGACTCAAGATTAGAACCAGAATGTCTCCAGTACTGTTGCATTGTGGGAGATTAGTTTCATTTCTCACACTCTTATGACATACGCATTACTCTCCTCACTTTATAGATTAGTAAATTGAGGCTCAGAAAGGTAAAGCAACGTCTGTCGCAGCCGGTAGGTGGGCGAGGTGGTGTGGTAGATGTTATGGGAGGCGAGCGTTATCCACTTCTTCCCTCCCAGGGGCAAGGCGGCCTCCTCTTCACAGCCCCGTCACATGGGCCACGTGACTAGCTCTGCCCATGGACGTGTGACTGTGTCACTTCTGGGCGCAGGCAACATGACATTGCCAGAGATATCCCAGGCTTCTCCTCCCTGGTGTGGCAGATGCTGTTAGCACCCGACCCTCATCCCACTGGTGTCTACCGTTTCCTGCGGTCACCCTGTGACTCTGCTCAAGTGGGCCAGGTAGGTTGGCACTGCTAGGGGGCGCCTGCCTCCAGCAGTGGTCTTGAGTAATGACACCCAGGATTCAGTGGATAAGTACCACTCGCCTTTGCCCCTGGGGTGGGTCAACTGCGGGCAGGCGCTCTGCTGTCTCACAGGGCTGCCAGCAGCACCTTGCTCATTAAAGCACCCTCTACCCATTTCCTTCCCTTCCCTGTCTCCCGTCCGTATTCCCCAATAAGCTGCTTGCACTCACATCCCAGGCTGAGGGGCGGCCTCTGCGAGAGGACCCAAGTTGAGATACTTTGGCACGTGTTCTGAGGGTGTGGCTACTATATAATCCTCTACATGGTGGGCTCTGTCATGCACATTCGTGTCCCCTTCCATGAAAGACTTGGTGTCCCGGGGGTTGGGAGTGCTGTTGGCAGACACTGTCCCTGTAGGGATGGCCTCAGCTGCAGAGAGCCACCTCAGCATGGTCCACCCCTGACTGACACCGAGATATAAGGATCCAGCTCTCTTGGCATTGGGATGGCTTGGAAGGGGGCTATTCAAGCTGCAGAGACCCGTGGGTTTGGCCAAGGTTATTGCTAGGCCTGCACTGTGCTCATCTCCCCCTGTGTGTTCATTTCCTTTCAGTGTCTGCTTTGTGGGGACCCCCACCTGCCACATGCCATTAGTATGGGTCCCCAGGACTGAGACGAGCAGGAGCCTGTCCTGCTGGCAGGCGTGGTGGACATGAACTATAAGTGAAACAAGCCCTTTGTTATGATAAGTCAACAATATTTCAGGGTTAATTTGTTACCACAAGATAACGCTGTGAATTGGAGTTTATCTGACACCAATGCCTGCATTCCTGTCAGGTTCACTCCGTTTCCTAAAATAATGATTCCTCCCCTGGCTTTGGCTACCGGTTCTAAGGGGCTTGCGTCTTGACTGCATTCTGCCTTCTCTCATGTGTAATGCCCTTTGACTTTCTCAGTTGTCAGGGAGACTGCTGAGCCTGACTACACAGATATCTAAAGGTGGGGCTTCAGAGGGTTTAGGTGACTCAGCCAGCTGCACACCTCAGGGCAGGGACTTAGAGGTGGGGCCGGACCGCTTGCCTGCAGTGAATGGTCAGGATGCTTCATGGCTTTTATTCCTTGTCTCTATAACTCTAGGCCCAGAAGGGGGGTGAGGGATGGAGGCGGGGGGGTGACAGGCGCTTCTTAACACATGGAACATATCAATTCAACACCCATTTTTAAAGCCCCTTCTGTGCACTGCACATAGGAGACATAAAGATGGATGAGAACCAGCCCTTGTTCTCAGCCTAATCGCCGAGATAGGCAATTACTTAATTGCCATGCAATGTTGCAAGTAAATAAAGGGGCATAGGGAAGAGGCCCAGGAATCCGACCGAAGGAATTCAGGGCCCCCCACACCGTGGGGAAAGTGCTGTTTGAGCTAGACTTTAAAGACTCAAAAGAGCTCACTGGGGTAAGTATGGGGAAGGGAATTCCAAGCAGAGGGAATAGCCTATGCAGTGGCACAGAGACATGACAAGTGAAGAACTTGGTTGACTAGAGCAGAGGCGTGAGGCCAGAATGAGGGCCGTAGGTCAGGCTCTTGGAAGCCATTGGGCCTTTAGACTTTACTGTGGAGGCCAAAAAGATTTATTAACATATTTCCAGATTTACGTTTTCAGAGGAAGGTAGGAGTTCTAATATTTATTGAGGAATTAGTATGAAGTAGATTTTTTACATAGATTATTTCCCTTACTCCTTATAAGATAAAGAGCATTATCATTATGTGTAGACTATTATTCTTATTGGAGATGCTACCTCTGGTAGCAGAATGGAGGATAAACTAGAATGCACAGAGCCCGATGACAGGGAGAACAATGTAGGAAGTCTGTGACATTCAGGGCAAGAAGTAACAAGGTCCTGAGCTAAGGGGAGCAGAGGGAAGGGGAGGAAAGTTCAGATGTCTGAACTGTTTCTATGAGACTCGGTGACTGATTGGCTGGGGCTGGGAGGCTGAAAGCCCCATTAACTATGAAAGGGACCACTGGAAGGGTAGGTTCATAGGGGAGCATGCTACCTTTGAGGTTCCTGCAGATAATCCAGATAGAGATTGCTATTGAGGATTTGGGTGTATAGATTTGGAACAGGGGAGAGGCCTGGAGTGGCAATAGACTTAAGAGTCCCTCCCTGTTGATGAAGACATGGCAAGGTGAGGAACAGCGCAAAGGAAGCAGGATGACAGAACAGTCACATTCCAGAAATGAGTAAAGAAACAGAAGCCAGCAAGGGGACAAGAAAGAGGTACTGAAGAATCAAAAGTTGGAAGTGTCCTGGAAGCAAAGAGAAAAGGTCTTTTCTAGAAGGAGCGGGTTTTTGCTGGTATCAATACCGAGATAAGTTTACAGGAAAAAAAAAATCCATGGTAAATTAACATATCAAAAGATGCTTCATCTCGCTCATTATGACAGAAGTGCAGATTAAAATAATAACGAGGCACTGTTTTTCCACTATTAGATTGGTAAAGATGACAAAGTTTAGTAACATTCAGTGTTGGCCCAGGTGTGGAAAACAGGTGCTCCCAGACACAGTGGAAGCCTACATTCATGGACCCTTCATGTCATTTTTAAAAGAGCAAGTTGTCAATATATATCCAAATTGTGAATGCATATGTCCTTGACCTAGACATTGCACTTCTGAGAGTTTACAACAAACTCACAAGTGTACAAGGATGTATCTTCAACGATATTAACTATGACGTACAGCAAGAGAAAACTAGAAGTAACCTAAAAGTCCATCGAAAAGGGATTGGTTAAATACATTTTGACTGGAGTGGCTGGTAGAAGATAGGGGTTGCGATGGCGATGAGTAAGGGATAAACTCAAATGTGCAGAGCCCTGATGACAGGGAGAATAGCTTAGAAAGTGTGTGACACTCTGGACAAGAAATGACGAGGTCCTGAGCGAAGGGGCTGCAGAGGGTTGGGGCAGCACTGAAGTGTGAGTCCGGTATGGCTGGAGGGAACCATCCTGAGGCAATTTGCTGGGAAACGAGGACAGAAAGTTGACCTTGGCAGCAGGGACCCATGAAGCTCCTTGGAAGAGGCATGACCAGAATTACTGAGACTGTGTGTGTGTGTGTGTGTGTGTGTGTGTGTGTGTGTGTGTGTGTGTGAGCAGGATGCAGTGAACAACAGGGGCCAAAGAGGAGAGTGCCCAGTCTGGGCTGGCAAGACCACTGAGGAGACATATGTCGAATATAGTTTTGTTCAAGAGAGAGATGCTGATTGATGCTGGGCAATGTGACCCTTCTCTCCAACCCCATCAATCTTTAATAATACGTTAAATATCAGAATGTATTTGATAGGGTTGGATTCCTTGTAGATGCTGGTCAAGGGGCTGAGTTTTGTGTTGAGCAAGGCATGGGACCCAGAGAGAGTCAGCCATGCAGCGAGGGTGGACAGACAACCTTTGGGTCACATACGTACTTGCATATGTGTAAAGTTTTCTAGAAGCACATGCAAAAACCTGTTATCAGAGTGGCCCCTGGGGAGTGAGACTGGAGGTGTTGTGTGGAGGCAAATTTTATTTTCAGCTTATATCCTTTCAAACCATTGGCATTTTTAATTTAAAAATTATTTAAGGGCTGGCTGAGTGGCTCAGCTGGTTAAGAGCTCGCTTGGGAGCGCCAGCTCTGAGCAGCAGGGCTGCGGTTCGGATCCCACATTGAGGGCCAGTGACACTGCCCTCTACAGCTAAGATGGTGAACAACAGCTCAACCTGGAGCTGGGTTGCTGTGAGTCGCCGGCAACGGCATAGGCTGCAGTGGGGCTGCAGTGGGCTGCCGTGAGCTCCATGAGTGGCTGGCAGCAAGCGTGAGCGGCGGGCAGCCGGTGTGAGCTGCTGTGAGCCGCTGTGAGCGGCTGACCAATGACCAGCAACCAATCTGCCTCATCCGGGAAGAGTGCAATGATAATACCAACATGGGCCAGTGAAGCAAAGTCCTCCACAACTAGACTGAAGAACAAAAACAGCAATTTGTCTACCTGTCTGTTCCCCTTCCCTGATTCCCCAATGCTGTTCCCCTCCCCCCAATTCCCCAATAAAATCTTCCAAAAAAAATTATACCATTAACGATGACTCCTAATCAGCTGAATATAGAGCCTCAACTTTGCCCCTGATCTGATCCTTTCATGACTATAAAGACCACGCTATTTTCACAGAGAAACACAGGTGACGAGACTGTGCTTGCAAAGGGCTTGAATACGACACATTCCTGGAATTACATAATTCACACGTTACACAAACAGTAGTATTTGCTGTACTTCATAATATTTACATGGTAGATAAGAGGTGCTCAACAGATGTTTATTGGCTTCGATAATGCTTAAAATATTTAAACCTTTGTCCAGAGTGAAGATATACATGGATACTCTCATTTGACTAAATTTTAATTTAATCGCTCAGCCAATTGTGAACTGTAGATAGCAACCCCCCCTACTCTGTGTTTGGCTTAAGCATTGTACTATACTCTTCCGACCAATGTCCTGTGCGATCCATGAAACCAAAACGAGACATTAGCGTTCCAACAAGTCACCCACACAAGCTATTTTCAGAACACTGGTGACTCACTTCTACAGCAATGCTGAAATTTTACCATTTTGTTCAGCGCTTGAGCAGCGAGCTACCTTACACAAGCTCCAGAAATTCCTGTTGAAATCCTGGGACTGAAAGTTTCCATTTTGAAAGCAGAATAATTGTTTATAACGCTGCTCCCCCAGGCAGGCGGAAGCAGAGCTGGAAATGACCCTGGCTTGTCTGGCGGGAGAAGTCCACACAGGTGTTCCAAGTGATGCAAACTTTCCTGGCCGCACGAGCAAGACCCTCTGGGAGCTGGGGCTCCATCACCGTGTCCACCCATCAGGCAGGAGCTGCTTCCTCTGCCCCACCCCGATACCCCCCTTCATTTCTCCCACCCTTTTTCCTGGGTTCATAGATCTGGACAGTTGATTTCCATTTATTCCACTGAGGCTGCTCGTGGCCATGACAGCTCGGAGGGGCCACCAGGTTTTATTTTTAACTTTATCTCCCAACATTTTATTATAACAATTTTCAAACATTCAGAAAAGTTGAAAAAAATATGTAGTGAGTAGCCATATACTTAGCACCACAATTCTAAAATTGACACTTTGCACTGTTTTGTGACACATCCAGACCCCTGTTTTCAGTATCACTGGTTGGTACTCAGCGACCACGTGCTGGTACCATGTAGTCCACAAAACCCCTTTCCTGAGCTCCTGTGGCAATTACAGGCTGGCACACACAATTTAATAAGTGATTCCATTCAAAGAGACGCTAATATGCACCTGCTGCGTGCCAGGCCCTGAGCAATGCACAACGCACACATATGACCTTATTTATTTATTTACTTACTTATTTTTTTTAAAAAGATTTTATTGTGGGATTGGGGAAGGGAAACAGTGTTGGGGAATTGGGGAAGGGGAACAGCCAAGTTGTTATTCTTCAATCTTAGTTGTGGAGGATGGAGCTAGCTCAGCTCCAAGTCCAGCTGTCATCCAACCGCCTGTGGGCAGCTTGCGGCTACTCAGCTCAAGGTACCGTGTTCAATCTTAGTTTAGGGTGGGCATAGCCCACCATCCCATGCAAGAGTCAAACCGGCAACCTTGTTGTTAGGAGCATGTGCTCTCACCATCTCAGCGGCAGCTCAGCTCGGGTGCAGTTCACTGGCCCATATGGGAACCGAACTGGTGACCCTGTTGCTCAGAGCTCGCACTGTTAATCGACTGAGCCACTTGGCTGACCCACATATGACCTTATTTAATATTAACCCATAACATCAATATTATTATTGTTTCTAACTTATGTCTAAGGAAATTGAGACGCAGAGAGGACCTCCAAAGTTATTCATGGCTAAAACTGTTACTATAAAATAAATAATTACAAATGAAATAGCTTATCTAATACATTTAAAGCAAAATAAGTAGTTATATTTAAATGCCTTGTTAGTATTTAAATAATTCACTGGCATAATTATGTTGTAAGCATTGAATGTGTGTTTCAGAACAAGGTGTTTTGGAGTGGTTGTTTGGATGCTGCCATTTTTTTTTAAATTGGGGAATTGGGGGAGGGGAACAGACAAGTTGCTGTCCTTTTGTTTTTCAGTCTAGTTGTGGAGGACATCACTTCACTGGCCCATGTTGGTATTATCATTGTGCTCTTCCCGGGTGAGGCAGTCGCTCGCCGGCC
>NW_017731699.1:510876-524937 GCF_001890085.2 Hipposideros armiger
GTCCCAAGCCAACTCCTAACCAACGCGCCACTCGGTCAGCCCTGGAACGCTGCCATTTTGACGTGGCTGTTTCAACGCCTATACCAGGTCTTCAGAGAGGTTTTGGTATTTTTTTTTCTGTAGTTGTTATTGTTGTTTAATGTCAGCCATTTTAACTATACCTCTCAATTCCCCCCTCACTCCTCCTGGAGAATTGAAAGTGTCTCTCACTTGTTTCCAGTGCTGCTTGATGAAAATTCATGGGTAACGAAGACTTAGTGTAAATCATCTAAGAGAGGCTTCTGGACAACAGCAGAAGATGCCGTGCAGCTTCATACCCATTTTATAGCCTAAAAACAAGCCTTAAAACTTTCAGTTATAAACAGCTGCCGTGGAGTCTCTGTTCCCACAAGCTACGTAACAACACAGCACACCAGGGATAAGCAAGCATTCAAATGCACCACAAGGAAAAACATCTGAACCACATTATTGGTTAATATTGATGTGAGGGACGGATTTGGAAATGTGAGGAAGTTTGCAGAGAGGGGAGACAGAGGTTGCCAAGAGCACACCTTTCATCGCTTAAGACCAGCCCTAGAGTTCTTTACTTTCTTCTATTTTTGTAGAGACCGCTGTAAGAAAACCAGTCTATATATGATGACCTAAATTTATAAGGCAACTTACAATTCACAGAGCACTTTTCTAGAAATCATCAGACTCGAGTTTTCCAACAACTGAGAAGAAGGCAGGCTAAGTATTATTGTTCCCATTTTTCTGAGGCTGAGAAGTTAAGTGACTTAACTAGGATCACCCAGCTTTTCCTCTACCTCGTCAGGCGGAGTGTGGAATTTAGAAATCAAGGACTTGGCCCTGAATCCCGTCTCTGCCTCCTTGTAGCTCCAGGCCTCCGAGCCATTGACTTAACCACTCTGAAATTGTTCCCTGTGAAATGAAGGTGATAAAACCTATCTTGTAGGCCTGAGGTTAGGATTACATTAAATTATGTATGAAAAGTGTTCTGTAAACTGTAACATACAATATTAATTTGGTTATTATTAATATGCAGATAATATGCCACCTATGGTAGGTTATATTTTATTTCATTAAACTTGTTAGGATGACACTTTCAAACATACCCTAAAGTGTGTTTGAATATAATGAATATATTATAATGAACCTCCATGTGCCTATCACCCAGCTCCATCATTTATCAACATAAGATCATCTGCATTTTATCTATAACCTCCACTATGGGACCCTTTGTTAGATTATTTTTTAAGACAATCCCTGACTTTACATCACTTCATTCACAGATGGTGCTATTTCCTGTTCCGTCATGTCAGGAGACACCTCACATTTGGTTGTCTCTCTTTTTGTGAACTTGAGTTTGATCAGTGATCCAGGTATATGGAGAACGAAGTTTCCAATTTGAGGAGCTTCTTTAAAGAGAAAGAAATCAAAAGCACAAATACAAAATTAGGGTCTAGTTCTTGGAAGGGGACCATGCAAGTGAGGGGCGCTGAAGCCTATGCTGTATTAGCTCACCGAAAACCCGCCTCTGGGTTTAGATAAAACCAGTCTGATCCATCCATTATTAGGTTCCCCATGAGCCTTTCACAAAATGGTGGTAGCAGCCATTGATGATCACTGCTTAGACCTCTTTTTTTTTCCATTGTAAAATATTCCAATTCTATCATTCCTTGCCCATGTATTAGGTGGTCTTCTTGTATATAAAGGAATCTTCTCTTGTCAACTATTTGAATATCAGTCAGGGTCTAAACAAGAGACAGAAACAACACAGTGATTCGAACAGAAAAATTTTAACACAAACAATTATTAAATAGTAACATAGGGTTCATGAATAGGGGATAAAGAAACTCAAAAGAATATAGGAATTGCAGATCCAGAGAATAGCCACAGCTCTGGGGCTGAGTCACAGCACCCAAGGGAGTGACAAACTGGAAGAGGGTCTCCCCAGCACCAGGGGTGGAGAGAGCGTGGTTGTAGCCCAGTGGTTAGTGGGAAGTTCACTGAACTGCTCGTGACTAGGGCTGGAGAGCAGGAAACTGCCCCCTGGGGTGCTGACCAAGCTCGATAGAAAGCTGCATACAGTCGTGCTGCTCAAACTCACTGGAGTGCCCTTCACTCGTGGCCATGGGAACAAGTAGGAAAGTACACCGGGTCCAGAAAAAGATGCTCCTTCCTCTTGCAATGTCCTTCCGGCATCCTCTGCTGACGAAAGTTTCGCACTGCGCCAGGTGGCAACAGGAGAAATGTTCACAGGGTCCAGCACCAGTATCACAACGCAGGGCCAAGAAGGAAGGGGGCTGGGAGCTGAGAGGCAATACTGGTTTCCCCACCCCCGCGGTGAAATACCGTCCGTGTAGGAAAGGATAAGCGCTTTGTCCTTTCCCTTTATTTTCCAGTTGGTTTTGAGTGAGTTAGTGCCCTGGAAACCTCTGAAGATTGCCATAATGATTTCTATTGTTGTCACTGTTGTTTTGAAATCATTATAAACTCATGCATTTTAACGTATGTGAAGTGCTCCATCCATTGTCGTTATTATTCTTTTTGATTGGCAGCATATATTTTAAACAAATGCCATGCATACAGACTCCATGTTGTCTCTCCCTTAATGTTTGAGAGAGGTAAGATAGAAAACTATCAAGAAGCTTTTGGAAAACACAAATCCTTCTAGCAGAGGTACCTCTAGCCTAGAAGACTCAGAACCTCAAAACTGGGAGTTTCTTTTCTGTTGGCTCAAAATGACCGTGAAGCCTGTGGGAAAGCTTGCCTTTGAATGCATGCTAGCCATACGGAAAGGAAGCTTTGTTAATTATAAATGGTTAGCCTGTCATATAACTTCCCAGTTGATGTGTCATGAGCCACACACGTGTTAATGCTTTTTGTGTGTGCTATGAGGTGACAAAGGTTGGGAAGCAGTGGATTTAATGATGGAGGCAGATTTTACTTCCCAGACTTGGTTGGAACAATCTCTTGCCCTGCGTGCTACTCTGCAGTGTGATTTTGTCATGCCTCCATCCGGGGGTGGAGCCGACCGCATTTCCCCATGTATAAGACGCACCTTAATTTTGGGGCCCGAAATGTGAAAAAAAATGTATTACATAAAGTTATTGAACTCAAGTTTTATTCATCATAAAAAAGTGAAATTCGAAAAAAGCGGGAAATGCAAGTAAAACAATCTACAACCACTGTATAAGACGCACCCAGTTTTTAGACCCCAAATTTTTCGAAAAAGGGTGTGTCTTATACATGAGGAAATACGGTAATTCCCCATCAGCCGCTAGTCTGTCTAATGAGTCACTCTTTGCCAATAGAATGCTCAGGGTCTTGCATAACTTCTGAGGCCAGATCAGAAGAGGCCCTGCAGCTACTGCCTTGTTCTATGGGAAGCTTATTCTGGGGGAAGCTAGACGCCAGGTATGAAGTCCAACTACCTAGAGTTGGCTATACGTACTGGAGAGACCATGTGTGGGCTCTCTAGTTAACAGCCGGTCAGCCAACATCAGCTGCCAATCATGTGAACGAGCTATTTTGGATGTTCAGCCCAGAGCCTTTAGATACTACAGCTCCAGCTAACATCTGACTGTAGCCACAAGAGAGACCCCCGGTGAGAACCGCCTAGCCATGCCTTTCCTGAATTTTCGAGCCAAAAAGTCATAAGTAAAATAATATGGTTGTTTTAAGGGGCCAAGTGTTGGGGTGATTTGTAACTCAGCAGTAGTCACTGGAGAAAGGCCTTGAAAGCCTTTTCTGCACAGGTGACAAATCAAGATTGTGTGTAGGCCTGTGCATTATAGAGGTTGTGCAGCAATTTAAAGAAATAGGGGCCTACTTCTCAGTTCTGATCTGAGGATTCTTTGAGTTCTTGGGCAAGACTCAGTTATTCCTTGATAGGTGTTATGTCCCCTGGATGTCTCCTAGCCTGGTGCGGACCAGCACACTTTCCTGGTCACTCACTGCAAACAGGGTTTGCAGCTCTGTCACTCATTCTGAGTAACAGCAGGAGAGAACCAGTGGCTTTCCTTCTAATGTAGCCGATTGTTTTAGCATCCGAGGAGTTGACTGTCCTTGAGAGGCAGTGAGAAGTGGAAGAAGGAAGCATGGAACAGAGAGTCAAAAGCCTTGGTTTCAAGTCCAGGTCCACCCACGTTCTAGTTGTGTGAGCATGAGGAAATCATTTAACAACTTTAGCCTGTTTCCCCATCTGAAAATGGAAAAAATAATGTGTCCCATACAGATGTTGGAAGGATTAAATATGATTGCAACTGTGAAAACCTAGGGGTTTCAACCTAATTGAGCTCTTTTATTATTTTTATGCCTTTTCATTTTATTTTTAGAAAATTAAAAAATATAGAAAGTAAAAAAAAAAAAGAACAATCATTCATAGTTTCACAACTGGGAATTACCATTGTTGCCATCTTGATTTACTGACTTCTAGTCTTTAGTCTTTCCTTTCTTTTTCTAACGACTCTGTTGGTTGTTTTAGAAAAACTGAGAAATATTATGCATTCATTAGAAATTCTTCACTCATTCAGAGAAGTGCCCCCAAATATGGAGTGCTTCATGAAGGGGCAAGTCATCTACTGCAAGGCCATGATAATGTCAGGGTCATCCCATTGTTTCATTTCTGTTAATACCCAAGTCAGCATCCTGGCACACTTTTTTTTTTTTTAGCTGAGCCATCCTGCCACCTGTTGGCAGCTCAGCAGCAGCTCAGCTTGGGCTGTGAATCGAACCAGCGACCCTGTTGCTCAGAGCTCACGTTCTTTTTTTTTAAAGATTTTTTATTGGGGAACTGGGGGGATGGGAACAGTGCTGGGGGATTGGGGGAAGGGAAACAAACAAGTTGCTGTCCTTTTGTTCTTCAGTCTAGTTGTGGAGGACGTAGCTTCACTGGCCCAAGTTGGCACCATCATTGCACTCTTCCCGGGCGAGGCAGATCAGTCGCCGGCTTCTGGATGGCCGCTCACTGCGGCTGCTGGCCGCTCACGCTGGCTGCTGGCTACATACGGTAACCCATGGCAACCCACTGCAGCAGGGGCTGCAGCCTACCCCGTTGTCGGCGACTCATGGCAGCCCAGCTCCAGGTTGAGCTGTTGTTCAGCATCTTAGCTATGGAGGGCAGTGTCACTGACCCTCATATGTGGGATCTGAACCGGGGCCCTCTGGTGTCCCATGTCAGTTCTTAACCATCATGCCACTCGGCCGGCCCAGAGCTCACATTCTTGAGTGAGCTCTTAACCAACTGAGCCACTTGGCCAGCCCTTCTGCCCACTTTTTTTTTTTTTTTAAAGATTTTATTGGGGAATTGGGCGAAGGGGAACAGACAAGTTGCTGTCCTTTTGTTCTTCAGTCTAGTTGTGGAAGGTGTTGCTTCACTGGCCCAAGCTGGCACCATCATTGCGCTCTTCCCGGGTGAGGCAAATCAGTTCTCTGGCCTCTGGACGGCCGCTCACGCTGGCTGCTGGCTACATACGGTAGCCCGTGGCAACCCACTGTAGCAGGGACTGCAGCCTACGCCATCGCCGTCGACCCACAGCAGCCCAGCACCAGGTCAAGCTGTTGTTCAGCATCTTAGCTGTAGAGGGCAGTGTCACTGGCCCTCATATGTGGGATCCAAACCGGGGCCCTCTGGCATCCCAAGCCAGTTCTTAACCAACGTGCCACTCAGCCGGCCCTCCTGCCCACTTTTAAATACTAGGATTTGTACTGCTACATGTATGAAGAAATTCAGTTGTATCTACTGTCACTTCCCTCATTTTTTTATGTCCTATAACCTTGGGTCACCATTTGAGTACAACTATTTACTGCCCTGGCTGGACACCCCTCTCCTCAGGGGGCAACATCATCTATTGTTCTCGTCTAAAGGAGAACTGTCTCTACCACAGCCTTGCCCTCTGCCTCTTTTTGCAGCAAATCATCCTCAACCCCTACCCCCATCCCACTGCCCACTCAGCTCAACATTCCCTCAGACGTAGCATTGCTGTTAGAGAATACTGTTGGTTGTATCAGAACCCAACTTTACACATAGCTCTGTATTTGGTGGCACAGCTAGGAAAGGTGTGCAATACTCCAGTGCTTGTGACATATTCGTAGAAATCCCAGTTCTACTCTTTGAAGTTCCTTTCTGTGTGGGCCACACAGAAGTCGTGCCCACAGGTTGACTGTGAACCGGCTTTGTCTTAACCCTCCCTGCAGCCTTTGGGACCTCCCAGTGTCCCCGCAGGGCTGGGCCTTTCCCCTGTGGCTCTGCTCCTCGTGGGTCCAGGAGTTGGCAGGCAGAGGTGGCGTCCTCCTGGTGGTCAGGGTTGAGGTTTCACTTGCTGGGCATAGCAGAACTACTCAGGACTCCCGAGAGTGTGCACCATGAGCTGCTTCCTCGGAGCAGGGTTATTCTGAGCTTATGTGTATATTCCCCGGGAGTCCTCAGGGGCCTTCTGGCTTCAGTGTTCCTGCAAGTGAGCTCTTGGGGATCAGGCGCTAAAGAAAAAACATTATTCTAACTCTTTTTTCCCCCTAAGATTTAATTGGGGAATTGGGAAAGGGAACAGTGTTGGAGAATTGGGGAAGGGGAACATTGTGTTTTTCCAGGACCCATCAGCTCCAAGTCAAGTTGTTGTCCTTCAAGCTTAATTGTGGAGGGCACAAGCTCAGCTCCAAGTCCAAACACTGGTTTCAACCTAGTTGCGGGGGGCAGGGGGGCGGCGCAGCCCACCATCCCATGCAGGAGTCGAACCGGCAACCTTGTTGTTAAGAGTACGGGCTCTCACCAGCTGAGCAATCCGGCCTCCCTATTCTAAATCTTAAAGAAAGAATTATTCATGACACTTGTTAACCCACAGTAAGACAAATATTATTCAGGGGACTGTCATGACAGGAGTAGGGACAACATGGCCATGGGGTTTTGCAAGTGGGGGAGAGAGATCATGCTCAACTCTTAAAACATGGAACAGTGGGAATTTATCGCCAAGTGGGGGGCGTCCAGGGATAGAAAATTGCTATGAGGAAACATTGGAAGGAATGGAGGAGTCTGGCTAAACTGACATACCAGGATTCTTTTTTATTATTTAAAAATTTTTTTTCGATTACAGTTGACATACAATATTGTATTAGTTTCATGTGTACAACACAGTGATTAGACATTTATATAACTTACAAAGTGATCACCTCGATAAGTCTAGTACCCATCTGACACCATACACAGTATTTACAATATTATTGATTATATTCCTTATGCTGTACTTTACATCCCCATGACTATTCTTATAACTGGCAATTTGTACTTCTTAATCTGGTCACCTTTTTCACCCAGCCCTCCAAACTCCCTCACATCTGGCAGCCATTAGTTTATTCTCTGTGTCTATGAGTTTGTTTCTGTTTTGTTTATGCATTTATTTTGTTTTTTAGATTCCACATACAAGTGAGACCATGGTATTTGTCTTTCTCTCTCTGACTTATTTTACTCAGTGTAATTAAGAATAGAACTACCATATGACCCAGCAATTCCACTTCTGGGTATTTATCTGAAGAAATCCAAAACACTAACTCAAAAAGATATAGGCACCCCTGGGTTCACTGCAGCATTGTTTATAGTAGCCAAGATATGGAAGCAACCTAAATTCCAATGATAGGTGATTGGACAAAGAAGATGTGGTTATAGATATATACAGTGGAAGATTACTGAGCCAAGAAAAGGATGATATCTTGCCATTTGTGACAACATAGATGGACCTAGAAGGTATTATGCTAAGTGAAATATGTCAGGATTCTTGCTGAGGGCAGGCCAGCGTGACCAGACGTCCCCTGGGGGATGGTGAATGGTGAGAAACCTGATCAGATATTGAGAGTGGGGGTTCTGGCTAAACTGATTTAGCAGGATTTTTGTTAAAATCACAATGCAGAGATGAACACGGAAGCCCAACATTCAGGGCCTAGTTGAGAAGAGCGTAGAGAGGAGCCTGACTAGAGCCTGGTCCAGGAGAAAGTCTTTGTGAGGGAGCAGGTCTTGAGTCGTGTTCAGAAATCAGGGTTTCATGACAACACAGGAACTGACGCTTCTGGGGCCTTGGGCCTGAGTCCCAGTTGGCACACGGGACCGTGGTGCATTTCCTGTTACCTGGGTCTCCTCTACCCAACAGCCACGCCCCTCTCAAGACTAAGGAAGAACAGAGACGTGAGGGGCTGGAGGAAGAAGGCCTGCTTGGGCTTCAGCAAAATGCGGAGCTAAGGGAAGGAGCAGGACCAGGAGAAAAGAATTTTCCAGATAAAAATGGCCTGGGGGGGGGGGCACTTAGCGCTTCTCATCTCCCCACACAAGGCATTTTCAGAGTTACTGCTGCTTTCCTTGTTTTCTCTAAATACCTTGGCCCCTAACCACGGGCTGCCAGCAGGCTGGTATAAACAACCCAAAGTGCCCACTTTAAAGCCATGCCTTTGGAATAAGTCCTTCTCTCTCAAAAGTGCCCGTAAGTCTAACTGTTGCCCTGAAACCATTTCACCCATTTGTACTCATGTTAGTACACAGCAGACTCATAACTGGAGACATTAACCACAGTGTGTGCTTTTTCTCCTCCACCACTACTGGCATTTGTGCATTGAGTTATGAGGCTGCCATTTGCCCCAGGGTGGGGTGGGGGTGGTTGTCAGGCAATGATTAGACCTATGAAAAGGTGCCCTGTTCCTGACTTCAGGGTTTAAAAGGCACCATCTCTATTGAGACTGAGATACTTGAAAAGAAATACAAACAGGAAGAGCAGGTTTCTGTCCAGAGAGCCCTCCCCGCCTCAGACACACACCTCCAGAAAGATCATGAGCAGGAGAGGAGAGAGAGCCAATTCTGGAAGCTCCAACAGCACAGTAAGAGCTGTAGGGCCTGCCCCATCTTTCTCCCCCACCAGAAGGACTTGGAGCGACAGGATCGAAAGTAGAAATGACTTGGAGCGTGGGGAGCCTCCTGTCTGGGGTGTTAGAAGCTGCACAGGTGGACCTGTGTCACGTGGGCATGAGGAGGGGAGAAAGGATTGCATGGGCTACTGAGGCATGAGGCACCCCCAGGCTACTGAGTGCTGAGGGAGGGGACAAGCCCAATTTATTTGGGCTGAGTGGGAAGGCAGTGCCTGTCAGGAAAGCCCAGGAGAAGGGACGCTGGTCCAAGAGGGTGGACTTCCTGTTGGGAGTCAGAGGAGAGCGTGAGTGCTCCTCTGTGGTCGTTTTCAGGGAGGAGAGGTGGGAGCCGAGTCTGCAGGGACAGCTGCCAAGGCCTGCTCCGGGAAGGGCCATGTGCTGTCTGAGCTGAAAGAAACAGATGGGAAGAGGTCATACGCCACAGACACGAGCATAGCACTGAGACAATCAAGGACTGAGGTCACAGCCAGCGGAGGGGCCCCTCACATGGAGGGGAGGCAGTTAGCTCAGTCCCCCAGAATGGAGCCTGGGGAAGGCAGAAAACTGAAGACGAGCATCTTAACCCGGAATATGAAATGTTTAGGAAGGCAAAAGATGACAGCACGTCCTTTCAATGTCATACTGTAGTGTTGTGAAATCAGCCCACCTAAGGGTCATCGAAGCCAGTCTGGAGACCGCTGGAGGTCCCAGGGGCCCATGAGGTCAAAACAATTTTCATGTAAATATTAAGACATTATTTGCCTTAATACTTGAGGACCCTCCTCCCCCAGTGGATTGTTAAGAGACAAGAAATAAATTCTTCTTCTTAGGTATGTGCCTAGACGGTATTTCCAGCCTTCCTGTGGCTAGACTGGCCCTGTGACCAAGCTCTAGCACACAGGTTCCAGACAGAAGTGAGGCCCTCTGATCCCCCACCTGGCCCAAAGGGTGACAACGGGTGACCATCCATGCTCTTTCTCCCTGTGGCTGGTTGGAATGAAAATGGCTCCCCTTCCCCAGGACAATCTTGGGAACAGCCTGTTGACAGTGGCAGGAAAGGAGGCTGGATGTCTGAATCCCTGCTTAGCCACACTGAATACAAAGAGATAAGAAATAAATTTTTATCGTGTTAAATCACTGAGCCTCCATGGTTTATCTGTTACTAATACAAGGAGAGTTACACTGTGAAGACTGAGGCCACTTAGCTGGTGTTAACTTCTGCTGTCAAATTCCATGCATGGCTAATCTCATCTGACAAATCTCTCTTTGGCAGCCCTTCAGGTTTGACATCATCTGTTATCATGCTGCATGAAAACCAGGCATCAATAATCAACATTTCACCAAAAGGGCTGTAATAGCTCTTGCTTTTGAAAAGACAAATTCATTTTCTACTCTTTTTCTCCTCCAGTACCGACATTTGGCATCAGTCAAAAATTGCTTCTGATACCATGCACATTATCATCCTTAAAACGGTGGCATTAATAGGCGTGTAATATCTAGGACGAGAGGGTTGATAATCCAGCAGCAATCTACGCTGGTCATATTACAACTGTGAAGGGTAGTAGAATATGTGCCACCTTGACACAAGGATTATTTTGAGCTGAAGCAACTGAGAAGAAGCAGATATAAGAAAAGCTCTCTGCCCTCTCCCATTTACCTAAAAGCAGGACATAAATCTGCAGAGGTGTCCCTCCTCCCCTCTCTGCCAGGAAACATAGAAGTCAATCATCAGAGACAATGCCAGACCCTTACCAGCCCAGACACCAGCACTAAAGGGGTCTACGTAACAGACATTGCTAACACTAGCCCTTCTCTACCGTTAGTTTTCCCATATATTTGCCTTCCCACCATTTGCCACTCTAGAAACTCCGAGCTCTTTTCCTTTGTCTTGTTACTTCTCCAAAAGTCTATTGTTCTTTGTGAAATGCTACATAAGCCTGAGTTCTAACCACCCCTCTGAGGTACCCATCACTGAGCACTCCCCTGTGTGTGCACAATCCACATGTTACTAAAGTTCTCTTCAGTTTGCGCTTGTTCATTGTCTTTTGTCAGTCTACTCAGCTGGGCCCCTGACAATGCCTGTAAGGTAGGTAGAGGGAAAATAGTTTTTTCTCCCCTACCACTGGAACACTGCCACGTGGGAGATAGCCAAGGGACGGAGAGCAAAGGAAAAGTCAGGGGCGATGCCGTCAATGTCTTCACCTACTTGAAAGGCTGTCATGCTGAAGAGGTAGTAGATTTATATTCTGGCCCCAAGAGGCAGAAACAGAACCAGCTGGCTAAAGGTTCCGGGTCAGAAATATTTCAGTCAAGAAAGAACTTTTGAACAGGGCAAAGGTATCCACAAATGGAAGTGGCTCTCATGTGAAGAAGGAAGTTACAGCTTATTTAAACAAAGGAAGGGGAGGGAGAAAAGAAGGAAGGAAAAAAACAGCAACCCAGAGGCTTCTATAACAGAAGTAACAACATATTTTGGTTTCTTTTGAGGGCTGGAAATTTTCTGCTTTGGGTTAATTTTGAAGCAGACTGCTTCATTGTTCTGGGAGAAAAAAAAACACCCTTAAAGAAACTTTGATTATGCAAATATGGAGCAATGACCCTTTTCTAGAATAACAGGTTTCAGAGTCTGACTATCAGGAGCTAAACTGCATTGCATAATAATGACAAACATTTTTCATTTTTTTGTGTAGGAAAAGTCTCATCTCTATTAATTGTCTTTTTGGAAGAAAAATGTTTCTTTCCTAAATGTGGGTCTGGACTACATGCACTATTTAAATATTAGGACTTGTCCTTGTGGAGGCTTGAATGTGTGTTCTTGCTCAGCAGTTGCTATGGGGCCAGGCCAGCCAGCTTGTACCCTGAGTTGGGGACACAGCTCAGACTATTTGTGTCACGCTCACTTTCCAGGAATGAGGGAACCAGGCATAGGGGAGGCACTGGGATATAATTTTTAGCTTTTGATGGATTCATTTGGGAGCTCTAGAGGAGAGTTCTTCAGAGCCTGGTCCAAGGATAAATACAGAGGATGCCACAAAGATGTAGACACATTTTTAAGAAAGGAAGAAACTGTATTAAAATTGTAATACTCAATATATACTGATAACAAAAGATGAATACAAGTCATGTTTGACTTCTGCAATTACAAGAGGTGCTCAAAGNTGTACATTTAAATCACCTCTAGATTACTCATAATATTTAATACAATGTAAATGCTATGTAAATGCAGAGGGTGCCAAAAAATTTATACACATTTTAAGAAAGGAAAGAACTTTTAAAATTGTAATACTCAATATATACTGATAACAAAAGATGAATACAAGTCATGTTTGACTTCTGCAATTACAAGAGGTGCTCAAAGTGGTTCCCATCAGCATCCAGACACGTCTGATTATGGTGAACTACTTACTGCTTGAACAACATTGACCAAAGTATCACTGTGTATGCTGTTTCAATTTCTTCCCGAAGTACCATGCGTCTCAAACTTATCACGAATGTGTGCAACTGTTAGGCGTGTTGGATGTTCTGTCACATACTCACCCCTCCATTGTCGTTGTACTTCCATACGCTCTTGAACTTCAAATACCACTTTAAAATGGTTTGCGCTCCTCGAATGACAACTGTGCTTCCGCCATTTTCTTTGACTGTCCTGCCTGTCACATGGTGATGCTAGATTCATTTGATTAATGCCATCTTTTGAGCGAATGTCATACTACACATTGCTACTGTAATTCAATTCAACTTCAAAAAGTAATACATAGATAACATCTCTTAAAATGTGTATACATTTTTTGGCACCCCCAGTATATTCAGTTTAAAGAGTAATTATAAAACAAACATCTTTGTAATCAATTGCACATCAGAACAGAACAGTGATTTCAAGATCGAGTTCCCTACATGTCTTCTGATCACAGCTCCTCCCTTCCCTGGAGATGGAACCACCATGACAATTTTGTGACTCTTTCACTGTTTCTCTTTATAGTTTTAACATCTGTGTCCCTAAAAACCATTTTCTTAGTTTTATCTGTGTGAGCTTTAATTAAATTGAATCGTATTCTATGTATCCTTCTTTGATTGGCTATTTTTACTCATGATTCATCCATGTTTGTGTCTGTGGCTGTGTTTTCTTCTTTTGAGGTGCTTATCAGTATTCCATACACCACAGTTTATTTGTCCAAGTTACGGTTGATGGGCATTTGGTTGTTTCTTTTTATTCTCTTTTTTTGTTATTAAGATACTGGTGCTATGGCCTTTTTGTACATGTTTCCTGATGGACATGTGCAAGAATTTTTCTACAGTGGTGGTTCTCAAAATGTGGTTCCAGAATCAGATCACCTGGGAACTTTCTAGAAATACAAAATCTGGACTTCCCCTCCAGACCTGCTGAATCAGAAACGCTGGGAGACAGTCCAGCACTCTGTTTCAACAAGTTCCCTCCCCCTCCCCCAAAGATGTGCTAATGGAAGAATAAAGTTTGAAAACCATGCTCTAGAATATGTATCTCAGGGTGAAATTGCTAGGCTCATATTCAAGTTTGCTAGATAAAATCAATCTGCTTTCCAAAGTGATTATGCCAATTTACACTTCACCAGTGCTGTTAAGGGTCCCCGTTTTTTCAAACCTTTGTCAACACTTAGTTTTATCAGTCTTTTTATTTTAGCTATTCTGGTGGGTATGAAGTGGTACTTTGTTTTTGCTTTAATTTGCATTTCAATTTCTTTTTTTAATAAAAAAATTTTTAATAACATATGGTTGACATACAATATCCTATTGGTTTCAAGTGTACAACATAGTGATTTGATATTTGTATACATTACAAAATGATCAGCACAATAAGTCTAGTTACTGTCTGTCAACATGTAAAGTTATTACAATATTATTGACTATATTCCCTATGCTGTACATTATATTCCTGTGACTTATTTATTTTATAACTGAAAGCTTGTGCCTCTTAATCCCCTTCACCTATTTTGCTCACTCCCAACCCCTTCCCTTCTAGCAACTACCAGTTTATTTCTCTGTATCTATGAGCCTGTTTCTGTTTTGTTTTTTAGATTCTACATATAAGTGAGATCATGGGGTATTTGTCTTTCTCTGTCTGACTTATCTCACTTAGAATAATATCCTCTAGGGCCATCTATGTTGTCACAAGTGGCAAGATTTCATTTTTTTTCTATG
>NW_017731699.1:525977-565950 GCF_001890085.2 Hipposideros armiger
CTGGGAAGAGCGCAATGATCACAATACCAACATGGGCCAGTGAAGCGACGTCCTCCACAACTAGACTGAAGAACAAAAAAAAAAAGACAGCAACTTGTCTGTTCCCCTTCCCCGATTCCCCAATGCTGTCCTCCTCCCCCAATTCCCCAATGAAAAAAAAAAAACCTTAAAAAAATAAATAAATATTCTGAATTTGTGCCCTTTGTCAATTATTTGTGTTGCAAATATCTTTTCCCACTGTAAAGAGTTCTACACCCAATTCTGACGTGTGTGTGTGTGTGTGTGTGTGTGTGTGTGTGTGTTCCAACACCACCAGGCAATTCTCTGACATGTGGTGGATGTAAACCTTGGAACACTACTAGCCAGTATAAGAAAGGTGGAAATACATACAACAATGCACAGATACTTTAAAATATGTTGTTTAGTAAAAAAATAAAAAGAACACATAATATAAACAGGATTTTCTGTGTTCTAATTTACTTCATCCTCACAGCAATTCTAGATATAAATGTCACGAGGGCAGGGATTTTGTGCCTGAAACAGTGCCTGGAACATACAAGGCCCTCAACGAATGTTTGGTGAATGAGTCCTCCTTTTATAACCATGGGGCAGAAACACCAGGGATTAAATAACTTGTGTAAAGGCACCTGGTGAGTTAGTGGCAGGGCTCAGCAGTGCACTCACTGCCTAAAAGTGAGAACGGTATAGCATTGTACCGTTTGTGTACATTCAACACTCACAAACACAAAAGAATATCATTGTTTTTCAGAAATGCACGTTCAAGGACTTGTGAAACATATTTGAGTGTGTGTGTATGTGGTGGAGAGGGAAAGGAGAGTTGGGATCAGGAATGAAGGGAAGAAAATGAAATGACACAAGAGGGGCCTTATCCACACTAAAAATGACAGTCATAATTGAGGGGTAGGAATGACTCAGCTCCTTGCGTCTGTAGCCCCCAATAAGTAAATAGCAATTTTATAATAACAGTAAATAATAACGGTGATGATAAATGATGAACAGGAGTGAGAAAGTAGGCTAGGGGATAAAAACAACTAAAACGTTTTGCTGTGAAGGGGAACAAAGAACGGGTTAGTTGATGGAGGGGAATGCGGTTCAAAGCAGAGTTTCTTTTTTTCAGTAACAGTATTATTGAGATAGAATTCATACACCATACCATTCGTTCATTTAAAGTGTATAATTCAGTGTTTTTTAGTATCTTCACAGAGTTGTGTAACCATCATCACAATCAGTTGTAGAACATTCTCATGACCCCAAAAGGAAATCCATCCCCATTGGCATTCGCCCCCCACTTCCCCACCTCCCCCATCCCTGGACAACCATTCGTCTACTTACTTTCTGCCTCTTCGGATATTTCATATAAATGGAATCATGTAACAATATGGGGCCTTTTGTGTCTGGCTTCTTTTAGCTAGCATAATTTTCAAGGTACATCCATGTTGTGGCATAGATCTGCAGTTCATTTCTTTCATTGGCAAATAATATTCATTGAATGGATATACCACATTTTATTTATCCATTCATCACTTGGTAGACATTTGGGAAGTTTCCACTTTGGGGTTATTGTGAATAGTGCTGCTACGAAATCCATGTACCAGTTTTTGTATGGACATATGTTTCCATTTCTCTTGGCTGTATACCTAGGAGCGATATTTCTGGGTCATATGATCACGCTATGTTTAGTTTTTATGAGGGACTGCCAGACTGTTTTCCAAAGTGTCTGTACCATTTTGCATTCCTACCGGCAGTGTGAGAGGGTTCCGGTTTCTCCACATCCTCACCAGCACTTGTTATTATCTGACCGTTTGTTTCTAGCTATCTAAGTAGATGTGAAGCAGTATCTCATTGTGGTTTTGATTAGCATTTCCTGATGGCTAATGATATTGAGCACCTGGTCATATGTCTTTTTCTTTTTAAAGATGGGTGAAACAAGAGTATGCTTATAAAGTGTTGCAAATGGCCTAGTAAAGAGACAGCTCGATGATAGAGGAAATACTTGGGGACTTCTGCAAGAGCAAAGCCCATAGAGGAACATGAGAAGGGGTGAGGTCTAGAGCTCAAGTCAAGGGATTGGCTTTGTTAGAGGAGGGACACTTCAGCTCACCTAACTGGCCGGGAGAAAGGGTGGCTGGTGGGAGTGCGGGTACGACTCTAGGTTGGGTGATGGGAAGATGAGAGGCTTCCTATCAGAAAGCTTCTCTTTTCTCATGTAGCAGGAGGTAGGTTCATGCATGGAGGGGCGTGCAGTGGCAGAAAATATGCCAAGTGTGGGACAAGAACAAGGAGATATGAGGTAGTTACCCCAGATGGTGGGAAACAGTAGGTGTGGTGGGTAGCTTTGAGCACCCCCGGTCAGGTTTATGGTCATGAATTCAAACTGCACAGGTCAGCCTGGTGTGAGATTTTCTCTAGAAGCATTCAGTGGCTTGGACAGGGGCGGGGAGAAAGCAGTTACAGAGGTTCAGTGAGTGTGAGAGAGTCTTGCCAGGAGAGAAAGGAGCAGGGAGGGAGGGGCTTGTGAGGGAGTGCTTGTCAGGTGGGGCTCTGGGACCTACCCTGGATGGGGAGAGAAGTGAGGCGGGGGCTGCTGAAGAGGGAGACGTGCAGTGTCTCAGTGTTAGCGAAGAACCTTAGCCAAGGGCGTACTAGAACAGGTGGGCTGCAAGGACGGGAAGTTAGCTGGGATTTTTAGAAAAATAGACTTTATTTTTTATAGCAGTTTTAGATCCATGGCAAAATCAGGTGAAAGGACAGAGATTTCCCATATCCCCCCATCCCACCTCTTCACGCACAGCCTACCCTGTTACCAACATCCTCACCCCCCACCAGAGGAGTCCATTTGTTACAATTCATGACCTGACATTGACACCTAATCATCACCCAAAGTCCATGGTTTACATTATAATTCACTCTTGGTGTCGCGCATGCTATGGGTTTGAGCAAATGTATAATGACATGTATCCACCATCATGGTTCATGCCCTAAAAGTCCCCTGTGCTCCACCTATTCACCCCTCCATCCCCTCTAATCCCTGACAACCCCTGATCTTTTTCCTGTCGATAGTCTTGCCTTTTCCAGAATGTTATATAGTTGGGATCACACCCCAGGCTTTGTGAAGGGTGATGGGGACGACAGGCTTGAACTGGGCTGTAAGTGACTTCAAAGCACAGATGTGGAGACGGAAAGGTTGGCTTCTTCTTGAGTGAATCAGGCTGGGAGGTGGGCAGGTGGCAGCTGGTAAGGACACCTCTGGATTCTGTGACCCCCTCCATGTCCAGCATGAAGGCTTCTGTTAGTTTTGTGGATGGGCTGTGATGCCGTTAGCCTCAGCTTTAGGTAAGAATCTCCTTAAGGGTTACAGTCTGCTTTTTGCTATCATGGTGGGGAGTTGAGGGGAGGGCCTGCGCCCAGCTTGAGAGACGGGGTTAAGAGAAAGCAGTCTCTGGAGGGTGGTTGAGGGACCTTCAATGGGAGAAACATAGCTGGAGGCAGGCGGCTGGCCAAGGCAGCTGGGCCAACCAGGGAAGAACTCTCCCCAGAGGTTCTTAGGGATCCATGGGGCCCTGTGGGGGGGAAACCGGTTTCCTGTAGCCAAAGTGTTGGGATAGGTTCAGTAACTAGTTGAAAATAGAAATGTGACATTTTTGTTTAGAAAAATGCTAGCAAAGCACTTACTTTTTTGTGACTCTGGCATATAATTTGTCCATCCACTACTACAAATGCCTGCCCCGCCCTCCCCACCCTGTCTTAGTTTATGGTCTTTTTCCCACAAGGCTGCTCTTGAATTTCATTTGCATACCATTTCCCCAGCAGATAAAATAGGGTTAGGGGAGGCCCCTCCCCGCTTCCTGATGGCCCAACTCTCACATAGCTTTAGGTGCCTACTCTGCAACCCTGTCCTCAGTGTCTGCCTGACAGCCTGGCAGGTAAGGACCTGGGCTTGTGAAGACCCAGGACACAGGCATCCTGTCTGCTTGTTGTTTGTGGTCCAGCACCACCTGCCTGTGAAGAGTGGCAGATGGGGGTGCCCTGTAATGAAGGGGCAGGCCCAGGGCCAAGAAGTGGCATCTGCCCTTCACCATGAACTATCAAACAGCATTTTAAACAAAGTTTATGGCCTTGGCTTGGTTCCAGTCTTCTGAGGTCTCAGGCTATAAATTATCTCAAAGCTGTAGATCCTGTGACCCGGCCCAGGCTGCCCTTAGAGGTGAGCAGAGGTCGCATAGCACTGGGCTCTCTCCTCCCCCTCTTCTTTGTGTTTGTCAAAATCAAATTAAGATAAACATCCTGAGTGGCCTTGATGGGCAGAGAAGCCACACGGGCGGCAGTGTGATTTGCAGTTCAGCTGTTGAGGAGTGATGGCAAGAATGGAGAAGGGAGGAGGAGGGTCTTAATCTCCGGAACCTTCAGGAGCAGTCAGGCCTGTTTTTAGTCTCTGCTGGTGGGACTGTCTCTTTCTTCCCCCTCCTACTCTAAGCTGAAACTCTCAGCAGCTGGCCCAGGGTGGGGGGCTCTCCTGTACCCTTGGCCAGCTCTGTCTCTGCGTGTCACCGGTGGTTACCCCATTCGGCCGCCCCCACCACGTTGGAAGAGAGGGTTTGGGGCAGTTTTGGAATAAGATCTTCTAAAAGCAGAGTTGAGAGAAGAGAAACATTGAATATTAGCATAGCAGGGAAGACGGTAGAGAGCTGAGAGAAGCGCCGCATAAATCTGCATGACTAATGAAGTCAGGACAGAGCCCGCTGAGAGCCCTGGGACATCAGGTCGAGGACAAGGGGGAGTTGTGAACTTGAGGGAAGGAGTACACAGTCAGGGAAATACTCTCTGTCATTTTGGAGCAAGAGGAATGGAGAAAGGAGGGAGGGGTGGAGAGGGCAGATGTGACTTCCTGACAAGTGAGGGAACAATGAGGTAATTGTTGGCCAATCAGAGTGAAGGATGGAACTTGAACTGAGGGAAGGGCAGAGAAAAGACCCCTGGGGAACTGAGAGTGCCACATTCTTGTACCCCGCTTGAGACTCTGAGAGAACTGCAGAGAGCAGGCCAGTTGGAGGCCTTTGCTGCTCAGTGTTAATATTTGTGTTCCGAACTTCCCTTTGTGCAGTTTTCAGCATGTTTGGGGAAATGATCCCAGGGGGCTGGCAGACAGCCCTCCCTGGAAAGTGGCCTCTCTCCCCACAGGCCCTCGCCTTTCTGAATTCCATCCTGTAAGCACAAGGTTCTTGGACCCGCCTTGTCCCTTAGCAGGTGGCTTCCTCTTCCTCACCTTGGCTTCCATTTCACAAAAACACTGACTCACTGGCAGACAGGACTTCCGGAGATCCTTCGGGAATCCTATCCTTCACATCCCTGACAGGTGGCCATCCAGCCTCCACTTGAGCATTTCCGAAAATGGGGAATGCGTTCCCTCACAAGGCGGCCATTCTCATTTTGGGCAGCTTGAGTTTTTAGCAAGTTTTCCTCTTATACTGATAGAAAAAAAAAATCTCTAACTTCCACTGATTTTACTATTTTTGAGTCACACAGAATAAATTCGATCACTTTCCAATATGATATTTTTTGGATTGCTGTTATTTCCCCATACATCTTCTGCTTTCCAATAGTCCCGCTTTCTTCTATCCTGTCACTCAGGAACAATTCTCCTCCTCATCAGCCTTCCCAGTTGCTCTCCTCTGAATATGCATCCATTTTTCACATAGTTATTTTGGCATTTACTCATTCAGAGCCCCAATTTATTCCACAAGAGTCTTGAAGGAGCTTGCAAAGCATAAATGATACGGCAGGTTTATAAAAGCAATGGAGGAAATGTTAGAGAAGAGAAAATAAATGCAGAAAATATTAGCTGAAGGCAAACATAGCACACAGACCTTGCTGAGGCACAGGCCCTAAATTTGCCTTTTCAACTTACTGGCAACCAAGGCCAAAAGGGAGACATGGCAGTTATACAATTTAGTGTCCATAAACGCAAACAGGAAACACAGCCATTCCTGGATTTGGAAATGAAAGACAATTTTTGGAGTCCTAAAAAACAATGCACCAAACCATTTTCTTATGATAAATTTGATAACACACTCACTCAGGCTGCTTCTTATAAAGTCGCCTCTCAATGCAGATTTAGGTCTTCACTCCAAAGCACAATTTCAATAAAAGCGTACACTCCCGTTTGTTAATGTGCCTCTTAAAATGCAGCAATACAATATTTCAAACTCAATCTGACCAGAGAAAATGATGAGATATTTCTGCCTGCTTTGGGACACTGTATTTCTATTAATGCAGCCTGTAATTGCATTAGCTTTTTGGGCAGAGATTTTGCTATTGACTCTCCTTTAGCAGTTCTCCTCAAACCTACTCCTGCCGCTGTGACAGGAACTGAATTTAAGCCAAGTTGTCTTCATCTTTTACTTGTGCAATTGATTTTTTGAACTTAAGTGCAGGACTGTGTTGTTTATCACTACGAAATTCCATCTTGCTAGAGTCACTCTCATTTGTTCTATCCCGTTGATAGCCTTTGATTTGGATTACATCAACCAATGTACCGTATTTCATCCAATACAAGACTCTTTGCATTGCAAGATGCGCCGTTAAAAACAAAATTACCATGAAGACAAAGAAATAATGCTCATGAAGTGATGACATGCAATTGATGGTGTGAGGCATCTGATTTTAGACATGTTAAAATGCGCATTTTAGAATGAATGAAATATGGTACTCATAACCTCTCACATTCATCATTTGCATTTTTATAATCTTATCCTTCATAGCACCATTTCATCAGCCACTGATGAAAACATTGACCTGGACAGGGCCAAGGAGAGACAGTCCCATGGCCTTTTACAGGGAACTCTCTCAGGTTTGCTTGTTCATTGGTTTTTACACCCACTCATCAAATAAATATTAATTTATCCAGTGAACACACAAAGGACTCAGGTTACAAAGATAAAGAAGACCTGGTTCTTTCGATCACAATCTGGAATTCACACATTAACCTGGTATGGCACACTGTCTAGACCTGATTATCCCAACCCCTTGGAATCCTCTTAACTGAACTATCGTCCACATCATTAACTTGAGGTTCAGTCAGGAAGGGAAACTGGGGGAGAAGGGGACAGAACAGGGAAGAGGCCAGAACCCGGTCCCAGGACAGAAGAGATGGCTTGGTCACAGGGACAAGTAAGTAAGTAAACAAGGAGGTCCCAATGTCTGAAGGATGTGGTGAGTTCAGGCATGACCAGGAAGTCGATTCAGGATTTCCATCAGGAACAGTGGTCAGCTAGACCAGAGATGCCACAGTGGTCAGTCCTCAGGGTCAGGAACTGGGCAGGTGACATCCAGAGGTCTGAGCACACATGGATAATAGGACACAGACCCAGGCCCAGATAGCAACAGTAAAATAGGGTGCTGAGGCCCCCCCAGCTCCCCAGCCCATGCTTTCCTGTGGACAGGAATCAGGGTACCAGCAGGAATAACCAGTCAGATCTAAGACCCAGGTTCCAAGACTGTTGACTGGTCCTGTTCCCTGAGTTTCCATGAGGTTGGGATGTGGGGAGGTGAACAAATGTGGGGAGAGATGTCCACCTCAGTGACAGGGAGAGCTCAGGCCTGACCTCGTGCGGTGCAGGGGGAGCTGGTCACCACCTGGGCGGCTGACACACAGGCAAGGAGACCTGGAGTGAATGCTGGGGAGAAGGTGGGAAGAACCATGCTACATCTGAGATGAGGTCTGAGAAAGTCATTCCCTGATGACTGGCTCAGGAGGCAGACAGAGTGCTGAGGTCTCTGACACATGGAATTGCAGTCAGGAGCTGGCTCAGGGCACAAAGGGCTGGGTGGCAACACGGGTGCCAACATGGGTCACCCAGCTGTGAGATCCTGGGGAAGACAGAGGCAGAGGGAATGAAGTGGAGAGTTCTCATTATTTCGGTGGGGGATTTATTAAGCATGGGAGAGTCCCCTCTTAGGAGAAGATTAGGACCTTGACTCCTCTCTGCTCCCCACCCCACTGTGAAGTTCAAAAATATAAACATATGTTGATCCAGATGAGTGGCTCTGATTGACACCAGAGTGAAGGAAGTAACTATGGCGGCTCCTAAGGGCAGCTGTACCTTCAGGGAGCAGAGGGTCTGCACCTAGATGCTACCTACTCTGTCAAAGAGAGCCGTGGAGGAAATGACTACAGTACATGCTCACTGAGAAAGAAATACCTTATTTATGCAGAATGTAGGCCCTGAGGACTAACAATTCTAAGCTGAGTTTTGGTTCCAAGTCCTGAGCACTGTATCTGCTACATAGTAAGTGTTCATTGCATGATATGCATATAAAATCGCTAAATATACATATATCACTAAAGAACTGGCTCACTTGGACTTTCGGAGTTTCATTGTGGGACAATCCTCATTGACTCAGACACTGAGGTCTTCATCCTATCTCGAAGACCCATCTCCACCTGGGAGGGTTGCCTAATTCCTGCTCCAGAGGCAATTGAAAAAAGAGGGTCCTAGCAGAGGTTCAGGGAGGTGCCCAGCAGGGTTCCATCTTTGCAGCCATGTAAGGCTTCATCATGTCGTCGGGCACACCAGTGACCACCATGCATGGGAAGCATGGGAGACCAGCAGGTGGGGCCATCAGGAGGGTCTGCACGGAAGACAGTCTCTGATCACCACACAGTGCCGCCCCTCTGGTGTGAGGTGAACGCAAGTTCCTGCTCTACCAGCAGGGGGCAGCAAGTGATGAGCCCAGGCATTTAAATCACTCAGAGGATGTAGTGATTAAGAGTGATGATTTGGGTATTAAAGTAAATGGGACTTTTTTTTATGGTCACAAGTTGGTGGGGCCAGAGCACTTGAGTTATACTAAACCTAAAATGCCAATACATTTTAATAAAGGATTTAAACAGACCAATCACAGCAGAATGAACACAAATTGCAAAATTAGCTTTTGAATATATTTCAGCCTCATCAGTACAAAGAAATGTAACTTTAAATAAAATAGCGTTTTTAAATCTGTCAAACTATCAACTATTTTTTTTTATTGGGGGGTTTGGGGGAGGGAACAGTGCTGGGTAATCGGGGAAGGACAGAAAAGTTGCTGTCCTTTTGTTCTTCAGTCTAGTTGTGGAGGACGTCGCTTCACTGGCCCATGTTAGTATTATCATTGCGCTCTTCCCAAGTGAGGCAGTTGCTCGCTGGTCATTGGACAGCCACTCATGGCAGCCCAGCTCCAGGTCGAGCTGTTGATCACCATCTTAGCTGTAGAGGGCGTAGCGTCACTGGCCCTCATGTGGGATCCAAACCGGGGCCCTGCTGCTCAGAGCTGGCGTCCCAAGCCAACTCTTAACCAACGTGCCACTGGGCCGGCTCAACAATTTTTAAAAAAATTATAATTTCTGAGTATCTTTGAGGAATTTTCATGATTTGGACCCTGTTCATACATCATCTCATTTAGTCCTAATATTCCTAAAGTAGTCCCAAGTACCAACCCCATTTTATGAATGAAGAAACTGAATCTCCTAGAGATTGAATAATGTAAAGATGTCAATTTGAATACACACACACACACACACACACACACACACACACACACATCCTCTCCCTCCTGAGATGCTACCAAAAAGATAAATAATTCTTTGCTATGGGAGGTGTTCTGTGCATTGTAGGATGTTTAGCAGCATCTCCTTGGTCTCTACCAACTAGATGCCAGTAGCAACCCCCGTCCCTAGTTGTGACAACCCAAACTGTCCTGAGATATTTCCAAATGTTTCCTGTGGGGAACATTGTGAAACACTGGAATAAGGGCTGGTGGGGCTGCAGAACTTGAGGGTGAGGAATTTCAACTAGACTCTTGACGAGGTGCGTTTGATGGAGCAGGCTGGAGGAAGCCATGGTTTACTGTGACCACAGAGCCACCGAAAGATGCAGAGCAGGTGAGAGCTGGCTGGCCTTGCCACGCCTCTCGGCTTGGAAACTCCAAGCACCGAAAAGGGCAGAAGAGACTTGGAGAATTAAAAACCAGAAGATTAATGAGAAGTCTGTTTGGAGAACAATTTGATTGCTGATACATCTTGACTCAGGAATATGGAGGGAGATCTTCAGGAAAATAGGGGACTCAATAGAATACCTGATATAACAATGCATTTTAAAAAGTGAACAATGACAGAGACTTCCCAGCGCCCCGCGCCCGGGGCATGCCCAGTGTGGGCGCAGCGGCCTCGGCCCTGGGAGCGCCCGGGGCGGTCGGGGGCGAAGGAGCCCAGCAGTCCGCGGTGGGCGAGGGTCCGGGCTGGGCCAGAGCCAGGCGGCGGCGCTGCCAGGTCCTTCATGATGAAAGGTTTTGAGATGCTTCTCTCTGCTCTGTGTAGTTGGTAGTTTGGGTGGTGAAGAGATGGCTGACAGTGTCAAAACCTTTCTCCAGGACCTTGCCGGGGGAATCAAAGACTCCATCTGGGGAATTCGTACCATCGCAAAGCTAGATGCTCGAATTCAGCAAAAGAGAGAGGAGCAGCGTCGAGGCAGGGCAAGTCGTGTCCCGGCACAGAGGAGAGCCCAGAGCCCAGAGCGGAAGCAAGAGAGGGCGCCACGTGTTGTTAGCTCCAGCGCTGCGCTTGGAATGGTGGAGTATTCTGGTTCAGTCTCCTTTTGTTTTATCGAGTGTTTATTCCTGTGCTTCAGTCAGTAACTGCCCAAATTATTGGTGATCCATTACTACATGGAGATGTTTGGTCGTGGCTGGAATTCTTCCTCACGTCCATTTTCAGTGCTCTTTGGGTGCTCCCCCTGTTTGTGCTTAGCAACGTTGCGAATGCCATTTGGTTTCAGGATATAGCTGATCTGGCATTCGAGGTATCAGCGAGGAAGCCTCACCCGTTCCCTAGTGTCAGCAAAATCACTGCTGACATGCTCTTCAACCCTCTGCTGCAGGCTCTTTTCCTCATCCAGGGGATGTTTGTGAGTCTCTTTCCATCCATCTTGTTGGTCAGCTGGTGAGTCTCCTGCATATGTCCCTTCTCTACTCACTATACTGCTTTGAATATTGTTGGTTCAATAAAGGAATTGAAATGCACCAGCGGTTGTCAAACAGAGAGAGGAACTGGCCTTACTACTTGGGATTTGGTTTGCCTTTGGCTTTCCTCACAGCAATGCAGTCCTCATACATTATCAGCAGCTGCCTCTTCTCTATCCTTTTTCCTTTATTCATTATCAGCACCAATGAAGCAAAGACTCCTAGCAAAGCATGCCTTTTCCAGCTGCGCCTCTTTCCTTGGTGGTTTTCTTAAGCAACAGGCTCTTCCACAAAACGGTCTACCTGCAGTCTGCCCTGAGTAGCTCAACCTCTGCAGAGAAGTTCCCTTCACCACATCCGTCTCCTGCCAAACTGAAGGCTGCTGCAGGCCACTGTCACCTGCCACCCAGAGGGGATGAGTGGGATCGGAAGGCGGCTGTGCAGCTCTTTCCTTGTTCACCTCCCCAACCAGGGAAGGCAGGACCCACGCTGCCAAGGGCCCTCTGCATGTTCCCTTCTCTCGGAGCAATTGGGGGTTTTGTCTCTGGTGCACGTAAGGCACAATCTTCCTGACACCAGTATGTGGATTTTTAACACCCGTGAGTCTGAAAAGACCACAGGTTTTTCTGCAGCTCTTTTCTAGCAGTTGCCAGCCCCTGTGCCTGGACTGATTTGAATACTTTTTCTCCCTGTGCCATTTACCTTCCTCCCTCCCCTTCCTGCCTTCCACCACCCTTGGCTGAATGGATTTTGTAATTCTAGCTATTGTATTTTGTGGACCTGTTGTTTTTGTTTTTCTGTGAAGCACATATATTGGATGTGGGAGGTAAAGGAGTATTTCAGTTGCTCCTGGTCACTCCCTTTATAGCCATCACTGTCTTGTTTCTTGTAACTCAGGTTAGATTTTGGTCTCTTGCTCCACTGCAAAAAAACAAGCCTGAAGAGATGGAACAGGAGGCAAGACCTCACAGCCAGATGTACTGGGTTTTGAGGAGTGATTTTTCTTCCCCTTGAAGGGAAAAAGCTTTTTTCACTGGTACATTTAAAGTTCCCCAACTATAGGGAGGTACCAGTTTTGGACAAGTGCCACTGCAACACAGAATGCTCAGAGAACCTGAACTTTTAAACTCTGGAGGTCTGAAATTTACTGTCGGCCACTGTTGGGTCTGTCTGGTGTTTTAAAAGAATATTGGGTGCTGCAAATAAGAACTGAAGGGGTAAACTTATTAAACCCGTTAAACCTGAAAAAAAAAAGTTAACAATGACAAAAGAAGACAGTGCAAGACGAAAAGGACAGTTAGAAATACCAGCCCAAACAAAAAGGGACAGGAAAATAAAAGTAATATTAATACACAGCATGGGTCTTTGTTGAATAATATTTCTACAGTTATAATAATTTATTATATTAATCATAACATGATTATTAATAAATATATTAATGATAATCAATGAGATATTGTTATATTACTTAATAATTGTTGACTTATTGGCTAAACTAAACAAAGCTATATAACTTTATTGGGAGGATATGGGAATATAAAGAAGGGATGGGGGAGTTGTAAATGAACTAAATACTAATCTGTCACAGCAGTAAGTGAATAGATAATGTCTAAAGTTTTAAACTTATAGAATGAATATATTATCAGCAGTAAGCACCTAAAGCAATAGCTGAAAAAATTAAGAATGGGTTGCCCCTGGGCTGTGAACAGGAGGGCAGAGGACAACGGGTCAAGGGACCAGTGTTTTGTATTATGTCTTTTGATAATACAGTGAAACCTTAATTGTGAGTCACGTGGTTTGCGAGTGTTCTGCAAGATGAGCAAACATTTCTAACACATTTTAATGTGGTAAATGAGCGATGTCTTGCAATACAAGTAGTTTGTTTCTGTAACAAATTATGCTCGCAAACCAAGGTATTACTGTATTTATGTTTAAAACAATATGCATATATTATTTTGATTAAAAATATAGTACCCAGACATGTTAAAACTATAGTAAGAGGAATACTCTCATTCCTTGCTGGTAGAAGTATGTTTTGAGACAAATTTTCAGAAAAATAAGGTGATAACTATCAAAAGCCTTAAAATATCTATCACCTTTAGGAAAGTATCCTTAGGAAGAAGTTAGTAGGCCAAAATATATATACAAGGCCTCATATCTTATTTGTAACAGCAAAAAGTTGGAAATAACATAAATATCCAGCAATTGGAGAGTGACTAACTGAATGTATAGCTGTACGAGTACAATTAGTGTTATACAAGCTTTTAAAATATAGATGAAAAATTTTAATGTGGAGATATGCTTTCAAAGTTAAGTGGAAAAGAGCAGGGTACACAACCAGTTAAGAGGCCTTGTCTCAACCACGTAAAATACACGTCATTGCAGAAAAAAGACTAGACAAATATATAAACATATTAACACTGGTTATCTCTGGGGTTATGGTAAATTTTATTTTCTTCTCAATTTTTCTCAAGGTTCTAATTTTCTTTAATTAGCATGTATTCCTTTCATAAGCAGAAAGAACAGTAATGTTATTGTTTTACAAGAAAAGGAAATAATCTTGAGCACAAAATATCTTGCTACAGGGCAAAACTGGCCACTCTGCACCGAACGCCTGGAAGGGGGAAGGCGGAGGTTGCTTGTTACCTGCTTCAGGCCTTCCCGGAACCAGAACCACTAAAGGTTGAGTTCACACTCTACAGTCAGCTAGCAATTAGGAATGGAACAAAAGGCTAATATGAAGTTTCATTTTGCATCATTGGTTTAGCTCATCAAGGCCTTGGAATAGCATTCACAGTATAATGACGGCGGTGACATTCCTTGTCACTTCCACTTGTCTGAAAGTGTGGCGCTGGTCAGTGGGGATCTGTGGTTCTTAGACTCTTCTTCAATTTCAGGTAGCAAAGAACAAATGAATAGGGTACTTTCATTTATGGCTGTTTAGGCCAACCAACCAGCTTGGCTTAAACAGGTATGGCTAGAAAGCAAGCAAAGAAGACATTACTTATTTGAATAATTTTTTTATGGTCTTTTGCCTAATAAAATGTAGCTTTTCACCAAAATGCCAAACCAAAATATTCTCTTACTGATTAATAATACAAAATAGAACAGTTCCCTTCAAACTTTTGAGTTGTTAGTCACCTGAGAAAACTGCTTAAAATGCAGACCAGTTGGCTCAACCCCCAGGGTCTGATACATAAATTCTAGGGTGGGCTCAAGAATGTGCACTTTCAACAAAGAGCATAAGTTAATTTTTATGCTTGAGCTTCTGGGACCAATCTTTGACAGTTGTAAAGTTTAAAGAAGTACAGGCAGACCTTAGAGATATTGTGGGTTTGGTTCCAGACCATCACAAGAAAGCAAGTATCCCAATAAAGTGAGTCATAATCTTTTTGCCTATGGCGGGTCTTGCCTTCAATTTGTAAAAACATGCAACATCTGTGAACTGTAATAAAGTGAAGTGCAATGAAACGAGGTATGCTTGCACATACCCATGGGTGTAAATTAAACACTTTCCAAACTAGAAATTATTTGTTATTAATCACAGCTTACTCTAACTAGTTTTTTTAAAATTTATAAATAAATATTTAAACTTTCACTAAAAGATTGGCAGGTGAAATGAAGAGAATTGAAGGGCATAGCTATCTTCGTCCCATCTGAAATTTCCATAAAAGGACAGTAAGTGGATTTTTGAAAAGGTCATACATTTACAAGAACCAAGAAAAATGAGAAAAGACGGCGCTGCAAGAGAGATATCAACAAAATCTTGGGAGCCATGAAGTGGACAGACAAGTGATAAATGATGTAATAGGGTGGAAAAAGCAGAAATCTCCATGTGCAACGGTGAAGCGAGAATGAGAAGCCGATGTGCTCACATCAGCCTCATGGAGGCTTGGATACCAGAGGTACCAGAAACCTCTGAACTTGGGGATGAAGAGCGGGGCTGAAAAGAGGAGCCTCGCTTTACAGTCTACATAAGTAGCAGTCCAATTATGGCCTGTCCCCTGCTTTACCCTTAGACAGAAGATTTATGTTCCAGAAAGTGACAAAGAGACTCTAAAGTCAGAGATATCCGACCATTGAAGGGCGACTGTGCCTATCCTGATTTGTGATACTGGAGCTGGACTCTGGGAACATTTCTTTTTTGCTGACTGGTTCAATACTAGGCTTTGTCAGTAGAAGGTTCTAGAGTCATACTACAAGGTGATAGCAGCAGGAAAATGCTTGCTTCCCTTCTGGTTCTGTTTCTCCTACTGTTTTAGTCAGTGAGGGAGCCAGTGGATTGATGTGGGAGGCCTGGCGGTGCTCGCCACAGTGACGCTCAGGCCACCCTCAGCCCATGCTCTGCCTGTTCTGTCTCCATGGCAGCTCCGGCTCAGGCCTCAGGAAACTCTTCCCGCCTGATGGCCATTCAGCCCATCCACACACTCTACAGTGGCAGGTCACTTCTACAGATCATCTCTGGCAGGTGTGCTCTGGCAGGTCTCTTTGCCACAGGTAGGCTATGTTTTCTTGTAGTAGCTATGCTGTTTTTGAGGAGATCTTATCTCAGTCTTGGGGGCGGTAGGATGGCAAGCAGGAAATGGCATGCCTCTCCCAGTTCCTAGAACCATTTCCTTTATTGCCTAATCTCCCTCTGTCTGAACAGTCTGAACTTAAAATTTCTCCTTCTTCTCCACTTCCTCTTCTTCCTCCTAATTCTTTGCTACTTCTCTAGCTTTTAGAGGCTTTTTTTTTAGTAGTCAACCACTTTTTACTAGTTAACATTTCTTTATATTAAATTTTTCTCTGTTCAAATTACTAGTGTGGTTTCTAGCTTTTGATATATTACAAGGGTTTGAAAATGGGGATTGAGTGAAAATCCTCATATTTAAAGGTGAGATCCACAGTTTACTTCCTTCCTCAACTCCCAGAACACTAGCAGCCAGGATTGTATCCCTCGGGCAGGAAGGTTCCTCCATGAAGAAACTGACTGACCCAGAGAAAAGACCTACAACATTGATACTCCAACAAAATGGCCAGGGAACTTCTGATAGTCCTTCAGTGAAGCCCATTAGCCAGCAAGCTCCACCTATGGACATAACTAGATTTTTTGTTCCTTGCTCAGAAATATGAATAGGTAGCTAGGAATCAGCAGGCATCTGAGGAAAGTTTTTGCCATGAAAGATAGTTTTGGTAACAAAATTTTAATAACAAAGAAGCAGAAAGGAAAAGAAGATTCTGGACTTAATATCATCCGAGGCATGAGTTATTGCACCCATAAGGGGAAAAAAAAACACCCTATAAAATGAACATTCAGAAAATGGAAAACAGCTCTTGGAAATTAAAAATAGGATAATCAAATTAAAAGTTCAACAGAAGATTGAAAGATAAAGTGGAGGAAATCCCCAAGTAATTATCTAAAAAGACAAAGATATGGAAAAATATAAAAATTAGAATATCAATTCAAGAGGTATAATTATACTAGTAGGCATTCTAGAAAGAAAAACAGAGAACATGAACTAAGAAGTTTTTCAAGAAATTAATACAAGAAAACCTCTTGGGCCTGAAGGACACAAGTTTCCTTATTGAAAAGGACCCTCTGAGTTCCCAGAACAATAACATGGAGACATATAATTGTGAAATTTTAGACAATTGGGTAAAAGATAAGATCCTAAAATCAGAAGGCCAGTAGCTTTCTAATCAACAACACTAGAAACTGGCATCCAGCAGAATAATGCCTTCATAATTCTGAGGAAAATTGGCTACCAACTTGGAATTCTATACCCAGCCAAACTATCAAGTCTGAGGTTGGGGGGGGGGATAAACACATTTCTAGACATGCAAGTCTCAAACATATCACTCCCTTAAGCCATTTCTAGGAGGCTACTAGAGAATGTGCTTTATCAAACCAAGAAACCGGAAACATAAGAGCTGTGAAACAGGGCATCCAATATAGGAGAGAAGCAAAAAGAATTCTCAAATGACACAGTTATAGCAGGAGAAGAGGACAGAGAACTGTAAAGGGATAGCGCAAAATAATAAAATAAAATAAATTAATTAAAAAAATAAAAAAAAGAAAATTGTAGATTACCGTATGTGTTTCCTTGCTGAGAGGAATTTTAAAACTTTGACAGAGAATTTAAAGGAAGAGTTAGTGATAGAGCAATTCAAAATATAAAGTAATTCTCTCCAGGACATTTAAAAAAAAGTTATATAACAAAGGAAATTAATTGCAGTACAGTTTGTGGCTCAGCTGTGACTAGTAGGTAGTCATAATAATACAAACACTGAAATTAATATTTTTTAAACCATAAATCATGTTAAAAAATAACATACTACAAGGATAAAAGGAGAGAAAATGTTGTGTGAGTGTGTTGGGGTGGTGGTAGTGGTAGTGGTGGTGGTGGCTGTCACATAGTTAAATCCTCATTCTCCATAGGAGGAAGGCAATAAGTAATACCTAAACTGAAAAAAAAAAAACAAGAAACATTAAGTACAAGCATATATATCACTATGGCTGTAAGTATCAGGAGAAATACCTGAAGGAGCTTGAAATGATTCCCTGTAGTGAGTAAAACTGGAGGAATAGGGAAGAGGTGAGCAAGAGACTGACCTTCTTTAGTACTTGTTGAAATTTAGTACTTATTGAAATTTAGTCTTGTTAAAATTTAATACTCTGTGTAAGTATTACGTAAATCAATACTTACATATGAAAAAGTGAAACTTAAGTGATTTGAAACCCATCGCTATTATTTTTGCTATTTTGAAGCCTCACGTTGGGGGTGCCCAAGACCGCCCTCAGGTTTGGTGATTTGCCAGGAGGACGCATAGGACTCCGTATATAGCCATACTCACAGCTATGCTTTATTACAGCTAAAGGTTGCCAAATAAACTCAGGGGCAAAGGAACTTGAGACAAAGCCCAGAGGAAACTAGGTGCAAGCTTCCTAGCGTCCTCTACCAGTGGAGTCACACATAAAAAACTATTTAATTCTTCCAGCAATGCCTCTGACCACAATGTGAAATGTCCATTAGGAAAGCTCATTAGAGGCTCGGTGTTCAAGATTTGTATTGGGAGCTGGTCATGTAGGCACCCTCTGTCTAGCACATAGCAAAATTCTAGATTCCCACAAGGAAAGCAGGTGGTCCACGCAAGCCACATTGTTTACACAAACAGTTTAGGCACAGTGAGACTCTCTTAACCATTTAGGGAAAGTTTTATGTCAATTTAGGGAACTGTTTATCATTCACGTTCCAACCACCAATGCTACAAAAGCAGGTCTTTCCAAGAAAACCAGTCTTACGCTGCTATGTTAACCCTTTCCTGTACAGGCATTAAAATTCTTTACAAATATTCTCATAATGTATCAGAAAAGTGCTGAGAGAACTGGAAAGACTCCTGCCTGAACTTGAAGTTAGTCATAAGATCCGAGTTCAAATCTCATTCAACGCACTTTAGAGGTCATGTGATATGGGGAGAGGAACTGAGACTGTTTGAGGCTTGCTTTTTTCTGTAGGGCTAATGGAAAGTTTGAAGGCTATGATTCACAAAAACGTGTGCTCAGGAAATGATTATTTTGTTTTGTGATTTTTGCCTACAGAGTTTTCTCCCATTTGGACTTGAACCTTTTCACTCAGCCTCTTTTGTACTGTTTTTGCATTAAGATAAATGTGTTCTACTTCAAGGAGTTTTTAAACATGTCCTCCACGTAGTTTGTCTTAGCTACATAGAAATTCCTGCTGTACTCTTCATGTGTGCTTATCGGCAAGAGGCCATGCAGCTTCGCCAGCTCTAGGCAAAACCCTTTGATGGGTCCCTGTACCAAGAAAAACCACATCAGTGTAACCAGCTTTGAGTGGGTTCCCCAGTGGGCGACTTCCAGTGGCTTTCCTTTGTACGTCTCTGCTTCGCTTTCATTTACAGTGACGCCCTCCAGGGCTGAAGGATGAAGAACGATTCCCCTGATCTCACCTTTCCTTACTCTGACCACATTGCAGCCCTCAAGGAAAGATTCTGTACAAAAGCCAGGGAGTCCACTGACTCAACAAATGGTCCACTCTCCATTTGTTCCTGTCTTGCCCCCCCAAATGCACTGATTTGTGACCATTGGCTCTGATGTAACTCAACACAAATCCTTGGTCCTGTGACACATTGGCCACCCAGCCCTAGAAGGCTATTTTCTATATTCATAAGATTGTCCTGAAGATTACATGAGATAACAGACATGAAAGTGTCCTGGCAAATGTAAAATGTTATGTGAATCATGAATGTCATTTTGTTGTGCAGTTTTAGAATTCTGCAAATCTACCTATTAAATGACAGTTATTGACACATAAAGTGCTCCAGTATAATATAGTTAGGGTCCTAGAATCCCAAAGACTTCATAACTAAAGTTTATTCCATTATTTAAAAAATATGATCAGCAATCAATACTTTTCATCAAATTTAAATTCTTGGTCAGAATCCCTAATATTTTATCAGTTTAGGGTTTTTTTCCTTCAAATGTATGCCATTTATTTATTATTAAATCAATCAGTCAAAAATGAGGCTGTTTTGATGAATGTAATATGAAACCAGACAATTAAGTTCACGAACCCATCCTAGAAAAATTGCTACATACCTCATTGCTGAATATCACTATGGTCACCTTTGAAGGACTCCTCTTGGGAAGCTATGTACCAACACCAGTGCCTAGTCCACCCTTCAAAGCGATTTTGGAACTCTTTCTGGAATGGCCATCAGAGCAGTCGTCATATTCCTCTGATGTCCAGAATGTCATCAAAATGTCTTCCTCTCAGTATTTCCTTTGTCTTTGGGTAAAGAAAGAAGTCATTGGGGGCCAGAGCAGGTGAGTAGAGAGTGTGTTCCAATACAGATACTTGTTTACTGGCTAAAAACTCCCTCAAGGACAGTGCCGTGTAAGCTGGTGCATTGTCATGATGCAAGGACCATGAATCGTTGGTGAAAAGTTCAGGTTGTCTCACTTTGTCACGCAGCCTTTTCAGCACTTCCAAATAGTAAATTTGGTTAACTATTTGTCCAGTTGGTACAAATTCATAATGAATAATCCTTCTGATATGAAAAAAGGTTAGCAACATCGTTGCAACAAGTTCATGAACTTAATTGTCAGACCTGATAACTTTAAATCAGAGGTTATAGATAACAGTTTGAATCTCATGTTACCCAACTGATTCTGTGTCTTGTTTTGAAGGCATAACATTGAGAAAATCCCTATTACACAGAATAGAAATCACAAAACGTAGGCTATGTAACAATAGCTCCCCTTAAATCGAACAATGTTCTTTAATTAACTGCTGCAGAAGAGCTTGAGAAGGGAATAGAGTGTCTTGTGATTGTTTCAAAGTTGAATCATTAACAATATCTAATAAGTGCTGTCATTCTTTAATTGGCTGTTATTCTATGTGTAGAGCATGACTAAATGGACTCCTCAGATAATATACGTCTCCACTCTTTGGAAGAAGATACATTTTAATTACATGGTAACTTTTGATATTAGGATATTTTGATTGATGACCTTTCACAAAGTTTTACATAACTTAGTGCTTGTCTCTCTCTGATAGAGGTGCATTCCGCTTCAAAACAGTAAATCTAGTTTCTTGTTCATATTGATGTCACATGTGTTTCGGTTTCATCTCTGACACTTTTTGCAGTTACAAGCCCAGTGACACTGTTATTCTGCACCGCCACAATGCTTTCACTGAATTTATTTAAAACATTAGTAAGCTACGCAAGCTTGTACAGCCATGCTATATTGCAGAGAAATTGCTAGTGGGGTCTCTTTATCAGCTTCCCCCAAAATCATTTCTTGTCTTGTTTGAATTATTCGCACAAACATCCTGTCTCAAACTTTAGTATGAAAAATGAAAATTTGGTGTTCACTGTCCACAGCATTATAAACAATGCTGAAAAATCCAGTTTAAAGAATGGACTTTAATCAGGTCAGACAATTTGTGAGGAATTACACAATGTTGGGAAGATTCTGGCATCTTTTTAATTATTTATTTATTTATTTATTTATTTATTTATTTATTTATTTAAGATTTTATTGGGGAATTGGGAGAGGGAGACAGCACTGGATAATCGGGGAAGGGTAATAGGCAAGTTGCTGTCGTTTTGTTCTTCAGTCTAGTTGTGGAGGACGTTGCTTCACTGGCCCAAGCTGGCACCATCATTGCTCTCTTCCCAGGCGAGGCAGATCAGTTGCCGGCCTCGGGACGGCCGCTCAGGGCGGCTGCTGGCCGCTCACACTGGCTACTGGCCACACACGGTAGCCCATGGCAACCCACTGCAGCAGGGGACTGCAGCCTATGCTGTGGACAGCAACCCACGGCAGCCCAGCCCCAGGTCGAGCTGCTGTTCACCATCTTAGCTGCAGAGGGCAGTATCACTGGCCCTCATATGTGGGATCCGAACCGGGGCCCTCTGGCATCCCAAGCCAGTTCTTAACCAACGCGCCACTGCCGGCCCATTTGGCATCTTTTTAGACCTTCAGTGATTCACTGAACACATTTCAGTGGTGGCATTTATTACGTGTTATGACTTGTGCAGTTTTCCTATTTTCTGCCCTTAGTACATACGGCACTGCCCTTTTGCCAGCTTATTGGATACAGTATTAAAAGTGATCCCGACAATTACAAGTGTCTTCTCCTGTTAATGTAATAAATCTCTCTTGTTTGTACCTGCATAATCACCTTACATAAGAACAAGTCAAGGCGGGGAAACCCACAGTATTACTCCCATCCACTCAACTAGAAACAAACTATGGCAACGTTGAAACATCACACACAGGCATGTCCTTGAGAGTCTTAGACTTATAAAAAAAAAAGGAGACATCGCCGCTCTTGTCAACATCTGAAAGGAGTGCTTAGTGGAGAAATTGCTAAGAGTGTTCTCGGAAACCTTGGGGTTTACTTCCTCCAAGAAGTCAGAGAAACAGGATGCAGTACACTTTCAATGAGTCATTAACTTGACATTCTTTGGACCTTTTGTTGACAGAATTTAGAAAAAAAAAAAAGTGGGTTTATTTTCATGGCTGCCACTAGGACCAATTCTAGGGAAGGCATAAAATGCGTGGCAGCTGCCTCAACCTTCCGCACGGCGTCATCCTGTGCCCTCTGTTGACCAGTGGGGAAGAGAAGGGTGCTCTGCAACCATCAGCCCAATAGGCTCGCAGGAGATTTGAATCGGCTCTCAGTCCTGGTGTCTGGACATCCATCATTCTACATAGACGCAGGGACTTGAGCTGCATGAATAATTAGTATGGTTTAGAGAATTCAATTCAACTAGTATTTATTGAGTGCACTGTGAGCACACAGTGTTCAGAGCCAGGTGCTGGAACAGGCAGGAAACAAGGATGGGAGCAAACAGGCAACAGTGTATGAGATGGTTCTAAATCCTGAGGCGCTTTCGGTATTGCTTAGGGAATAATGAGAAAACCCCAGGGACAATGTCTAATATTTAATACCGTATACTGATTATAGATGAGTGTCAAGATCAGACCTGTGGCCTCAGAATGGGACATGGGTTGGATGGGAACAGGCGTGACAAGGGGACCTTCAAGATGCAATTAACTGGTACAGGGAGAGATGATGGGTCTACGTTAAGGTTAAGATAATGGAAAAGGGGGCCGGCCGAGTGGCGCGATGGTTAAGAACTGGCTTGGGACGCCAGAGGGGCCCAGTTCGGATCCCACATATGAGGGCCAATGACACTGCCCTCTACAGCTAAGATGCTGAACAACAGCTCGACCTGGAGCTGGGCTGCCGTGGGTCACCAGCAACGGCGTAGGCTGCAGCCCTTGTGGCAGTGGGCTTCCATAAGCTACCATGTGTAGCCAGTAGCCAGCGTGAGCGGCCAGCAGCCACTGTGAGCGGCCATCCCGAGGCCGGTGACTGATCTGCCTCGCCCAGGAACAGCGCAATGATGGTGCCAACTTGGGCCAGTGAAGCAGTGTCCTCCACAGCTAGACTGAAGAACAAAACAACAGCAACTTGTCTGTTCCCTTTCTCCCAATTCCCCAGCGCTGTTCCCCTTCCCCAATTCCACAATAAAATCTTCAAAAAAAAATATATAATGGAAAAGGACAGAATGATGATACTGCAAAAGTGCCAGGGGGGTATTGACTGACATTAAAATTAAACTCTTATTTTGGTAGAAATTTCTTCTGATCCTCCAAAAAACACCCACCATATTTTTATGAAATTCTAAAGAAATTTTCAGTTCTAAATCAATTTGTTCTAAGCCAATTTCGGTTCTACCAACTATCAACTTCCTCTAAGCAAAATCAAATATAGAGCTTCTCATTAGTATAATTCTGGAAATGATGGAATTATCAAAGAAAATAAATTTAATTCTTCTTAAAATTTATATTTAAGCTGAATACAGTTAGGTGTACAGAATAAAAATATGAGGGAGATAAGAAGAATGAGGGAGATGGCACTTTAGTAATTAAAATGATCTTCTCAACATAAATCCTATATTTAAAAAATGTTTGGGGCAGACATTATTTGTATTCACCAAGAAGGTCCCCTCCTATTCCAGACACATGAAAGATGACACTTTCCCATTCCTTTGAATATCTTTTTTGTACCCTTGTCCTTGGTAAGAAATTTTCCTGGGTACATGTCTAATTTGACAGTTATTTTCTCTTAGCAATTTGAAGATCTTCTTTTACTGTCTTCTTATTCACTTCTTGCTATTGATAAGTCTTCTGACAATCCTTAGTAGGTCATTTGTCTTTATCCTCTAATTGCTTTTAAATTCCCTTTGTCTTTGGTGTTCTATTGTTTCACCACTAAATGTAGATTAGTTTTTCTTTATCTTGCTCAGCACTTATTCTGAATGTTTCCTGCTCTAAGGATTTATCGATTCTCAAAGATCCTTATGCAGTAGCTCTTCAGATAAAGCCTGTCCTGTGATGGGAGGAACTTCTTTGAAAGTAACCTCCTTGCCCCTGCCTATCTTCTGTCTTGCTCCTCCCCTAGGTGGGAAGATGACTTATCTGATGGGTGAGGTTGGGCTGAGTATCTGAGCGTGCTTTGCTAAGCCCGTTGTACTCTCTCTGAGAGCTGACTGCAGGGAGTAAAGGTTCCTTTCTGTTCCTCTGTGCTAAGGGCAGAAAATGTGGAGGGTGGAGTGTGTGTGTAGAGGTGGGGGGTGGAGGGTGGGCACTGCCTGTGATGGGGTTGGTTTTCTTAATTCTGAAATGCAGTGTTAGGAAGACTATTCTTTTTTTTTTTTTTTTAAGATTTTTATTGGAGAATTGGGGAAAGGGGAACAGTGTTGGGGAAGGGGAATGTCAAGTTGTTGTCCTTCAATCTTTGTGGAGGGCGCAGCAAGCTCAGCTCCAAGTCCAGTCGCCTGTCGGCAGCTCACGGCCGCTCAGCTCAAGGTGCTGTGTTCAATCTTAGTTGGGGGTGGGGGGTGGGTGCCACAGCCCATCATCCCATGTGGGAGTCGAACCAGCAACCTTGTTGTTAGGAGCACGTGCTCGCACCAGCTGAGCCATCCTGCCACCTGTTGGCAGCTCAGCAGCAGCTCAGCTCGGGTGCAGCTCACTGGCCCATGTGAGAGTCTAACCGGCAACGGTGTTGCTCAGGACTAGTGCTCTTAACCAACTGAGCCACTCGGCTGGCCCCCTCCCTTTCTTTTAACATTTTAAACTGGACCATAATTCTAGTATCTAAAGTCCTAGGTGATCTAATTTGATTGTTATTATTTTAGTGACTCTTTCTGTGGCTTGTTTTCTTATATGGTCTATGATTTCATGATACGGTCTTGTGTTTGAACTGTATTTGGGGGATTCTGAGAGACTTGCATTGAGGCTCTTCTAGAGGGAATTAGTGTTTGCTTTTACTTGTCACCATGTACGCTACACACCCAAAGGGACTTCACTAAATTTCTCAGTTTGCATCTTCTTGGACTGCACAGATAATGCAGAATCAAGCCCCCAACTCACAGTTTTAGGAGAGACTTTGTCCTCTCACTAGCTTCCACAAGCCGAAACAGTTCCCTCGGCGACTCCCTTTGCCTTTCAGCACTTTTCTGCAGACAGCTTCTCACTGAGGCTCTTTGACCAGGTCAACGTTATATGGGGGTCTCTGTTCTAACTCACACCTTGGGATAGGCCCTAGGCCTTAACTTCCGTTCTTACACAACTATTGAACTCAAAACCCTGGATTATAGAAATCAGCAAGTCTCTAAGGGAAGCTATAGCCTCAGAGTCAGCTGATCACTAAGTTTTCCAGTTTCAGCTTCATTTTGGTACGTATTTCACTATTTTTTTTTGTCAAGATCAGTGATGCCTTTCAGAAGAGATTTGACATCTTTGATCTAGAATATCTAGATGTCTTGTAGTAGAATGTTTTCTTTGCCTGTTTAACTCACAATATTGACAGAAACACCTCTCCAGAATGCTAAGCAAATTGAACAAATAAAATTGATTGACATGGTGCCATGGCACATGGTACCATATCCATGTGCAGTGGACTGCTGCCATGCTTTGTGGCCACCCCATGGCATTTGAACAGCTTCCTAGGTTTGGGGAACTCCCCATATTGTGGACTTGCCAGAACTTATTTCCCCATCTTCCCATGCAGGTGTAGGGGCAGGCATGCTATCTAGACTCTGCCTCTCTGATGCCCCAGGATAAGAATTAGATTTAGAAAAGAGCAGTGGGAAGAACAGGAGCACATGAAAGTATCTTTTGGCCAGAAGAGCAACAGACTGTCTTCTGGGGGAGCAGTGGCAGCGCTTGTCACGTACAATGCCTGGCATCACCGGTGGGCATTGTAGTGATATCCTGAGTGGTCTTTTCGATATAGCCCTGTGATGAGTCACATGCTTGGCTGGGTAGCTTCCAAGCCCAACCCTCTAGTCCTCTCAGTCTGTGTGATACCTGATAGCCTATCATAAATTCCCTTTCTGCTTAAACTAGCTAAGTGGGTGATGGTGTTTTCAATTAAGGACCCTGACTGATAGCCTGTGGATATAGCAATGTGCAGAGATTTAATTATTAAGAGTAATTCTGCAAGCTACATGCAGAAATCAATACTGTTACGTACAGTGCCGCCTCATTGAATTCTGCGCGCTAATAAAGAGGTTTACAAATTCAGATTACCAGAATAAATTTGATGTTATATTTAGAAGAGAAAAAGAGTTTAGAATTTAAAAATATATCTTTCTTATCAATAATTTTGGTTAAATGGGCCTTTTAAAATATGCAGAATTCTATTGTCTGGTTCAAACTTCAGCGTATGTGTGTGTGTGTGTGTGTGTGTGTGTGTGTGTGTGTGTGTATGTTTCAAGTTTGGTTTGATCTGTGGTTTAGTTAAAAATAAGAAATGAATATTTGGTTCCAGTTGGGATTTTATGTAAGTTCCTGCCAAGGAACTTATGACAAAGATGCAAAGAGGTCAGCATCATGGAAATAAATAACCACAATGATTTTCCACGTGATAGCCCATGAACCCCTGATAAATACAGACTACACATCTCATTCCCATTCCCATTTCACCTATGCTCTCTCTGCTTGGAATTTCCTCCCCTTCTGTCTCGGCAGACCTAGAGTATAGTTGTCCTTTAAAGCTTCCTTTTAATGCTGCTCCCTCCCTCAGATCATCCTTCTATCACAGCAGAAGGAATTAACATCTCCCTTCTCTAAACTCACAAAGCACTTTGTGAGTTCTACTTAATATTTGTGTTTATGTCCGTGGCCTGAGCACTATCTCTCCTTGAGGAATGTGCTAGAGCTAAACAAGAATGGCCTTCCAGTTGTTGGCCAGTCGGTTCCAGGAGTGGTTGTTTTCAGTTCCCCATCTTCTGCCGCCTAAGAATGTGCTGGGGAAGGAAGGGTGACCTAGTACAGGTTTCACTTCGTCAAACACACAAATGGAACCACGTAGAATGTAAAGCCAGCACTTCGATTCTGTCTCAAGCCTTATAATCCAAAGCATTCACGGTCCCAGGGCTAGTTTACTGCACCCCTTCGTTTGTCCCCACTTCAGCCCATGGCCGCAGGACTCCCTGTTCAATCTTATGGCCCAAAATAGAGTGACCGCATGGGGAGCAGGGCCCATTTCCTGGACCTTCCTATGATGCTGCCCCCTCTTTCCTTCCCAGCAGTTATTTTAACCCTTTCCAACCACAGCACCATCCGCAAGCCCTGCCTCCTCTTGTGTCTAAGCTTCATGCGTGCCTTGTCGGTTACTCTCTGCTTTGTCCCCTTCTGCTCTTGGATAGGGGAGAAGGGGAACTTTATTTATTTATTTTGATAATTTTACATTTTTTGTTTTTTTTTTAAACTTTATTGAGGAACAGTGTGTTTTTCCCAGGACCCATCAACTCCAAGTCAAGTTGTCCTTCAATCTTAGTTGTGCAGGTCGCAGCTCAGCTCCAAGTCCAGTTGCTGTTTTCAATCTAGTTGTGCAGGGGTGCAGCCCACCATCCCATGCGGGAATTGAACTAGCAACCCTGTTGCTCAGAGCTCATGCTCTCACCAGCTGAGTCACCTGGCTGCCCGAGAAGGGGAACTTTAGATGCTGAAGTAAAAGAAGGAAGACGAAGAAGTCCTTGTGGGAGGCTGGCCATCAGGTAGAATAGTTAAAATCAATATAAGATCTCTCAGAAGGCAAATGTTAACCTTCTATTCGCGTATCTTTTGTACCTTAGCATAGGAAAAGACTGTCTCTTTCCAAGACCTGGGTTTCACAACAACAACAACAAGCTCCTGTATTAGTATAACCTTGAGACGTTTGCTCTCAGGGAAGGGGAGGGGATGACGAGGAACAGGAAAACACCTGTTCTTTCATCTATCACTTCTCTGGCTGAAAATAAGCATTTTGAGAGAATGAGCTGTTTCTTACACATTTCTCATTCCTTGTACAGGGTAGATCCACAGATATTTGTTTGATGGATGGATGGACTATGAAGCTAATCGAGCAGAGAAAATTTCATGTTTGATGTTTGATTGTACATCGTATGTCTTAGAATGACTAGGCCTTTTTTTTTTTCTTAAGGATAGGTAAGCTCTGACAATGACTTAAATTGTCAAGACTGTTCTACCCACCCAAGGCATTCTCTATTGCCTAACAAGACACAGAAGAGCACAGCCTTTGTCTGCTGCAGTCCCCTGGGTGTGATGTGCGGCAGTCTGGCCTTGGCTCTCCTGATCTCCTTTTTCATCCCCCAACCCCCAGAAATCTCCCTTGCCCTTCTACCCCACTCAGCCCTCTCCTACTCTCAACTTGCTTGCAGAACATAAAAGGGTCTGATATTAGGTATAGTTTGACTAAAATTGCTTCAGGTAAGATAACGCAACGATTTAAAAAATTGTAGGTGCTGTCTTCGAGATATTGTGTAAGAGTGACAGCCCAGATGCAAGGAGATTCCGAGGCAACAGGGCTTTATCTGTGAGCCTGGCAATCTCCATGGACACAGGCGGTTCAGTGGAACCTGCTTGAAGAGCCCACCCGAAGCTCCCCATGCAGCCGAAGCAGGAGCGGGGTGGTGGGCTCTGTCCGGACCCGAGGTCCCCATGTGGGGATCAAGTGTCGCCCCAGGGAGCGCTCGCCTCTGGAGCTCAGAGCGGGACCTGCAGTTTAGCAGTTGCTTGGGGTGCCCTGAGTCTAATCCGTAGCACTTGTCACTCCCGCCCCTGTTTATCCCCAAGGCTGATGAGACAGGCAAGTCAATGTGTGCACGCCTCAACTGGATGGTGAGTTTTTTAGGCCAACAATCATATTTCTTATTCTTCTAATCCCAGTGCCTAAGACAGTGCCTGGCAGGGTAGACATTTGCCATAAGAAAATTAAAGAAAGGGTGGATGAATGAATGACTAAATGAATAGCACAGCTTACATCTTCCTGGTCCTCTGAAGTGAAACACAAACAACAAATGAAGTGGACGAGGAAGGAAGCAAGGTGGCTTTTGAAGAGGCCTGAACAATTTCATTTCCTGAACTTTCTCAGGTATTTTATACGCTCATTAATGCTAAAAAAAAGTTCAAAATTGCCTCCATTGCCCTCCTCCCCCACACGTCAAGGCCTGGTCGTAGTCCCACCGTCATAGGTGCCTCCACCATCTTTGCATGCTCACAAGGAGGCTGTGCCCAGTGGGAGGGGGCTGGGAGCAGATATTAGGGTGAGACGGGCACATGCTCTTTCCAATCTCCTCGCAGCCCTTCCTTCATTATTCATTTATTGACCAACTTCTGTGGACAGGAAGCAAACAAAAGTCTGTTCGTATGTGGCAGGTTCAAGGCACTCTTCATGATTCGTGAAGATAAACATGGTTCCTAGTGAGTATTTGTGAGGTGGTGGAGGTGGAGCCGTAAAGAGTGAAAATGCAGGGGACTCTCTCGTATTTTATTGGGTTGTCGGGAAAGTCATGACGCATTTTTGCAACGAAAAACATAGAAAATACGTCATGACTTTTCTGACAACCCAATATAATTGTGTTGTCTCTGAAGAATATACACCCCCAACATAACATTGAATGGGCTGGTTATTTTCCACCTGACCCCTCACCCCAGAATTCATTCTCCACCTGTTTCTGCCTTTCTGCACATCAGGAAGTTGATCCCAGTGACTGCATCACCTGGGCTCCCTCATCACTTGGCTGCTGGTGGGGTTGGCCAATAGGTAGCGACAACGAGGAAGGAAGAGAGGGTTGGGGTTTCTTCCCCAGCCCTTCCTTGCTTTGGTGCTGTGCCTCGGACTGCAGCTGTGTCGCCATGACTGCCGCTCCCTCCTGGTGATCTCTTTTCCACAGCCCCAGCTCTCACTGGCCTCCATGTCCCTCCTGGTCTAGGGGGTAACAGCTTCCTGCAGTTCCTTAGCCTCTGGGAACCCCAGCACCACTGCAGGCTCCCTTGACCTTGTAAGTGGTCCCTTCATTGGAGTCTCTTTAGTTGAGCCACCTGACAGGAATTCTGCTTGCTGTCAGCGCCCTGACTGGTACAGAGGAGAGCATACAGAAGGCATGCGAGAGTTATTTTCCACTAAAAACAAGTTCTTACATTGTACTTGTTTCTTATTATTCAGATGAGATTTCTGACTTTTCAACATCTTCCTGCCTAGCCGTTTCCGTGAGCTCGCTTCACCATGACACCAGTGCCAACAGAACATAACACACAGCAGGTGTCCTTGGGAGCTCCTGCCAGCTCGGGGCGCAGGTCCCTGGACTGAAGTTGTTACAGTTCCATTGTGTAGGGCTCCAAGCCAGGCAGAAGAGAGGGCAGATTATCTGTCCCCAGCCTCTCTAGGCGCCTTAAATGGACGTTACACTCCAGGACCAGCCACAAGCATAGTACAGTTTGAGGTACAAGAAGATGGGCTCTCAGACAGCCCTTGCCATGTTCCACACACACTTGCTGAAATTCCCAGAGGGCACCAGGTTTCTCCATACATTGCACATGGCCTGGTGAGGGGAGGCATTGCTGTGACTGTGTGTGACTGCATTTTCAGTGAGGGTGTGAATGATGGTATCTGATCCTGCCCTGTTAAGAAGAAGAAAGAGATTCTGGCTCTGAGAGAGTGCCGGAATCCACAGTGAGGGGGAAGGGTAGAGGGGAAGAGAGTTCTTCCTGAGGAGAGCGCCCTTGAGGACTGCTTCCCTGGGGAAGTGCTCCCACTGAGGAGAGTTCCCGCCGAGAAGGGGTCCCCGCAAGGTGACTCCCACTGAGCCAGGCTTCCCCTCAGATCCTTCTCTGAGCTCTGGCTCGAGGAAGAATTCTCTCAGGAGACTTTATGACTTAGAAGAGGACAGATTTATCTTTTATCTCTCAGGCAGCTCATGGGGGCTCCGTGGGCCTCACATCAGGAGAGCACCAGACCAGCTGTCCTCTTGCCCCAACCTCAGTCCTTCTGCTCTGGGGCTCAGAGGCCCAGTGCGCTCGGAGCAGAGCTGGCCTCAGGCAGAGTTCTGAGTTGGGAAATGTTGCCCAAGCCTCCTCCCCACATTACTCTCCTACACTGAAACTACACATTTCATCCCTCAATCTCATGCTACTATTTTTATACCTTCAGTAGCCAGTGCCCAAATGCTCTTTTTTGCACACAAAAAAGGCTGCCCTCTTCTGGAAGGTCTTGTATCCTAACAAGACTCAAACCCTTAAGCCAGAGGTAAGTAACCTTCCTCGCACTCAGGGAGAATACAATGCATATGGGTCCTGTTTACTTCCCATCAAAATGAAAATGCAAACAAGACAATGTACAATCTCAAGGCCTAGAACACTTACTTTACTGACTAGAAGAATGTCAGTGAGGAAACTGGCCCGGCTCTGCAGTCCCTAAAACTTCAGTCTCTGGACATTCACCCTGAAATCACCTGCCAGCCTGACGGTCCTCACATGTAGCTCTCAGTCCTCAGGCTGCTCATCACGGCTCCATGCTGAAGAACACCAAGCTTTAATAGCGGAATTTCACTTATCAGCCTGTCGTATGTATGGGAGCCATTTAGGGGAGCAGCAGGGCCCGAGGGCCTCTCAGAAATCACAGCTGTGTGCTCTCCTTGGCCCCTGAGGCACGATCTCTGTGAAGCATGGAAGGAAGCTATCCTCCACCTTCTTAAAGCTTTACGGAAGTCCCCAGTCCCAGAGGGGTGAGTGGTATGATGACACGATGACAGGACTGCTCCCTTAAGTAGCAAGACTGCTGCTATTTGCTTCCATGCATTCTTAGGGAAATGTGTTTCTATGGTGCAACCAACAGCCACACTTGAATCCCTCTAGGAAATGATACTGTAGCAGGAGAACAAAGATCTAAGTATTGTTTTTCACAACACCCCTCACATCTTTCCCCTTAGTTCTATAATCATTGCCTGACTCTGATTGTACAGTATTTACATGGATGGTTTTTGCTGGCCTGATGTGGCCAGCAAAAGACAATTAGACTTCTAATTGTCTGCAAAAATGTCTCATTGTTCTGGAATACTCAATAGACTTACCCACCCAATTTTTCTTCTAGTTTTCTTTAAATTGTAGATTTGTGGGAAGTTTCAAAAATAGTACTTAGAATGAACATAGATGCAAAAATCCTCAACAAAATCTTAGCAAACAGAATTCAGCAATATATTAAGAAGATCATACATCATGACCAAGTGGGTTTCATCCCTAGTATGCAAGGTTGGTTCAACATCCGCAAATCAATTAATGTGATACACCACATTAACAAAATGAAAAATAAAAACCATATGGTCATATCAATAGATGCAGAAAAAGCATTTGACAAAATATAACAGCCATTTATGATAAAAACTCTTAGCGAAGTGGGAATAGAGGGATCATATCTCAACATAATAAAGGCCATATATGATAAACCCACAGCTAACATCATGCTCAATGGGGAAAAGCTAGAACCATTCCCTTTAAGATCAGGAACAAGATAAGGCTGTCCACTTTCTCCATTTTTATTCAACATAGTTCTGGAAGTTCTAGCCACAGCAATCAGACAAGAAAAAGAAATAAAATCCATACAAATCAGTAAGGAAGAAGTAAAATTCTCATTATATGCAGATGACATGATACTATATATAGAGAACCCCAAAGACTCCATCAAAAAACTATTGGGGGCTGGCCAAGTGGCACGTCGGTTAAGAGGTGGCTTGGGACGCCAGTTCTGAGCAGCAGGGCCCCGGTTCGGATCCCAAATGAGGGCCAGTGATACCGCCCTCTACAGCAAGGATGGTGAACAACAGCTCGACCTGGAGCTGGGCTACCATGAGTCACCGGCGACGGCGTAGGCTGCAGCCCCTGCTGTAGTGGGCTGCCATAAGCTACTGTGTGTGGCCGGCAGCCGGTGTGAGCTTCCAAGAGCCGCTGTGAGCAGTTGTCTAGAGGCCGGCAACTGATCTGCCTCATCTGGGAAGAGCGCAATGATAATACCAACATGGGCCAGTGAAGCAACGTTCTCCACAACTAGACTGAAGAACAAAAGGACAGCAACTTGTCTGTTCCTCTTCCCCCGATTCCCAGCGCTGTTCCCCTCCCCCAATTCCCCAATAAAATCTTTAAAAAACCCACAAAACTATTGGAATTGATAAATGAATTCAGCAAGGTAGCAGGATACAAAATCAATACTCAAAAATCAGTTGCATTTGTATATACCAATAACAAACTATCGGAAGGAGAAATTAAGAAAACAGCTCCATTTACAATTGCTCCAAGAACTATAAAATACTTAGGAATAAATTTAACCAAAGAAGTAAAAGACCTGTACTCAGAAAATTATAAGACACTGAAGAAAGTAATAAAAGAAGATACAAACAAATGGAAAAACCTACCATTCTCATGGATAGGAAGAATTAATATAGTTAAAATGTCCATACTGCCTAAAGCAATATATAGATTCAATGCAATTCCTATCAAACTACCTAGGGCATTTTTCACAGAAATAGAAAATATAATCCTAAAATTTATATGGAACCAAAAAAGACCCCAAATAGCCACGGCAATCCTGAGAAATAAGAACAAAGTCGGGGGCATCAAGCTACCAGACATTAAAACATACTACAAGGCTACAGTAATCAAAACAGTATGGTACAGGCATAAAAACAGGCACACAGATCAATGGAACAGAATAGAGAGCCCAGAATTAAATCCAGGCATATACAGGCAGTTAGTCTATGACAATGGAAGCAAGAATTTACATTGGGGTAAAGATAATCTATTTAATAAATGGTGCTGGGAAAATTGGACTGACACATGCAAAAATTGAAACTGGACCACCGCCTTACGCCATATACAAGAACAAATTCAAAGTGGATTAAAGACTTAAATGTGAGACCTGAAACCATAAATCTCCTAGAAGAAAATATAGGGTTTAAATTTGCAGACTTTACCCTGAGCAATATTTTTACTGATACATCCTCACGGGCAAGGGAAGTAAAAGAAAAAATGAACATATGGGACTACATCAAACTTAAAAGTTTTTTACAACAAAGGAAACCATCAACAAAACAAAAAGGAAGCCTACTGAATGGGAGAAGATATTTTTCAATGATATATCTGATAAGGGGTTAATATCCAAAATTTATAAAACACTCATGCAACATGTAACTCAACACCAAAAAAAAAACCAAACAACCCAATTAAAAAATGGGCAGAGGATATGAAGAGACATTTTTCTAAAGAGGACATGCAGATGGCCAACAGGCATATGAAAAAATGCTCAACCTCTCTAATCGTTAGAGAGATGCAAATAAAAACCACAATGAGATACCCCCTTACCCCAGTCAGAATGGCTATCATCAATAAATCAACAAACAACAAATGCTGGTGTGGTTGTGGGGAAAAGGGAACCCTGGTGCACTGTTGGTGAAATTGCAGACTGGTGCAGCCACTATGGAAATCAGTATGGAGGTATCTCAAAAAACTGGAAATGGAGCTACTTTATGACCCAGCAATTCCACTCTTAGGTATTTATCCAGAAAAACCCAAGACATTAATTCGAAAAAACATATGCACCCCTATGTTCATTGCAGCGCTATTCACAATAGCCAAGACTTGGAAACAACCAAAATGCCCATCCATAGATGACTGGATTAAGAAACTATGGTACATTTACACAATGGAGTATTACTCAGCTATAGAGAAGAAGGAAATCGTACTATTTGCAATGATATGGATGGAACTAGAGAACATGATGCTAAGTGAAATAAGTCAGTCAGGGAAAGACAAATACCATATGATCTCACTTATACGTGGATTGTGAAAAACTGAATAAATGAGAAATGTAAACAGAAATAGTCTCAGAGACAGAGGAAAAACTGAGGGTTGCTATTGGGGTTGGGGGTGGGGATGAAGGAGAAGGGGAAGGGATGAGAAACATAAATTGGTAACTACAATATGGCCTCAAGGATAGAAAAGACAGTCTGGGGAATATAACCAATAATGTTGTAAATATTTTTTAGGGGGCCAGATGGACTCATGTCTTTTTAAGGAGACCGCTGCATAGACAGTGTAGAGGCCTGACCACTGCACTCTATTTCTGAAGCTGATGTTGAATAATATTGTATGTCAGCTATAATTATATATACATATAGTCACGGGACATGGAGAAGAGTGTGGGAAGGAAGTCAATGGATATAATAGATAAGTATGACAACGAGGGTGGGAGGGCAGTGAATGGGAGTGGGGGGTTGTTTCTTTGTGAGGGGTGAAAAGGATAACTATTACATTGTTCTGTACACCTGAAACTAATAATAAAAAATAATAAAATAAAATAATCATGGGCATGTAAAGTAAAGCATAGGGAATATAGTCAATAATATGGTAATAACTATATATAGTGCCAGGTGGGTATTAGATTAATTGGGGGATCACTTCATAAATTATATAAATGTCTAACCCTATGCTGTACACCTGAAACTAACATAAAATAAAAGTATATTTTATAATTTAAAAAAAAACAGTAGAGTTCAGGAATACCTTCACCTAACTTTCTCCAACGGTAATACCTTATATAACAGTATTACAATACCAAAACCAGGAAATAAATATTGGCACAATGCTGTTAACTAAATCACATATATTTTTGGTCTTCACATGAAATGTGTGTGTGTGTGTGTGTGTGTGTGTGTGTGTGTGTGTGTGTGTCTGTGGTGCCGGCCTATGTAATTTGGTCCCATATGTAGAGTTACATAACCACAAAGTGAAGATGCTGAACTATTCTACCACCATAAAGAACCCCTTGTCTACCTCTTTGTAACTGCTTTCCCCTGGCAAACACTAATTGGTTAGCAGTAAAGTGGTCCCCGCTTATCTGCAAGTTCGCTTTCTGAGGTTTTGGTTACCTGTGGTCAGCTGTGGCCTGAAGCTATTAAATGAAAAATTCCAGAAATACACAATTTGTAAGTTTTACATTGTGCACCATTCTGAGTAGCGTGATGGAATCTTGAGCTGTGCAGCTCCATTCCTCCTGGGACATGACCCTTCCCTTTGTCCTGTGTGTCCACACCACATAGGCTCCCGCCCTATCTGATACTAGTCATTTAGCATCAGATTGACTGTCTCGGTATCTTAGTGCTTGTGTTCAGGGAACCCTTATTTTATTTAATAATATCACATTCACATAACTTTGATTATATTGCGTTGGCAGAAAAGTCACGATGCATTTTTGCAACGAAAATCATAGAAAAAATACGTCATGACTTTTCCGACAACCCAAGAGTATGTTGTTATAATTTTTCTATTTTATTATTAGTTATTGTTGTTAATCTCTTACTGTGCCTAATTTATAAATGAAACTTTATCATAAGTATGCGTTTTTGGAAAAAGCATAGTATATATAAGATTTGGTACTACCCGTGGTATCAGTCATCCATTGGGGTCTTGAACATATCCCCTGTGGATAAAGGGGGACTACTGTACAGTGTTTAAGATGTTTCTTTGTTGCTGGGTACTCATGTAATTTGTTGTTTTTAATTGCTGCATAAAGTTCTCCATAAGTACCAGGCCAGCCGAGTGGCTCATTGGTTAAGAGTTGGTTTGGGATGCCAGCTCTGAGCAGCAGGGCTCCGGTTCGGATCCCACATGTGGGCCAGTGACGCTGCGCCCTCTACAGCTAAGATGGTGAACAGCAGCTCGACCTGGAGCTGGGCTGCCGTGAGTAGCGAGCATCGGCGTAGGCTGTAGCCCCTGCTGCAGTGGGCTGCCATGAGCTACTGTGAGTGACTGGCAGCCAGCGTGAGCTGCCGTGAGCCACCATGAGCGGCTGTCCAATGGTCTGCAAGCGACTGCCTTACCCGAGAAGGACGCAATGATAATACCAACATGGGCCAGTGAAGCGACGTCCTCCACAACTAGACTGAAGAATTAAAGGACAGCAACTTTCCTGTTCCCCTCCCTCAACTCCCCAATATAATCTTAAAAAAAAAAAAAAGCTCCATAAGTTTACTTATCCGTTCTCCTGGTCACCACCTAAATTACCTATAAGTTTCTGTAAGAACAGACATAATGGGCCTGTGTAGATATGTCTCTAAGATATATACACCCAAAGGTGGATTTGTCAAGTCAAACACTGTTATGAATTGTTGATTTGACTCAGCACTGCCAGGTGGCTCAGAACACACCCCTTTGATCACAGCCTAAATACTTGGCCACATCTACCAGCAAGGGTAGATGGGAAGTAGAGTCTTTGGTTTAACAACCATATGTCCAGGTAGACTTTTACCATTAGAAGGGAACCAATTAGGAATCATGGCCAGATCTCCTATTCCTACCATGCTAAACTAAGGTTTTTAATTGTGCTCCCCGCCCCATATACTAATATTATCATGATTTTTATTTTTTTAGCTATTGTAATTTTAATGATAGATTATCTTTATGTTGATATGTTCTGCATTTCTTGGATATGCCCTACTTGATCATGATGAATTTTTAAAAATATAATGTTGGATTCGCCAATATTTCATCTAGGATTATTTCCTCTACATTCATAAATGAAATAGACTCACACTTTCCTTATTTTTATATCATTATTATCATTATTCAGTTTTGAAATCAGAATTATATTAGCATCATAAATTGAGCTGGACAGTTTTCACTCTTTCTTTTATTTTCTGAAATTACTTGTATAAGCTAGAAATTAACTGCTCCATAGACATTTCATAGAAATCACCTGTAAAAATGCCCTGGAAATATTTTGTAAGAGATATTTCTGATAATCATATCAATTTTTTTAACACCTGGTAATTTTCTTTAGTTTGGTATTTTTTCATGTGCCAATTTTGCCTTTTATATTTTTCAAGAAATACATTAAACTTCCTTAGTCTTAAAAATGTATTAATGTATGTTCTAGCCACAACAATCAGACAAGAAAAAGAAATAAAAAGCATCCAAATTGGAAAGGAAGAAGTAAAACTGTCATCATTTGTAGGTAACATGATACTATATAGAGAGAGCCCTAAAGATTCCAAACAAAAAACTACTAGAACTGATAAATGAATTCAGTAAAGTAGCAGGACACAAAATTAATATTCAGAAATTGGTTGCATTTTTATACACCAAAAAAAAAATATCAGAAAGAGAAATTAAGAAAACAATCCCATTTACAATTGCATCAAAAAAACCCTCCTAGGAATAAATTTAACCAAGGAGTTGTAAAAGACCTACACTAACAAAATTATATATTAAAGAAAGAAATTGAAGCAGATACAAATAAATGGAAGCATATACTGTGCTCATGGATAAGGAGAATTAACATGGTTAAAATGTCCATGCTACCCAAAGCAATCTATAGATTCAATGCAATTCCTATCAAAACACCAATAGCATTTTTCACAGAACTAGAACAAATAATTCTAAAATGTATATGAAACCCCAAAAGGCCCTGAATAGCCACAGCAATCTGAAGGAAGAAGAATAAAATTGGAGGTATTATGCTACTTAATATCCAACTATACCAAAATCCTATAGTAATCAAAATTGCATGGTACTGGCATAAAAACAGACATATAGATCAATGGAACAGAATAGAGAGCTCACAAATAAACCCACATCTATATGGTCAATTAATCTATGACAAAGGAGGCAAGAATATGTAATGGAGTACAGAAAGTCTATTCAATAAATGGTGTTGGGAAAATTGGACAGATACACACACAGACAAAAAAATGAAACTAGACTACCTTCTTACACCATATACAAGAATACACTCAAAATAGATTAAAGACTTAAATGTAAGACCCTAAATCATTAAACTCCTAGAAGAAAACATAGGCAGTAAACTCTGTGACATTACTCTTGTAATATTTTTTTCTGATATATCATCTCAGACAGGGCAGCAAAATAAAACATAAACAAATGGGACTACATCAAACTAAAAGCTTTTTGCACAGCAAAGGACACCCATCAACAAAACAAAAAGACAACCTACAGATTGGGAAAAGGTATTCACTAATGATACATATGATAAGGGGTTAATATCCAAAATTTATAAAGAACTTAACATCAAAAACAAACAATCCAATTAAAAATGGGCAGAGGACCTGAACAGACATTTCTCTAAAGAGGACATGTACATGGCCAACAGACACATGAAAAGGTGCTCAACATCACAATCATCAGAGAAATACAAATTAAAACCACAATGAGATATTACCTCACATCTGTCAAAATGGCCATCATCAATAAATCAACAAACAACTAGTGTTGGCAAGGTTGCCGAGAAGAGGGAAATCTCATTCATTTGTTGGTGGGATTGCAAATTTGTGCAGCCACTATGAAAACAATATGAAGGTTCCTCAAAAAATTAAAAATAGAACTACCTTACGACCCAGCAATTCTACCTCTGGGTATTTATCCGAAGAAATCCAAAACACTAAGTCAAAAAGATATATGCACCCCTATGTTCATTGCAGCATTATTTACAATAGCCACGATATGGAAGTAACCTAAGTGCTCAGCAATAGGGGATTGGATAAAGAAGAGGTGGTACATATATATACAATGGAATATTGCTCAGCCATAAAAAAGAACGAAATCTTACCATTTGTGACAACACAGGTGGACCTAAAGGGTATTATGCTAAGTGAAATAAGTCAGACAGAAAAAGACAAATACCATATGATTTCACTTATATGTGGAACCTAAAGAACAAAATAAATGAACAAACAAAATAGAAATAGTCTCATAGATACAGAAAACAAACTGGATGGTTGCCAGATTTGGGGGAAGAGGGCGTGTAAAGTACAGCATAAGGAATATAGTCAGTAATATTTAATACCTGTGTATGGTGCCAGGTGAGTACAAAAAAATGTATTAGTGTATACTTAGCTGTTCATAATACTCTTTTATTAATTTTTAAGTCTCTGATGTGTCTGTAGTTGTTTCCTCATTTACATTCTGTATTCTTTTTTTTTAAAGATTTTTTTTTAATTGGGGAATTGGGGGGATGGGAACAGCGCTGGGGAATTGGGGAAGGGGAACAGACAAGTTGCTGTCGTTTTGTTCTTCAGTCTA
>NW_017731699.1:567035-571619 GCF_001890085.2 Hipposideros armiger
TCTCTCTCTCTCTCTCTCTCTCTCTCTCTCTCTCTCTGTCTCTCTCTCCCCCTCTCCCCCTTTACCTTAATTAGTCTTGTCACAGCCTATCTTGTTAATCTTTCTAAAACACTGGTTTATGGTTTTATTGATCTTTTCTAGTTTTTTTGTTATTCACTATTTTATTGATTTTTGTTCTACCTTTATTATTATTCTTTCCTTGCTTGTTCTTTCCCTATCTTCCTAGTATTATCCTTTGTTTGTTTTCAACCTGTCTTACACCTTGATAAATGTATTTAAAACTATACATTTGTCTCTAAATACTACTGTAAATATGGTCTTCAAATTTTGACATGTAGTGCTTTCATTATTATTTGGTTTTATAGATTTAATAACTTTCTTTGTGATTTTATTGTTAAACCAAGTATTTAATAATAGGTTTCCTTTTTTTTAGAAGCAACATATTTCTAGAAGAAAATAGTTTCTAGTAATGTGACATTGATTTTTTTTCACTCATTTTAATTCATTATGATTGAAAATGTAACCTGAATAGCACTCATTCTTCAGACTTTCTTGTAATTCCCTTTGTGACCCGGTATGTTGCTATTCTTAAAAATTATTTTATGTGTACTCAAAAAGAATGCGTAGTCTCTGTTGGGTATGGATAAATTGAGCTTATTAATGGAAATATTTAGATCTTCTATATTACTGCTTGGTTTTTTTCTGCTTAACCTGTTTATTTCTGAAGGATCCATTTTCTTGTCTATGATTTATGTTAAAATTTCCAACTAAACTTATTGATTTGTCTATTTCTTATGAAGTTCTATCCATTGTTGTTTTACATTTCTTTGAGACGCATTATTAGACACATATTTGTTTTCTTTACTATTCTTCCCACCAGTGTATGGCTTCCTTCTTTGTGCTTGAATTTTCTTTTGTCATCTGAGATATCAAGATTGCTGCTTCAGCTTTTTTTTGGATTTTATTTCCTTGATACCTTTTATTTTCAACCTTTCTTTTGCTTTTCTTGTGACGGTATCTTCTGTAAACAATGTGTTGCTGGATCTTTTAAAATGCCCAATTTGAAATGCTCGATCTTTTGAGTGGTGACTTAACCGATTTACATTTATTATAATAGTTTTATATTAGGACTTATTTCTGCCATCTTATTTTATATATTTTATTACTGATATCTCTTTTCTTCTGTTTTAACCTTCTTACTCTTCACTGAATAGATGTGATTTTCTTTTTTTTAAAAGATTTTTATTGGGGAATTGGGGGATGGGAACAGCGCTGGGGAATTGGGGAAGGGGAACAGACAAGTTGCTGTCCTTTTGTTCTTCAGTCTAGTTGTGGAGGACGTTGCTTCACTGGCCCAAGTTGGCACCATCATTGCACTCTTCCCGGGCGAGGCAGATCAGTCGCCGGCTTCTGGATGGCCGCTCACTGCGGCTGCTGGCCGCTCACGCTGGCTGCTGGCTACACACGGTAGCCCATGGCAACCCACTGCCACAAGGGCTGCAGCCTACGCTGTCGCCGGCGACTCACAGCAGCCCAGCTCCAGGTTGAGCTGTTGTTCAGCATCTTAGCTGTAGAGGGCAGTGTCATTGGCCCTCATATGTGGGACCCGAACTGGGCCCTCTGGCGTCCCAAGCCAGCTCTTAACCAATGCACCACTCGGCTGGCCCTGATTTTCTTTTGCTGCTTTAAAAGCACGTATTTTATTTTTGTTCTTATGGTGTTTGCTCTTATCTTAAGATACATATTTGTTTATTTATCCTGACTTATTAAACTTATCAATAACGATTTCTTCCCTCCAACAACACAAATAGTTTAGTGTGTTCTCTCACCTATTGGAACTTTGCTTCCCTCTCCCACCCCAATACACACAACATTGATATAGTCGAGATCACATTTAATTCTGGGTTCATATGAATGTAGTTTTTCCTTTAACCTTTGCATTTTTTTTACACAACAGTCAATTTTGCTAGGTTGTTTGATCATCTTAACTTCACATTTCTCTACAGCATCTGTTGGATTTATTTTCCAACTTTTTGAATATTTTTTCCAAGGGTTTTTCAAAATGAGTCTTTGTATGGCAGTTTCTGAAGTTTTTTTTATATATATCAGAAAATATATATGTTATATCCTCACATTTCAATGGTAATTTGGCTGGATATAACATTATATGTACAACACTTTAAAAATACTTTATCGTCTTGCATTCAGTGTTGCTACCGAGGAGTCTGATGTAAATCTGATGCTTGTGTCTTTGTATGTGAGCTGATTTTTCTCTCTGAAACATTTGGAATTTTCTCTTAGTCTTCAATGATTTTAATTCATAGCAATGTGCCTGATTTGGGATTTTTTCTATCTCCTCTGTTTTGCTCGGTATCATAGGCCCCATTTCCTTCTCTGTGCTTTCTTTTTCTCTTGTAGGATTCCTATTAACTAAATGTTGGTGTTTTTATCCATCATTATCTCTTAGCCTTTCTTTTAGTTTTTAAAATCTCTTTATATTTTCTATTGCTTTCTGGAATAAGGCTTCAGGATGTTCTTGAAGCTCCTTAATTCATTCTTTCACTGTGTCTATGCTATTACTTACTCCAGCTATTATGTCTTTTGTTTCAACTGTTAGGCTTTTCATATTTGATGTTTCCACTTGGTCTTGTATCAAATTACTAGTGTCCTTACTGATCAAATTTCTGACAACCCAATAGAACCAGCTTGGGCTGCTGATCTTTTCCTCCAGAATTAACTCTTGGCAAACTACAGGACTCCAGAAGAGAAAAAAGCATGGATATGCAAAACTAACATAAAACGGAGAAGCGCCTGAGAATGAGAAGGCTCTTGTGAGCTGGAGTGTGAGCGAGTTGACATGATGGAATGGTGTCCACAAGCTGGGGCAGAGCAGGGAAGGGTAGGGGGGTACCTTGTAAACTCTGTCCTTTCTCTTCCCCTCCCTGCCTGGGGTCATTACCCACCAGATTACCACAGCAATCATCGGTGACAGTGCAGGCAGCTTGGTGGTGTCAAAGACGGGGAGAGGAGAGCTAATCTGAAGGCAGTGCAAAAATGCAACAGAAACATATACACAGCCAAATTCTCATTATTCATAGTAGTTATGTTCTATAAAGTCACCATGAACACTGAATTAGCAAATATTGAACCACTGATCCCAGGGGAAATACAAGGTTAGGTTCCTGTGAGCCTCTGGTCACAATATTTTCATCACCTGACCAATACATAACCTTGCTTTATGCATGTTTCTGTTTAAAGATACATCTTATTTAAGATATTGAGGATGCTGGGGAAGGCAGCCATTTGTAAGCCAGAAAGAGAGCTCTCATTAGAAATCAACCTTGGTGGTGCCTTGATCTTGGACTTCCAGCCTCCAGGACCTGTGAAGGAATCATTTCTATTATTTAAGCCACCCAGTCAGTGCGATCTTGTTATGACAGCTTGAGCTGACTAATCATACCAACACGAAGCTTGGAGGCCATTTTAAATTATGAAGTCACCAACAGAAAGGACAAAAGAGGAATCAGATAGAGGAAATGGAGCCAGGTTTTACCAGCCTAGCTTGGCTTCTGTGAAAAAAACCATACCCCTGTGTTAACCATAGTCCTCACATCTTTTAACACCTTACTCTTCTTGACGCTTCTCTGATTCAGGATGTGGTATCCTCAGGCTGACTTCTGGGATCCTGTGTTACTTTTTGAGTCATGGTTCAACTCCCCCTCAGTCATGTCTCTTTTCTGACAGAGTCCAACTTCCCCAGCAGAGGACCTCTTGGATTCAAATTTACATATTCTATCATCCTTCTATGCTTTTTAAAAGATTGACCTTAATCTTTTTTCCTTCTTTCCTTTGGTAGATCTAATTTTTTATCAAGGTTTAATATGCATATAGCTTAAAGAATCAAGTAGTTTCACAAGGCTTGTTACCACAAAGAATAATAGTATTAATAGTCACCTCTTGAATAGAAATTCCTCAGAATTCGAAGGCATCACTCTGTTGTCTTATAGCTTCTGTCCAGTGTCATTCTAATTCTTTCTAATTCTTTTTTTTTTTTTTAGATTTTACTGGGGAATTGGGGAAGGGGAACAGTGTTGGGGAATTTGGGAATGAGAACAGCCAAGTTGTTGCCCTTCAACCTTAGTTGTGGAGGGCGCAGTCAGCTCAGCTCCAAGTCCAATCGCCATCCAGCCGCCCATCGGCAGCTCATGGCCGCTCAGCTCAAGGTGCCGTGTTCAATCTTAGTTGGGGGTGGACATAGCTCACCATCCCATGTGGAAGTCAAACTGGCAACCTTGTTGTTAGGAGCATGTGCTCTCACCAGCTGAGCCATCCGGCCGCCTGTTGGCAGCTCAGCTTGGGTGCAACTCTCTTGTCCATGTGGGAATTGAACCAGTGACCCTATTGCTCAGAGCTCACGCTCTTAACCAACTGAGCCATTCATCCGGCCCTGTTTCTAATTCTTAATCCTTGATGTTCTCTCTCTCTCTCTCTCTCTCTCTCTCTCTCTCTCTCTCTCTCTCTCTCTCTCTCTCTCTCTCTCTCTCTCTCTCTCTCTCCCCAACAGGTTTAATTAATTAATTACTT
>NW_017731699.1:573659-616048 GCF_001890085.2 Hipposideros armiger
CTTTTTGTTTTATTGATGATTTCCTTTGCTGTGAAAAAACTTTTAAGTTTGATGTAATCCCATATGTTAATTTGTTCTTTTATTTCCCTTGCCTGAGGGGATATCTCAGTAAAAATATTACTCAAGGTAATGTCTGCAAATTTACTCCCTATTTTTTCTTCTAGGAGTTTTATGGTTTCAGGCCTGACATGTAAGTCTTTAATCCATTTTGAATTTGTTCTTGTATATGGTGTAAGTAGGTGGTCCATTTGATTAGGTCCTTTTCCCGGAGTTAATAAGATTTTTAAGGTGATAAGTCTTCTCTAATATACTGCCTGAAAAAATCACGAGTATTCTGTCTGATTTCTGCAAGCTGAGTGGAGTAGGAGCTCAGTCCCAACATTCCATAGAAACATTTTATTTAATTTCTCTGCTTTTAATATAGTCTACTTCTATCAGCTACGTGACATCCCCCAATCCAGAAACCCTTTGTTTTACCATCTCTAGAGAGTTCATCTGCAGGCCTCTGCTGGGCGGTAACTGATCTGCCTGCTGTAGGGACAGAACCTGGGATCTGATGGCTTCTTGTGCAGATCTTGAAACAGTCTTTCTGTTTCAGCCTCATCATCATTCCTACTCCTGGAGAGAGCTTTGCCTTTTAGGGATTGAATGCAGTAGATCATTTAGTTCCATGGCTTCTCCACCCCGCTTTCACATTGATTCAACTTTTGAAGTCTTCTTAGTTACCACCCTTTTCTCTGCTTTTGCAAGTTCCAAAATTGTGCTCCTTTTTTTTCTTTTTTTTTTTTTGGTCTCTGTGGTTTGTGTCTTTTGTTTGTGTTCAGTTTACTATTATTTTTGTTGGATTTCAGAAGGGAGTAAAGGCTAATGCATAAGTTGAGCTGCTATCCTCCCCTAGAAATGTCCCTGCCTCACGGCTAGCCCTTGCCCTGGCCCCTCATGTACTGTATTGCTTCCCAGTCCGTGTGGCTGGGCTGTGCTGCACCAGTTCATCTGGGGCCTCTAGGACTGGCTAACTGTTTGCTTAAGTCCCTGAAAGTTGAGTGCCCAACCCCCAACATTTTCTGTAAGCACCTCCCCTACGTCAGCCCTGACCAGTGGGTAGATGTCATGCGGACTGGTAGGATATCAGAAAGGCCAGACTTTCCCCTGCTCCCCACTCCTCTGCTCTGTGTTGCTGGAAATAAACCACCAGGGTGTCTTGTGGGATGTTGGTCAAATGTCCCATCCGGGCAACCCTGCTTATGGGGTCAGGGAGGGGACCGCAGGCTGATGGCTCAATCTAGGCCCTGTGAGGTGGTCTCATAGTTCTGTTGTTTAGCTCTTAATAAATCTTGTGTAGGGTTTTATTTATTTGTGCTGTGTGGCCCAATGTTAGGAAACTAACTCAGGCCAATCAAAGCCACAGCACACTGAGTCACCTTACCAAGTGCTTATTTATTGATCTATAATGGGCTGTGTCTCTTTCTAATAACAGGATCATTTATATCTGCTCTCCAGGGTATTCCTTCTGGGGTATCAAGGCAGAACGGAAGCTCACAGTTATCAGCTGTCTTCTCTCCACCAGGGCGTGCCAGGTACATTTTCGTGTATAATTTCCAGTTAAGCCGTGAGGAGGTCTTCCCCCCATTTTACAGATGAGGAAACCAATGTTCAAAGAGGCTGAGTAAGTTAGTAAAGCTTACAAAGCCAGTGAGAGAGGGTCAGAACCTTCTCCGACTCTGAACTAGATGGCCACAGAAGGAGACAGAGAGGAGATGGCCTCACAAGCTTCACGTCACAGGAGAATTCAGGAGTCAGTAGAGGCCCTGAATGACGTCGTAGAGGAAGAGCAAGAGGAAATTGCTGGGCTCAGACCATTCTTTAGGGAGGACAGGGAGGCTATCAAAAAGACCAGAATTTTCTATCTTCATAAGATCCTCTAGGATGTCCCAGTCCCTCAAATTACCTGAATATTATTTCCAACATGGCTGACTTCTCATATTAGTAATTCCCTGTGGAGGATAGGTAACTGGGCTATCACTTGTGTTCTTACAAAGCTGTATTACCTATGAGTTCCTAAAGTGTGGCCAGTCACTGATGATGAATCATTTGAGGACCAATAAACCTATGGTTTCCCAACATAAATGCCCATCAGAATCACCAAGAGAGGTTGTTGAAAATACAGAGTCTTGGGCCCCAACCTAACCTACTAAACCATCGCTCTATTTTTACAACCCCACAAACCATTCTTATGAGGCTGGTCTGACTACTTCTCAGAAAGCCCACGCTCTGGGACAGGATCAGTCAGAGGTCGACAACATTGGACAGGTGGGTGACAGCAGCAGAAATCCTGAGCAAGGCTCATGTTTTTTACCTCATGGTGGAGAGTCCAGCGGTGCAAGGAGTCTTGTGTATGTAGGTTCCACGTGTGTTCACTTCCCTTTCTTTCATCAAGGTCATACTCACCCATGGAATCAATTGACCAGTGATAGTTCAAAAACGCACTACGGGCACTTGAGAAATGGTCGTCATCCTCAAGAAGTGTATTAACTATGCATCTCATCAATTCCAAAATGCATGTTTTGGTTCACGTTTTAACATCTCAGAAATGGGGTTGTACCTAAAAATTGATTGTATCTTAGCTTTGTTATAATGTGACTGAGAGTGTTTTTTTCTCTCTTATGGTATGTAAAATTAATGGTGCCACTTAAAATCAATGGTATTTTCAAATCAGTGAAACACAGTAGTTGAAAAAGGAAGAGCACACTTGCATGAACAGGTAGCTGACATGAATTTTGCTCATGCTGTTCCCTCTACATGGGTAATCCTGCACCTCTCCTTCACCAGTTCTAATCTGTTACAACTCAATTCAAATGCCACATCCTCCAGGAAGCCTTCTGTGTCACCTCAGTCCTACCACCCAACCTGGATTCCAAGTCCTCCCTCTGGCCTCCTGTACTTGCCTCTGACTTATGCTTGTCACGCTGTATTATATTTATCCTGTAATTAGCCCACCCCTCTCTCAACTAGATTGTGAGCTCCTTGAAAGCAAAGGTGCAATTGTACACCTCTGTGTTTCTAGCAACTAGCACAGAGCCTGGGATGTAGTAAAAGTTCAATAAATGTTTGTTGAATGAATGAATGACAAAGGGTTGAATAGTTTCAGGCAATATGTGTTCTGTGTCATATGTAATACCACAGGATTTCAAAAGAAAGGCCGAACACAGGGCTGAAAACGTCAGGGGCAGCTTCATGAAGGGGATGGGATGGAAGCCATTCTGGTTGAATAGCTGACGGAATAAATGGCTCAGGACTGAAATGAAGAATGAGAAAAGCGTGTCAGTGCTCAGACCTCCATCTCTCCTGGTAGGTAGATGCTGCGATGACGTCCCTTGGCTGGATTTCATGTTTGAGTTTCAGGAGGCCATGGGGCTTTTCATTCATGATAACCCTTAATAATTAAAACTCTGGGTATTAGAACAGTAGATGCTCAGGTTCCACAGAATGAGCAGTTCAACCCTCGGTGAGTTTTCTCCGGAAGTTCTGAATATACACAGACTTTGTGGTTTAGACCTCAGCGCTTCCTGCCAGCATCTGATAAGACCTAGCAAGTCTAAGAAGCCGGGGGAAGGTGGTGAATGGGCGGTGGATGGGACCACAAACAGGGCCCCCGCATTTCAAAGCAGGTGCCTTCTCACCACGTACTGTTTTAGAACCTTAACTGAAAACTGTTGTTGTTTTGGATTTTTTTTTCTCCCCACTTCCCCCAAGGAACAGCTAACAAGACTCTAGCTGGGAATGGGGGCTGACCTTTTCATACTGGTCATTTAAGACATTTGGGATTTGATTAAACCTAGTCATCTCTTAGTCTGCCCTTTGGTATGTCATCCGATAGGCTCATGGCGCCTCCAGTATTCACAGGTTCCTGTCTTTTCTGGGATGACTCTATAGATCATTGTGACCATGTCTGAACAGTCAAGGAAGTGAGACCCAAGCAAATTATGTTTTCTGGCGACTCTCGTTGAGATTTGTGCATAGAGGTTTCAATTCATTATACAAATCTACAAACAGGTTGCCAGGCCAGCTTTGCAGCTGAGACCTTGGGAGCATGTTCTAGTAGGGATTAAGGTGGCCCAGGTGAACTGGAGTGACCAAATTTGTTCCTACTTCCATACCAACCATCTTCCTCATGCAGCAGCTTGATGCTGGGCTCCTTCCTATAATGAGTAGACACTTGGATCAAATTAAAGCTTTTATTTCCAGTCTACTCCCGGGATGGTGGGCAAGTGTCCACCAGGCACGTAAGACACCCCAGAGTCCTTTGAGCAGGCAGGCAGCTGGCAATGAGACACAGGCTCAGCGACTCCCGGACGTCACACAGGGAGGTGCAGAGTGCTGTAGGATTTTGTGCTCGGTCACCCATCATCTTAACAATGGCACTTTTATTGTCTTTTCCTTCCTGGTGTGGTGGAGCTCTAGGAGGAGGCCAGAGCACCCAGATGTTAGACCATGTTTCTGAGAAAGGGTGCAGTATGGCTGTGGCCCATGGGCTCAGGAGACGATAACGTTCTACTAGGATACACTCGATGGAAGTGCAGGCATGCACGCCGGGGGGCGGGATTTCCACAGCGCCTTTCTGGGAAAGGATGGTTTCTATGTCTTGAATTAGAGGAAGGGGACAACGGTGCCAGGAGACAGTTATGAGTTTTCCGTGAACCCACGGGGAGGTTTTGGTTGAACTCGAGGCCTGGGGAGAGGGGGGCCTTTCTGCTGGTGACCTTGTGTGCCATGGGGAGGAAGAGGCCTCTTCTGCTGCTGCTGCTGCTGCTGCTGCTGGTGCTGGACACGGTGGCCAGGAGGTGGGGGACGATGACCAGGTGCCTGGGTGCGATGACCAGGGGGTGGAGGAGGTTGGGACACAGCCGGATTCTGAGGAGCTGAGCCTGGAATTTGGTGGGGCTTCTGGGTCCTTTCCTCGGAGGTTATTCTATGTACTCTGATGTCCAGCTCCTCACCTGCAACAATAAAACCTCTAAAGAGTTCATCTTGGCAAGGTATGGTCAGCGTGACTATTTATCAAGTGTACCTCCTCTGTACAAGGTGTCATGCTAGCTGCTTCTGGGGATGTGATGAGGAAGCAGAAGCTGCCCTACCTTCTAAGGGTTCTCGGTCTTACAGGGGAGACAGAAATGCCCACCAGCAAGGTAGAGTGAGAGCCCAGGGATTTAGAGAACTCAGGGAGCCTGAGGCAAGGAGACATGTGGGGGGAGGCTTGGTTTTGGGTCTCCCAGGAGTAGAGAGGGCACTCAGACCCCACAGGCTGCCGGTGTCATTCTAGAGATGGTGCCCTGAGAGTAGCTCATGGTTAGGGCCCTCATAATGGGCTCTGCATGGACAGAGAGGATGTTTGTAATGACCTTCCTTCAGCTCCGCCTTTCACCAATTCTGCTGTAACACAACCACATTCTGGTGCGGCTTGGAAGCTGCGCAAGAGGTTTGCAGTCCTGAGAAACTTACTAGCTTCTCAGAAATTCATAAAGAAGGCCCATCCTCTGGGGCTTAGAGGGAGAAGGACTCTTCCCCTGGTCCCCGCTCTGGGATTGTCTGCTTTGTGTGACTATCATCCATGAAGACAAGCCCATGACTCACAGTAATGTCATTTTTCCTTTGCTGTTTCAAAACCACACAGAAACTCTGTGAGGGTGCTCAGCTGCGATGGGTCTGAAGGGCCCCATGGCCCCTCCGGCCTCCTTTGGGCTACAGGTTTGGTACTCCTATCCCTGTGCCCAGGGCCACCCTTGCAGCTCTGAGGAAGGCAGTAGGAGGGCGGTCAGTGAACGGCTGTCGCACTGCTGCAGGGATATGCTGCTGAGCAAACACAGGCCTTCCCTGAGTGTCCTGTGACTTCAGGAGATGACGCGAGTCCACACGTCTTCCTCCTGCTGCTGGAAGTCCAGGCCTCAGGTGGCTTCCAGTGTGAGGGCTCAAAGCAGATGACACAGTTTGGAGTGTAAGAGGCCAGTGTGCTCTAAGCACACACAGAAAAGGGTGCAGAAAGGGAAAAACACATTCTTGGTGCCCCAAGGTCATGTCTAGGAGGCCAGGCAGAGAGGTCTGTGACTCCTGACCACACTCCCTGCTATGGATCAGAGCGGGGTCTGTTTGTAGCCCTTACGTGGCAGGCTTGGCCTGGCCGTTGATTCACGAGTCTGTTCACCCACTGTTCTGTTCATTTGTTCTTTGAACATCTTTTCTCCCTCTTCTAGGTGTTAGGTGCCATTGCCAAGTGGCAGTGATGCCCCCCAAGAAGCCTAAAATCAAGTAAGCAGGACTGCCAATCACAATATCAGTCTCTAGTAAGAGCCCAGGGCCTCCAGAGGGGTGCAGACCAGGAGTCCCATGAGTTCCAGGAGGAGGGGTGGGGCGTGGCCAAGTGGCTGAGGCTCCAGGCTGGCTTGGGCAAACAAGGCTAGCTATGACTCTGTGCAGCCTGCCCGGGCAGAGCAGAACTGTGGGCCCCAGCATGTCCATGCCTGCAACAGCAGCCCCTGCCCAATGTCTGCTCCAGAGAATTCTTTCAGGCCCATTTTGTCTCCTGGCTGCTCAACCCAGGGCCAGGATGAAACAGTCTAGGCACCTGGGCCCTCGCTTTCAGGGTTGTGCAGGGTCGACTCTGAGGGTGAGGGTCTCTTTAAATTTTGCACCCTGGGCTCCTTGCTTGCCTCACCATAGTGCTGACTCAGCCTACTGGGGAGAGGGTTTGGGGGAAATCATTTAACCTCACTGAGCTTAAGTTTTCTCATCTGTATGAGTATTATCTATCTTATAAGATCACTCGGAGAGTTGGATAAGATAATGAATATAAAGCATTATATCACAGAGGTTAGTGCCTTTCACAAGCAACTGATTTGTCACTACGAGGGAGTCATTTCAGCCTGGTGAAAGCATGTTGGTCATTTCAGCCTGGTGAAAGCATAGATTGCTTTGTCACAGGGTGGCGTGTGAGGCCCACTTTGGAGAATACGTGAGCTTTGACCATTAGGTGATGGAGAAACGGCCTTTGCAGGGGAAAGAGAGAGCAGAGAACAGCCTGAGAAGGGCTCAGCGAGCAATTCTGTTCTACTGGGGTGGAGAGGTGGGAAAGATGGCGGTGGAAACACGAGGCTATGCTGGGAGCTGTGGTGTGGCGGGACTTAGGGCCCAGGGCCAGGGGCCTGAAGGAGGCCTGAGGAAAGAAGTCTAAAGTAAGGGAGCCAAGTCCGAAGGCAGCCCAAGGCCACCACTGGCTGGGGGGGTTCAGATCAGTTCCTTTCTTAGGGAGTACCCTCTCTAGGGAGAGACTTAGAGTGAGGGGACCCAGTCCTGCCGTGAATGTGAGATTGCACAGAACTTGACAGAGCTGCCCACCTGGCTGCATGTCCCGCTGATGGCGGGGTGCCCCCTGCTGGACCCACCTGCAGCATGAGGTCCCAACTGCCCCATCCTAACACCTGCGGAGACACCTGCTATGCCATTACAGTTGTCCCCCCTCATTCACGGTTTCGCTTTCCATAGTTTCAGTTACCCGCGGTCAACTGAAGTCCAAAAGTATTCCATGGAAAATTCCAGAAATAAACAATTCATTGCATATAATTCTGAGTAGCTTGACGAAATCCCGCGCTTTCCCATTCCGTCCCACCCAGAATGTGAATCATCCCTTTGTCCAGCGTATTGACCCATGAGACACTCCCCACCTAGTCACTCAGTAGCCATCTTGGTTTTCAGATCAACTGCTGAAGTATCGCGATGCCTGTGTTCGAGTCACTCTTATTTTACTGAATAATGTCCCCACAGCCATTCACATAATTGGGTATAAACACCCAGTTTTAGAACAAGCCTGGGAGTCCCTGATGCCTGAAATTTTACCCATGTTCCTAGAAGCTTGGTCCTGAACACACTTTGGGTCACCCCTCCAGGAATGGACAAGATGTTTGTTGAAGGAAAGGGTGTTTCAAAGCTCATCTTTCTACCCACACAGAAATGTGTGGCTTATTCAAAATGCATCCACACAGCCTTACACCGAGCCAGCCTCTGGCAGTGGATTCCAGTGGGCCAGCCTGGATTCAGCTTTTTACAGTTCTTACATTGTCACTACTGAGAATTTGTTTTTCAGAGATCAAGCTAACCACAAAATGGAACAAACAGTAACCGCCTGTGACAGCCCTGACATTCTGAAACTATCTGTCCCCATTCTTTTCTTGCCAGACTCAAAGCGTCATCTCCCTGAGTTGTTTCCACGGGGATTTTGCTCAGGCCTGTGATGGGACAGAAGGAGGGATCTTACCATCTCTCCTTCTGTGCTGTTTTTTCCTCTTGCTGATGTAGACAATGAGTAGGGCCACGAAGATGAAGAAGGTGATGCCTGCTCCACATATGCCCACGATGAGGTAGATATCCACTTTTCCTACAAGAGGAACAGAGGTGGGATGGAGGAGAGGGGTCCTGGGCAGAGGGGCCATCATCGCTCCAGCCAAGGACCCCTGCCTCCTGCAGGAAGCAGATAATAGCACCTGATGGGACTTCTCAACTGCGTGAAGGCCACGCTTCTGGTGGGTGATGAATTGTGTCAGCCCTGACAGAGCACAGGCCCACACCCAGCCCCTCCGAAGGCTCCTTGAGGAACTGTCCCCCGGTTTAGAATGCCTGCTTCCTCATGTGCCCTGTCCACTCCCCACATCAAGGAGAACAGCACAGGCGTGTAGATCTGAGAAGGAGTTTGGAGACAATCTAGTGTCCTCTCTAGTTTCGCAGACAAGGCCCAGAGAGGGAGGATGAATTGCCTGAGGATACACAGTATCTCTTCCTGAGTGGTCCCTTTAAGGAGACCCTTGTCTCAAAGTTTCTGCACTATTTACCCAATCTCATCGCTGGCTACCCTCTTTCACCACATTTTTTTTGTTTTCTCACCTTCTCGGCCAGGCAGTTTCCAAAGGCTGAGGGTCACTTGTCCAGCCCAGCCCTCTGACCTCACAGCCAGCACCCCCGCCCAGGCTTCCCTGGCCTGTGAGAGAAACTCAGACACACAGGGAGCTAGCAGCAGCAGTGGACTTTATCTTCAGCTCACAGACCTCCAGTTGCTGTAATGCAATGAGGATAACAATGACTCAGGGTTAAGAGAAAAGGGTTTGAGTCCCAGGCTCCTCTAAGACAAGAGCTGTGTGACCTTTGGCAAGTTACTCCACCTCTCTGAGCCTGTTCCTCGCTTTGTAAAATGGAGATAATGAAACTTACATTACAGGGTGGTTGTTAAAAGTCAATCAGATAATGGATGTGAAAGTGCTTTGTAAACTGTAAAAGAACATGCAAAGGTGAGGTCCTGCTCTTCGTAGAGCTCTGTGCACTGGTTTCCTGGGAGGGCTGCTGGGCCATCTGCTTTTTGTGAGTCAATGGCAGCTAGAGAAGCAGCAGCTGGGGCCAGGGGTTCAGGGGACTCGTACACCTGGAGAACAGGCTGGAGCTCAGCCAAACATTCCAGGAAACATGCTCTTATACCCAAAGCCCAGGATGGGCCCCAGGAGCAAGCCAGAGGTCCCAAAACCAAGCCAACAGGCTGCAGTGGTGTGTTAATCTTTGCTTGCTTTCTTGAAGTGTCTCTGACCCGTCCTGGCCTGCCTGTAGCACGACCTCCCTCTCTGCTCTGCGGATGGAGGGGCTTCGAGTAGAAAAGCAGGCACGATCCTAAATGGCCATGAAACGGGGCTAACAAAGGATCTGGGATCCTTTGGTTTCCACTGGCTGGGAGGCAGGGCTGGGGCTGCCGAAGTCTCCCTAGATTGAGCCAGGTAGGCCAGCAGGCCTGGAACAAGGTGGGGGCACAGGGTTCAGCCGGGCAGACACCAGCTCGTCCTCTCTCAGCCCTCATAGGAGGCGGCCACACCCTTATCTTGGGCACACTTAACAATGTAAGAACGCCTTACAGCCTGTTTGCTGGGTTGCCCAGCACAGCCCTCTGGGGAGCCTGGGGGTGATCTCCATGGGGAACATTCCAGCATGTCTTAGAGGCAGCTGTGACTCTGTCATTCAAAACTGTGTCCTCACAGTCTCTAAAGCCAACCAGAGCCCTGCCTACATTCCTTCCAGGCGCTAACTCATCCCTAAGTTTATGCGGCAGAGTCCTTCTGTGTGTCCAAACCTGCTCCCTGCTCTAGTAGTTTCGGCTCATCTTTTCTGAGCCAGGTTGTTTCCACTCTGCCTTGACCTTTTCTGGGTGAAATGTCCAGGTCGTTCCCTTTTAGGGTCTTTAAGAACAGCCTCCTCCTCCCCAGTCCCCCCACCCCAGGTGTTCCTCCCTTCCCGGCCCGGCCCGATTCGGCACCACAGCGTAAGGGACACGAGGCTCCCATCTTTGAACCTCTGCTTCTCCCTAGGCCCTCCCTCTCTCCCTAATGTGCACACATTTTCATACTGGAGCGGTCTAGTTAAAATAAACATGGAGTGAGCCTGTCAGATAAAATACAGGATGCCCAGTTAAAGTTGAGCTAAACAACGAATAACTTTTAGTATAAGTATGTCCCATGCAATATTTGGAACATGCTTTTACTGTGTTTTCACTTGTTAACTCTGGCAGCTCTAATCAAGGGCCTCCTGAAAGGGAAAAAGAGGTCGCAAAGTCGAGGAGGGGCTGCTGCCTTCACTGTGCCTCAGTGGTGGGGGCCGTGGAGGGATGGCTGGTGGGCAGCGAGGAGGGGGAGTGACGCTGGTCTAAGCATGTGGCCGGCTGACTCTAAGATGGCCCCAAAGACCCCCGCCTCCTGGTGTTCCCGCCTTTGTGTGCTCCCCTCCAGTGGGATGTGGGCTGGACTTATTGGTTGCTTCTAATCACTAGCATATTCGCAGAAAATGTTGGGATATCTATCAGTCCTGAGCTTAAGTTATAAAAAGATAGTGGCTTTGGTCTCGAGAACTTGTTCTTGCCCTTGCTTAGATTGCTCAGAGGGGAGCCGGCTGCCATATGTCAGGCAGCCCAGTGGCCAACATAAGTGGGCATGGGAGTGGATGGCCCCACCCCATGGAGTCTGGATGTGATTGACATGCCGGCAGCCCCTGCCAGTGTCCAGGTTGTAGCTTCATGAAAGACTCTGAGCCAGAACCACTAAGTTACTCCCAGGCTCATGACTCAAAGAATCTGGGCGACAATGACTACTTGCTGTTTTAAGCCATTAAATGTGGAGTAATTGGTTATGCAGCAACAGATAACTCATTCAAAGTATCTACGACTTCACTCCAGCCCAAGACTGCTTCTCAGGGTCACTAACTAGCCATAGTCACTGTTGAAACTCAAGGCCTCTGGCCAAATAACTAGTTTTTGTGCTCAGTTTCCCTTCAGGGAGTTTGACCAGACAGCACTGGAAAGATAATCAGAGTATCAAATGAGTAGACTCTTGGGAATCGAGGGGTTCGTTTTCTTTGTGGACCAGGAGGTTGAAGCCTAGAAGGGGAAGGGACTCTGTCAAGGTCAGCCCGTTACATCTGGATAGACCCAAACCAGACATCCAGGCCTCCGGTTCCCAGAGCTGAGCACTACAGCAGGCTGCCTCTCAAAATTTACTTCAGGGAGTGATGTCAAGCTGGGGTGACAGGAAAGAGCTTAGACTCAGAGCTTCGGGACTTCCTGGTTGCTGGCTTCTGCTCTGAGGCAGGAGGACATTGCCTCGCTGTCCGCGCCCTCTCTGACCTCGAGCTCTTCCTCCTCCATGCCCCGCCTTAGCTCCGTATTTTTTCTATGGCCCTTCTACCCTCGCCTCTGATAGGAGGTGCTGGCCATCTCCCCTCCAGAAAGGAGTATTTTTTGTTCCCTTCTGCATCGTTACCCTGGGAGTCACCATTGTGGTCACTGACTAGCTGAGGGACCTTGAGCTAGTAAGATTGTCTTCCTGGGAAGCGGGGGCTGGCATAGGTAGGTAGCCTCTACAGCTCCTTCGATGTGTTCAGTTTGGCAATTCCTTGTCCCAGAAGATCTTTTCAATTGCCTGGGGTTATTTTATGTTTTGTGGGAGGACAACCAGGACAACCATGGAACACCACCTCATCTCTTCTCTAAGCCTTCCCTTGAAGGTTTCCAGGGGGAAGAGGTATGTTTTCAGTACTCATTTTGGAGTCAAGGCTGCCTCCCAGCCCAGGCACCTGGGCCCTGCAGCCAGCCTCAGCCATGGGCTGGGCCACTGTGTTTGTGAAACGAACTTGGGATGTCTGATTAGTGCCTGCCACACACCTGAACACGTGATGGTCACCGTGTCGTTTTCCTCACTGGCTTCATTACTTGCAATGCAGTTGTATAATTCATTCACGTTTTTCCATTTGTATACTATGATCTTATGATCTTCTTTAATACTGATCCCTTTTCGATACAGTCTTAATTTATAGTCAGTTCCTTTTTTTACCTCACAGGTCAGGGTTGTGTTTGTACAACTCCAGGAGATCACAGGCTTTGAGACGGCCTCTGCAAAGAAAATAAATATCCAATTCATGCAAGGCAACTTTATGATGATGGCATAATTAATAGACATACCTATTTATAGAGGAGGAAAAGGAGTCATTTTGGGACAAGGGAACAATTTCAAAGACCCCCTAGCTATTTTCAAAAATCATTTTAAAAAAATTTTGTTTATACCGCACCCTCAGAACAAATGTATTTCTGATAAAGTTCACATTATATCAGTAAAAATATGTCACATCAAAAGGTGTTTTACACCTTAAAATGTTTTTATATACATGATCTCATTTAATAAATGCCCAAGGCTCTGAGAGGTTAAATAGGTGGGTTCTTGCCCAAAGTTGCTTAGCCATTCACTATACCTCACTGAATCTCATCTATAAGAGAAGGATAAGAAAAACATGCCCCACCTGTGGCCACAAGGACACCGTGTGACAAAGCCCTGGACAAAGTGTCAGGCGCTGATGTTATCGGTGGGAGTTGATACACTCATAATCATAAATTCATTGCCTGTTCTTTTCTGACATGATATTCGAAGGCCACACAGAAGAAAAGGCCAGGCCTTGGCATCATGGGGGTCAGGTGCAAATCCAAGCCCACTGCTTCTAGCTGTGTGACCTCCTTCCAATTCCTTCTCTTCTGCCCTTTTCCTTTCTTTACTCTCTTTCCCCAGACTTGCCATCTTTCTCGCTCAGTGTCTCTTCATTCGTTACACAAATGACAGCTTATTTTTTCAATGATCCCTCCCTCCCTGATTCCCAGGCAACAATATCGTCCATGAACTTTCCCAGCAAATTTCATTTCTGCCCCCAATAGATAGGCATACAGAAATTTGGTTTCGTCCCATCCTGGGATTCTGTGTGACCAAGAGTGAGGAGGATGGGGAAACATCACACAAGACAAGCTTCGGGCACAGTCTGGAGTCAAGGAGCTTACCTGTCATTTCAAAATGGAAATATTCTTTGTTCTATTTCTAAGAGTAGCATCTGATCATTGTAAAAACTGATAAAAAAATGTTTTGAGACTTAAAAAATAACTTACAATTCCACTCTCCAGAGTCAATAATTATTAATGCTTCAAGGTATATCTTTAGCAGACGTTTTTCTATGCATACACACACATATAAACAATGTTTTAAAAACTAAAACGATATCATGTGATTTTTGTAGTCTGCCTCTTTTTCTTTACTGACCTATCATGAAATTCTTTCCCTTAAGAATATCAATAAACAAATATCACCAAAATCTTTTTTAAAGGTGCATTTCTCATTTAATGAATAAGCTTCTAATTGCTGGGGACTTTTAAATCCTTTCCAGTATTTCACTAATATAAACCATCCAGTGATGAGCAGACTCTCGAAGTCATATCTTTGTGCCTATCCTCTCTGTAAGATAGCTTCCTAGAAAAGAAATGGCCAGATCAAGTGGGGACATAGCGCATAGACGAGACCCCCTCAATTCCAGGTTGCAAGGACTTGCAAGTCCTCTCCACTAACGTTTGCCTTTAAGGAGTTTTCCACTGCCTTTCCAGCCAGCGGCAGCAGCCCGCTCATTAAGAAGATGTGGGCGCCAAGACTGCAACCACGGGAAGTGTAGAGAAGCAGTGAGACAGAGAAGGACACTGAGCAAACAGAGCTTGTGTCCCAGGCACTGCAGGGTATCTTTGCTTGTCTCACTGAAACCGAGTCTCCCTGAATACCCTATGCAATTATTATTATGAAAACCAGACCCAGAGCATCTTTACCCAATGCCATGGGGCAAGCAATAGTGACCAGACCACAAACTGAGTTAAGATGCTGGGTAACATTTACAGAGAGAGAGGGAGAGAGAGAGAGAGAGAGAGAGAGAGAGAGAGAGAGAGAGAGAGAGAAAGGTGGCTGTTGTGTCATGGAAAGATCTCTGTCTTTTGGCCAGGGAGTATAGGGTTTATTTTGGGGGGACTAAAAGTGTTCTAAAATTGATTGTNAGAGAGAGAGAGAGAGAGAGAGAGAGAGAGAGAGAGAGAGAGAGAGAGAGAGCAAGGTGGCTGTTGTGTCATGGAAAGATCTCTGTCTTTTGGCCAGGGAGTATAGGGTTTATTTTGGGGGGACTAAAAGTGTTCTAAAATTGATTGTGGTGACGGTGGCACGACTCTGTGAATATACGAGAAGCCATTGAACTGTTCACTTTAAATGGATGAATTTTATGGTATGTGAACTGTGTCCCAATTAAGCTTTTGGGGAAGAAAAAATGTCATCATCCTTGTTAAAAGAAGCCCTCGGTTTGGAGCTTGACTTTGCATCCATCAAACTGTGAGACTATGGACAGTCACTGCTGTTTCCTTATAGATAAGAAGGGGATAATAACAGCACCACTCGGGATTGCTGGGAACCTTCACTAAGATCGTGGAAGCAAAGCACCTGACACCCAGCTGGTAGCCACTATTGTCGCTGCCATACTAGGAAGGGGTGAATGTGAGGCTCATGTTCAAAGCACGGCACTGGAGCTCATACTGGCAGGAGCCCTGAGATCTGGGGCACCCAGAGCCCATACACAGAGGTCCCTTCTGGCTCCACTCTCAGCCCCACCCCATTTCTGGAATGTACTCTCCAGTCAAGGCTGAAAACTAGGGTGTGGACTGTTGTCATTTACAGGGAGCCAACAATATCTGGGATTGTTGGAGAGGGGCAGCTGCCAGGTCCGTGGGCTGAGAACTGGGCTGGAAGGTGACCATAGGTCATAGGAGGGGACCCTGCTGCTGGTGGCATTTCCTGTGTGAAGTACAGAAATGTTTCTTTGCTCACTGACGCGCTGGCTCGTGCTCACGCTGGAGCCCCTGCCTTCCTCTCCAGGCCAAGTGTTGCTTCCTTTTCTCAATTCTGATCACGTCCTACCAAGTGGCCCCTGGACTTTCAATTTCAAGGTCATTTAAATTCCGCTTTCTCTTCTCTCTCTCCACACCCGTGCCATCCTGCCCATCCTTTCTCCACATATGATTCTCAGTAGGCTAACTCTTCCTCATTTTAGGCACCTTGTCTAGTCTAGTGCTTATCAGCTTTGGCTGCTCATTAGAGTCTTTAGACTCTACTGATGCCCAGGCCCCACACGAGACAATTCTGACTTAGTTGGTCTGGGATGGAAGCCGAGCCCTGGTAAGTTTAATAGCATCTCAGTTGATTCTAACATGCCACCAGGGCTAAGGATCACAAACCAGCCCCTGCCTACTGCACTCGGATTGTAGCAGCAGCGTCCTGGCTGGTTTTCTTGCCCGTCTTCCCCTGAGAGCAGTTGCACCCCTGCTCTCTTGGCACATGCACAGACATACTAAGTAAGCCACACCTTGTGTCTTCTCCACAGAGATCAGCAAAAACGTATCTTCTTCCTTGGATCACTCTGATACAAAGCAGATCAGAAACAAGGGCTGTTCGTCCTTAAATTCATTATTTCCAGCCCTTTCCTGCCATGTCACTATTTCTTCTGGGCATCCTGGCTTGAAATTGTCTCTCTAGTTGGAAGACGCACTGCTCTTCAGTAAGCCCCCCCTTCGCCGCTCCACACCTAGCTTGCCCCTTCTTCACCCACCTGGAAGCCCACCTTTTTCTTCTGCCCACCTGTTTCCCTCCTCCTGATAGCTACTGAAGGGACGGTTTTAGGCAGATGGGCTTGAAGTTCTGTCAGCTGTGGATTTCCACATGTGGATTTCATCTCTCCCACAGGATGGGAGCCTCCACTGAGGCAAGAGGGATGTATTAGATTTCTTTTGGGGCTCCCCCAAGGCCAAGGTCGTGGCTGGGGACATCCCATAAAGGCTATTCCCCAACTTGCTAAATCACACCCATATTGAGATGGAGGAATTTAGGGAACAAAGACTTACCTAGAATCTTCAAATCAAATGTTTTTTCTAAAACGTGTTTTCCTGTTTCACTATATGTGCTTGCCTTGTAGTTACCGCTGTCATTTCTCTTCAGATGTTTAATTTTCAGAGTCCCATTTTTAAATACTTGGTATTTATCGTTTTGCGGGTCAGTCTCGTTCTTTCGGCGTGCAATCCTGGCTCCATCTTTTTCCCACTGTATATCAGCGAAATCATTATTCATTTGAGAATCAGAAATGTCCAAGTTAATGTCCTGATCCAGGATACCATAGACTGTATTGTTTCCAGGGGTTTCACCTGTAAAAAGCAACACAGTTACTGAGATCTCGAGACTCCCTGTCCGGGAAAGCTGAACTGTGACCTCTTTGACTCAACGCTCACTTCAGGGTCTCCCAGGATGCTTCCGATGGACGCAATGGAGACCCACACACCAACTTACCTGTGGTAGAAAAGCTGAACATCAGGAGGAAGCTGGCTAAGATTTGACATGCGAAGCTCATCTTTGGGGTGAGTTTCCTTGTTGTGATTCTGAGCTCTTGTAAAAGGAACTAAAGTAAAACCAGTAGAATCCACCCCTCGGAGCTTAACCACGTGCCTCTGGTTTTTGCTGCTTTTACAGTAGCATAGAAAGTACAAATGCGCACACACTCTCACTCACACTCACACAGCAAACCAACCCTGCTGATAACGTTCCTTTGTCAAAGCAGGCATACTCATGAGTGTGTTCTCCTATCACATTTAAATTCTCACAACAACCTTGGGTGGGCTTTATTACTCCCATTGAAGAGGCAGAAGCTGAGAGGCTAAGTAAATCACGCAGGATCACCCTTTAGTCACCAAGGGTCCCAATTCAACCGTACAGCCCATCTTCTATCCATTCAGCGTTAATGCCTCCAACAAGACCACATCGAAATATAGGTAAATATTCATAAATGAATAGCAGAATACAGCTATTTATTCTATGACTTCACATGTTGGAAAAAAAAATACCTATGAAATAATTATAACAGCCGATTTCTTTCTTTTCCTCAAAAGGTGTTTTAATTTAAAGGTCTAAACTTGTTTTGTGATAAAAAGAAACAAATATAAAATGAATCTCAGCTGTAAATGCTTGAAATACCCAAATCTTACGGTTAGCATACAATTTTACAACGCTATTGAAATTCATAGTTAGGTAAATAAAAAGTTGTTGCAAAACAAACAAAAGTGCAGAGAGACTATGAAATACTATTAAACAATGAGAACAAATGATTCAAAAAACATTTGAGAGGTTAACACTATAGATGATTAAAGAAAGGAACAGATAAAGAGAAAAAGAGAAGTGAGAGAGGATTGGGAAAGAAAGAAAAGAGAAATTTGTCATACAGGGAGAGAAATAGAGCAATGCGTTGATGGATGCACACATAAAAGATGCACAGAGAGATCTAGTCGCAGAAAAACAGTTCCAAAACAGATGTCCAGTTTTATGGTTCTTTAGGATAAAGGGAGTCAAAATCTTAAAAATTGTGCTTGTTTTCTGTTTCAACCTTAGGTACTGATATTGATATTCTCTCTCAAAAAGTTGTGCCAGAAATGAAATTAAGTCAAGTAATGCACTCAACCACTGGGTAAAAAGGAAGCCCGAATAGAATATTTACCACATGATTACGACAAATCCCTAACTCACATCATCCACAAAACCAGACTACAATTGGATTATATTTTGAAATCTTTAAAACCTGTAAAGGTGTTAAAAACAGACATTTTCAGGCTGGCTGAGTGGCGTGATGGTTGAGTTGCCTTGAGATGCCAGCTCTGAGCAGCAGGGCCCTGGTTCGGATCCCACATGTGGGCCAGTGATGCTGTGCCCTCTACAGCTAAGATGGTGAACAGCAGCTCGACCTGGAGCTGGGCTGCTGTGAGTCGCTGGCATCAGCGTAGGCTGCAGCCCCTGCTGCTGCAGTGGGCTGCCATGAGCTATAGTGAGTGGCTGGCAGACAGCGTGAGTGGCTGGCAGCCAGCATGAGCTGTCGTGAGCCGCTGTGAGTGGCCGTCCAATGGCCGACGAACGATCTGCCTCACCCGGGAAGAACGCAATGATCACAATGCCAATATGTGGTCACTGAAGCGACATCCTCCATAACTGGACAAGAACAAAAGGACAGCAACTTGTCTGTTCCCTTTCTCCAATTCCCCAACGCTGTGCTCCTCCCCCAATTCCCCAATAAAATCTTTAAAAAAAAAATAGACATTTTCATACCTTTGAGTATGGAAGACCTACCTACAGATGCTATATGATCCAAAAGTAATAAAGAAAAGATGGACACAATTGACTAAATAAAAATGTAACATTTACGTATAGGGAAAGAGATATTAAACAACATGAAAAGACACAACAGGAAATAGTTGTAATATGTATGAAAAATTGTCAATATCCAAGATATGTAAATTATTCCTATTAATCAATAAGAAAAAGAAAACTTAGTTTTTAAAATGGGCAAAAAATATAAATGAGCTGTTTACAGAAGACATACTTTATAGAAGAAATATCAATAAACATATGAGAAGACATCTAATGTCACCAAAAAAAAAATATGTGTGTGTGTGTGTGTGTGTGTGTATTATAGCCACAAAATACCATTTTCACCATCAGATTGGCAGAACTAGGAAAAATAATTTACATTATTGACAAGACTGTAGGGAGAAATAGGGCCCTTCATACAATACTGGAAGGGTTGTGAATCCATATGTGCTGGCGGGTGAAATTTCACAATTTCCATCAACTTTAAAATATATATATTTTTTACTTTATAATTTTAATTTGAGAAATCTATTGTACACAAATATTTGTATATTTGTGCAAAAATTCTGTTCAAGGATGTTTGCTGTAGCATTGTTTGTAATAAAAAATTGCAGACAACTATAATTATGGTATATTCATATTAAGAAATATTGTATAACAGTCAAAATAGAATGAAGTGGACTCAAGAGTAAGAATATATTATATTATATTATATTATATTATATTATATTATATTATATTATATTTAATGTACGCATGATGAAAAATTTGGAAGGATTCATGCTGAACTTTTATCACTCTTCACCTTTCAAAACTTAGATTTTTTTTTGTTAATTGGGGAACAGTGTGTATTGTTTTGTTTTTCTAGGACCCATCGGCTCCAAGTCAAATAGTTGTTTCAGTATATTGGGTTGTCAGAAAAGTCATGACGCAAGTTTGCCACAGATGGCGCTAGTTCATTTTTGAAACTACTAGAGTCATTCGCATCTATGTTATTGCTATGTCATTTGACATCTGACAGTTCTAGCTTCATTCTAAAAAAAAACTGAGCAACTTGGTTGAGTTTTGGAGATTTTACAAGTTGAAGATGGAAGACCAAACTATGCATTTTCGCCATATCTTACTGTTTTACTTCCATAAAGGGAAGAATGCGTGTCAAGCTTCTGAAAAGTTGCATAACATTTACGGTGACCATTCTCTACAAGAACGTCAGTGCCAACGATGGTTCACGAAATTCCATGCTAGTGATTTTGATTGCAACGATGCTCCTCGGTCAGGGAGACCCACCGAGGTTGATGACGACAAAATAAAGGCATTGATCAAGTCAAACCCACGTTACACGACACAAGAGGTTGCAGCAACATTGAACATCCATCATTCAAGCGTTCACGACCACCTGAAGAAGCTGGGATACGCAAGCAAGCTCGATATTTGGGTCCCACATAAATTCAAGGAAGTTCATTTGACAGCGCAAATAAACATCTGCAATATGCTCATTAAACGTGAGGAAAACGATCCTTTTTTGAAGTGATTGATAACTGGTTACGAGAAGTGGATTGTTTACAACAATGTAGTGTGCAAACGGTCTTGGTCCCGTCGTGATGATTCGCCCCAAACGACATCGAAAGCAGACATTCATCAGAGGAAGGCTATGCTCTCAGTGTGGTGGGATTTTAAAGGTGTCGTGTTTTTCGAGCTCCTACCAAGGGACCAATCGATTCGAATGTGTACTGTCAGCAATTGGACAGTTTGAACGAATCCATCATCCAGAAACGTCCAAGCTTGTTAATTGTAAAGGAGTTGTGTTCCATCGCGACAACGCGAGGCCACACACAAGTTTGATCACCCGTCAAAACTTATTGGAACTTGGATGGGATGTGTTGCCACACCCACCATACTCGCCTGACCTTGCACCGTCAGACTTCCACTTGTTTCACTCTCTTCAAAACTCCTTGTGTGGTATAATGTTCAATTCAGATGAAGCTGTAAATAAGCACCTTGTTCAGTTTTTCGCAACTAAAGACAGGTCCTTCTAAGAACGAGGAATTATGAAGCTCACTGAAAGATGGCAAAAGATTATCGAACAAAACGGGCAATATATCATTGATTGATCTTTGTTCTTTATAAAAATAAATGACCTTTGAAAAACGTAAACTAAATACGTCATGACTTTTCCGACAACCCAATAATTGTGGAGGGCGCATCTCAGTGGCCCATGTGGGGATGGACCCAGCAACCTTGGTGTTATGAGCACTGCGCTCTAACCAACTGAGCTAACCGGCTGCCCCAGGACTTAGATTTCAAGGAGGCTGAATGGCTATTCACGTTTTACTTTGTCAGTGTCTGTGAAGTTAAACATTTTGGTGATGAGCACATATTATTTTTATAATGAAAGGTTTTTTGTTTTTTTTTAATAGAAGATACTTAAGACCCAGATGTTTTATCAAAAGTAAATGCAGATCCTAAGAAATCATCAGCATCTTATGTCTCTGCTTGTGAGAGGCTAACCCACTAGCCAGCGCTCCAGCCTTTCATGGCCTGGTCCAGACGATGTGGTGATGGTCATCATAAAACTTGCCTCAACATTTTTTTTTTAATTGGGAAACTGTGTTTTTCCAGGACCCATCAGCTCCAAGTCAAGTAGTTGTTTCAATCTAGTTGTGGAGGGTGCAGCTCAGTGGCCCATGTGGGTATCAAACCAGCAAACTTTGTGTTATGAGCCTGTGCTCTAACCACCTGAGCCAACCGGCAGCCCCCAGTCTCGACTTTCGAGGGAAGTCGCCCCCTCTTCCTTCCACTTTCTTGAGAGTTTTTCTTAAGTTCTCATGGAGCAAGTGGGCAGAAGCTTTCTGTTTTTCTTCTCTTTTTTTTTTTTAAAGATTTTTATTGGGGAATTGGGGGGATGGGAACAGCGCTGGGGAATTGGGGGAAGGGAAAACAGCTGTCGTTTTGTTCTTCAGTCTAGTTGTGGAGGACGTTGTTTCACTGGCCCAAGTTGGCACCATCATTGCGCTCTTCCCTGATGAGGCAGATCAGTCACTGGCTTCTGGATGGCCGCTCACGTTGGCTGCTGGCCGCTCACGCTGGCTGCTGGCTACACACGGTAGCCCATGGCAACCCACTGCCACATGGGCTGCAACCTACGCCGTCGCCGGCGATCCACAGCAGCTCAGCTCCAGGTCGAGCCGCCGTCCAGCATCCCAGCTGTGGAGGGCAGTGTCACTGGCCCTCATATGTGAGATCCGAACTGGGGCCCTCTGGCGTCCCAAGCCAGCTCTTAACCAACGTGCCACTCGGCTGGCCCTCTGTTCTTTTTGAAGTGTTAATTCTGCTCCTCTCACATCTCATTCAATTTTGAGTAATGAGCATGGCTGCCAGGACAAAACTGTGAAAAAGAAAGGGATCAATAGATCTTATTATGTAACATCTAAAACTTTTGTATGTAAAAAGTCATGAAAAAAATACATTAAAAGAGAAGGTACTAAAAGGGGGAAATTATTTGCAAGATACATGACAAAGGTTAATATCCTTAAAATTAAATCTTTCTTGTAAAACGTAGAAAGAATAGACACTTTGATATAAAATAGATCAAGGTCATACAAGGGACAATTCACAAAAGGAGAAATAAAATTAAACAACAAGTCTATGAAAATGTAGTCAATGTATTAATAAACAAAGAAAATGTAAACTTTAATATAAATGCATTTTTTCATCTTTCATTTTTAAAATGAAAATATATTGCATCAATGATGGTGGAAACACATTGTTGTATATGGTCAGTAGAAACGCAAATAGGTCTAGAGTTTCTGGTGGACGATTTGTCAGTGTGAATCACAAGCTTCAAAAATATTTATATTTTGACCTAACAAGTTCAAAACAATGATTTTATTCTAAGGAAATAATGAAGGACTTGGAAGACTTGGCTAAACGTTTATATACTCGGAGTCTTTCTTACGAGTCAACATTGAAAACAGTTTAAATGTCCAAGAGAAGGAAATTGGTTAAGTAAATCGTGATAGGACCAACTGAATATGGGGAAAAAAGGTCACGACAAACAATATAATCCCATTTTTGTTTTCTCCAAAAGTGGGTGTCTTTTGGAAGGACGTCTGCCAGGGTGCTGGCCCTGGATGGTGAGATAATGGTGATTGTTCTGTCGTATTTGATCGTTGTTGCTATTCTAATATTTCTAAACTGAACGTATATTTCTTTCCAAGGGATTTCTTGTTAATTCTAAGTAGGCCTCCCACTTAGGCAAGGTGCCCAGTACTGAGTGTGGGTATAGCCCCTGCCTCCGTATGTGAGGTTCCGGGAAAATTCGTCAATGACTCAATCCAGTTTCTCCCTCACAAACCTCACTGCAGGCGAGGGGTTGTCTCATGTTCTAGCTTCACGGATTCTTTTTCTTACCCAAACTAGCCCTCCTGGAGAAATAGACTAAAGGGAAGACAGTCAGAAGCAGAGGAGGAGATAGAGGAAGACAACCTTCTCAGAAGTCTTGCTTTAGGACCAATTCCCATCCCTGGCTAGTGAAATGCCTTTGGTGCTGACTCCCACCTCCCTCTGTCTGTCAAGGTAAAGCACCAACAAGCAAGAACCAAGTCGTGTTAACATGGTGGCAGTTCATGCCCAACTGAACGTCTTGCGTTGTTAGATTTTAGAGCAGATAGAAATTCAGGAAGAAATCAGGTCTCCTCTCCACATTTCAGTTGAGGGCTCTGAGCCCAGAGAGCTTCGTCCATGTCAGCAGCCTCATCTCTAGCCTCTGGAACCTGTGCTCCAAACTCTGGGGCACCATCTGCTTTCTCCAAAGACCTCACGGTCATCTTGCCTCCCACACCACGCAGGCTCCCTCAGCTCAGGAATCAAGTCCACCCTCACCCTTCTACACAGCATGTGTCTCCTCTCTTTGGTGCCTTGTTACACCATTCCATAAACTCAGGTGAGAAGCATGAAAAAGGAGGCCAGCGTGTAGCATGTATACTGAAAACTGTGCCATGGCTTCAGGGATGCTCAGAAAGGCCAGACCGTGTGCCTGTTTGCAGCCCGGTCTCTGACGTTACGTGTCTAGGCGGTCACACCAGCCTCAGCATCGTTCTCACAGAGGCGCCCTCAGGCAGTCAGCCACCAGAGGCCCGTCCCATGGGGGAGACCCCCTCCCCCCCAAAGCCCACTCCTCCACCAGGTGCTACCTCCTCTAGGGCAAAAACTGAGCTTGCTTTTCCTTTTGTGTTTCCCACCCACACAGCAGGGAGGACTGAATCAACCCCCAGACACAGTTCTGTGTGAAGTCTGGGTTCCTGAGATGAGAGTCAAGCAGCCTGGAAGTCCCCTGGGGGTAAGTGCCTCTGGAAGAAGAAAGGCCGCCTGCGGTGGCGTGCTTGATGTGGATAGAGGTATGCAGCCCTTGAGCCTCAGTTTCCACATTTGCAAAAGAGGACAAATACTTCATTCTGAAGCTTATTGTGAGAGTCACATGAGGTGATGTGTGTCTGGAGTCTAGGCAGTGCTGGCCCCTAGGAGACCCTTAACAAACACCAGCTGTCTTTCCTGTTTACCACTACTGTCATATGTCACTTAACGATGGGGCTATGTTCTGAGAAGTGCGTTGTTAGGCGATTTCGTGGTTGTGCAGACGTCACAATGCACTGACACACACCTCGATGGTACAGCCTCCTGCACACCCAGGCTGTAGGTTAGAGCCCGTTGCTCCTTAGGCTACAAACCTGTACAGCATGTTACTGCACTGAGTCCTGTAGGCAACTGTAACATAACGGTAAGTATTCGTGTATCTAATCATATCTAAACATAGAAAAGGGACAGTAAAACTACGGTATAAAAGATAGACACCTGTGGAGGGCACTCGCCATGAACAGAGCTGGCAGGACCGGAAGTTACTCTGGGTGAGTCAGTGAGGGAGGGTGAGTGGATGTGAAGGGCATGACTGCACACTCCTGCAGACTTTATAAACACCGTACACTTGGGCTCCACTAATTTATAAAAACGAGATTAAGTTAAGCACAGGAGAAAATGATGTCATCAAGAGATGAGGAAACATGAGATGTGTGAGGCTCTGCCAGGGCAACGCGCACACTTTACAGCAAGCTTTTTCTTTATAAGCAGAAAGAGCACTTAAAAGAACAGGAAGGGGACAATATCAACTAACCAGGGAAGCTGGAGGCTCGTAGGGCCTTTGAATCCTTTTCAGCAAGAAAATCGGGGACTTCAGACGACCGAGAATGAGGACACTTCCTAAGGTTTCTTAGACATACATTACTTTTCTCTGCTTTTTGTTTTGTAGGCTTCCTCCCCTTAGTGACTCCTCAGGGTTGCTTAGCTAGGAAGCCTGCAGGACCTGAGAGTTTATGATCTATTGTAAGACGTGATGTGGGAGACACAGGGGAAACAGAGCACTTCTAAGATACCAGGCTTGGGAACGCGCGCTGTGGACACAAGGAGGGGGTGCCAGCTGCTCAGAATAGAGGAACACAGCTGGCCAGGCCTGGGGGAGGTGTCCACAGGGGCTAATGGCTGGCAGTCCACGCAGCATTCCAACAGACAGCAAGAGCTCTGTAAGTGCTGGTTGTATGCACAACTGAACAGAGACACTGAAAGCAGTGGTGGTGTGATGGAATTCAAGCCAGAAGACCCAGGTTTAAAGTGTGAATTCTAACGTGTCCCACTTGCTAGCTTCTGTGTAATCTTCAAGTTGCTCTTTAAGTTTCGGTTTCATCCTGTCTCAAATGGTGAGGTGGGGGAGGAGACAATCATTCTTCTTGTTCAGTTTAGCTCTGAAAGTTGTGGTGAGGGCTAGATAAGGTCACTGGAGAAAAAACTTACCCTGCACCCCAGAAGTTTCCAGATGGTGCCATGATGGTGAGAGTGGCTGTGGAAAACATATGGGGACATCATCAACGCAGGGGAGTCTCTGGGATTTAGTTCAGCCAAGGTCAGACCCCACACCAGGAGAGAGAGCAATCTCTTCAGTCAGGTGAGCGGGGCAAAAAGAACAACCACAATGATCACTATTATCACCCCAGGAAATCTATATCCCCTTCCGGCAGCATCTTTATTTATATATGGGGCTGCTTTATTTCAAGGAGCCCTGGGGCAGAGCCCCTGCCTGCTGCTGCCACCCTCTGGCCATAACCTCCAACTGCACCCTTGCTAATTTCCCTGTAGGTGGTTGGAACCCCTAACCTTTGTATGCAAACTGTATTTACAGTATTTTCAGTTCACATTTCCCCCTCCTCAGTCATGATATTCCTTCATCCACACAATATCCTTGCAGCATAAGCATTTTTGTAGATGAAGAAACCAAAGCTTGGAGAATTTAAACGAATTTCTGTGGTGACAGCCAGGAGACCAACTCAGATTCTCTGATTCCAAGATTTCTGTTTTTTTCTAAGATCACTAGGGGTATCTTACATTAGTCTTACATTTACTCGTAGTTTTCTGAGTCTGAGCATGGCGCGCCCCTCACCTCCACCACAGCCCCAGGGCCCCCTTCCCCGTGCGCACCTGAAACTTCCCAGGGCAAGGAGGGCGGGCATCAAAGATGAGCAAGGCACGTAGGGCCTGTCCCTCCAGGGGCCTCAGACTGATGAGGACGGTGGTGAGCCTGGCACCCAGGGACCACGGCACCCATGAGAGGTGCCACAGTCAGGTTCAGGTGGAATTCATGGGACAGCCTAAAGGCTCCAGCTAGGAGAGGTAGGTGGTGCCTGAGCTGGATCTTAAAAGACCACCAGGATGCAAGTTTATGAAGAGGTGGATGAAGGACATCCTGGGTAGAGGACCTGGCAGGAACAGAGCTCAGATGCAGGCAAGCTTCAGGACACGGGGATTTGCCCTCCTGTTTGGCAGAGAACAGACGCAGGCTGTGAAGCTAGGCTGGGAGGTGGGGGAGGATGAAATTCATGCTGTTTTTTAAAGGCTGTCCATCCTTCAAGTCTTCCACTTACTCATTTAACAAGTATTTATTGTCCCAGGCATGTATTCTGTTTGTTTCTCAGGGTGATACAAAAGCAGGACTTCTGGCACATAGTATTCTTTTATGTATCCAGTGACTACTTTCTTTGTGCTGGCCCCTCTTCTAGGCCCTGGGATGTGTCCTCGCCCACACTGCGCTTACATTCTAGTGCGGACACGGATAATAAACAACACAAATAAGTAACATATGAGTATTCAGATAGTGAACATTCAGAAGGACAATACGGTAGGAAACGGGGAGTGCGAGGCGGGTGGGGGACTTGAACTCTTGGAGAGTAGGACACTGAGGTCTCACTGGGAGCCTAAAGGAACTGAGGGAGAGTCAGGTGAACACACGGAGGAAGAGCCCTCCAGGCAGGGGACACTCCAAGAGGCTGAGCAAAGGCCCTGAGGTGGGACGATGCCTGCTGTGTCTGGGGACAGAGAGCAGTGAGGGGCAGGCAGGGGGTGGGGGAGAAGAAGAAGAGGTCAGGGAGGCAGAGGAGGGGTGGGCAGGGCAGGGAGTAAGCTGTAGGAGGCTTTGTTCTGAGCCAGAGCAACTTCGTGCTGACTGCTGTGAAGTCTGGTTTTTCCTGCAATTTAAAGCAATGGAAAAGAAGCCTGTTCTATAGTCTGAGTCTGTAGATTTGACTGAAGTGTGGGAAGGTAAGGCCAGGGGGTCTTGGAGGTCCAGCTCTTGGAATGCACAGCGAACTACCCCCAACTCAGCGGCATTAAACGACTACCGTGTTGTTATGCTCTCAGAACTTGTGGGCATGTCAGAACTCTGCCATGTCTGCAGTACCCCCCTCACCCCCTGGCCCCAGGGGGCTCCAGGGGCTAGAGTGATGCTGGGCTTTGGGAGAGCTGAGCCTGGGGGACGCACATCCAAACAGTCACTTGTCTCGCAGGCCCGATGCCTGCAGCGGGGAGGCTGGAGGACTGTCAGTGGGAACACCCCCACGTGTTCTCCACCCCCCCGTTTTACTGAGATATAATTGACATGGAATATTGTGTAAGTTTAAGGTGTACACTGTGATGACTTAATACGTGTAGATATTGTGAAATGGTTACTGCAATAAAGTAATACTGCCATCATCTCATAATTACCTTTTTTTGGCATGTGTATGGTGAGAACATTTACGACCTACTCTCTTAGCAACTTTCAAGTATATATTGATTAATACAGTATTGTTGACGACTCAGTCACCATGCTATCTGTGCAGTAAGTCCTCACTTCATGTCATTGTCGATAGCTTCTGTGACTTTAAGCAAAACTATGTATAATGAAACCAGTTTTTTAACAAAATGGCGTTGAATGAAATGTTATTCAAGGATCTGCTGTACATTAAATCCTCAGAACTTATTCATCTTATGACTAAAAGTTTGTACCCTTTGATCTACATCTCCCGTTTTCCCCACTCCCAGCTCCTGGCAACCGCCGTTCTAGTCTTTGTTTCAATGCATTTGGCTTTTTCAGATTTTACATATAAGTGAAATCATATGGTATTTGTCTTTCTCTCTCTGGCTTATTTCACTTAGTGTAATGCCCTCAAGGTCTGTCCATGTTGTCAGACATGGCAAAATGTCCTCCTTTTTATGGTTGAATAATATTCCATTGTGTGTATATAAATCACATTTTCTTTATTCATTTGTCGATGAACACATAGGTTGTTTCCATGTCTTGGCTCTTGTATATGATGTTACAATGAATATAGGGGTCACCTATCTCTTTGAGATAATGATTTCATTTCCTTCAGATGTATTCCCCAAAGTGAGATTGCTGGGTCACATGGTAGTTCTATTTTTAATTTTTTTTTAAAGATTTTATTGGGAAATTGGGGGAGAGGAACAGTGTTGGGGATTTAGGGAAGGGGAACAGACAAGTTGTTGTCCTTCAATCTTAGTTGTGGAGGGCACAGCTAGCTCAGTTCCAAGTCCAGTTGTGCCGCTCAGTTCAAAGTGCTGTGTTCAATTAGTTGCCGGTGGGCGTAGCCACCATCCCATGTGGGAGTCGAACCAATAGCCTCATTGTTAAGAGCACACACTCTATCCCCTGAGCCACCTGGGCGGCAGCTCAGCTCAAGGTGCTGAGTTCAGTCTTAGTTGTGGGTGGGTGTAGCCCACCGTTCAAACCAGCAGCCTTGTTAGGAGCATGTGCTCTCACCAGTTTGGGCGCAGCGTCTCTGGCCCATGTGGGAATTGAACCGGCGACCCTGTTGCTCAGAGCTCGTACTCTTGGGCAAGCTCCTAACCAATGAGCCACTCAGCTGGCCCTATTTATAATTTTTTGAGGAACCACCATACTGTTTCCATAATGGCTGTACCATCATGTTACGTGTTCTTATGACAGAAAGCAAACAAAGGGACACAAGGAAATTTTAGAAGGTTTTGGATATATCTATGACCTTGATTGTGGTAATGGTATGATGGTTATTTGCATATGTCCAAACTCATCACATTTTATACATTAAATATTTCAGTTCTTTGTATATCAGTTATACCTTAATAATGCTGTTTTTAAAAACCAAACAAATGAGCTCCCCAGGAGGTCCCTGGAAAGGGAGCTGCCTCTTAGGCTTCCTCCCCACTGTGGGTTTTGTCTGTAAACATATAATGAATCCTTCCTCCCTCCCTGTGGGGGATGGGGCAGTGTCTAGCGCCAAACTTGGGCTACACATGTATGAATAGACTCAGAGCCATATTGGCAACTTTGTGGTTTTCTGAGCCTTTTGCAGCCTGAAAAACATGTTCCGATTAGAAGACCCTGCTGTTTTATCTATTACATGTGAAACCGAACCACGTCCACTGGGGGTTGGTGAGTAACATCAGAGTGTGTGTGCGTTGAGGGGAAAGGAATTAGAAAGGGAGCTAATGTCATCCATGGGGAATAGCTGGCGAAGGAAAAGCCACTCTAGAATAGAATGGCTGCAGAAGGAATTTTTTGCCATGTATTATGGCCACCCGAGGCAGGGACACATGTCTGTTGTCCGCGCCCCCAACATGTGAAAAGCTGCAAAAACTGTGGGGTGGGGAGGGGGATTTTTATCTCAGCAGACAGATTTGATTTCCTCAGGGCCATATGCTGGCTTGTCTTTTTTCCACAGAGCTCACCAACTCATGTGGGAAAAATTCAGAGCTGTATTGGCTTTCAGAGAACAGGGAATTGGGAATGCTGGTAAATAGAGACCACATGGACCAGACTTTCGTAGCACTCCCCCAGGGCTCTGGATGGTGCTAGGAAACTGCAGAGCTGTGGACAGAAATGCAAAGCTGAGACGTGGAAGAGCTGTGGGCCAGAAACCAGGAAACGTGGGCTCTCCTCCCTGCTCTGCTGCTTAATGCCTCCCAACCGCACTCTCTCTGCAGCATGGGGGGGGGGGTGGAGGGGAGGTGAGATTTGTCCCATTTATCTGGCAAAATCAATGCAATCGGGGGCACTGTATGTGACATTGCATTGGGACTCAAACGGGGTGGTCCCAGGTCAGGTATTATTCTATGAGGATGTAACTTACAATCTGACCAAAACTAAGGTATTCCTCTGTCTACATTTTAGGCAAATGTTAATTGAACGTTGTATTAGGACACTTTGTAAGGGGCATAAAACCAACTGAAAATACCTTAGTCAAAATAGTAATATTGATTGATTCATTCAATCAATCAATAAGTAGACAACACTTTACTGACTATCTGCTACGTGCCAGTTGCTGCTATTCTAAGAATTGGATATATAGAGGCAAAACAAACAAACAAACAAAAAACAATAAACAAACAAACAAAAACAGCCCAAGTTTCTCATAAGATGTACATACTAAGGAGATACAGGTAATATTAGCCACATGAATATACAACTTTTCAGATGGTGGTAAGTGCTATAAAGAAAACTCGAGCAAGGCAAGGGGAGACAGGGTGACAGGAAGTATCATTTTAGGGAGGAGTGGTCGTCTAACTAAAAAGGTAGCGGTTGAACAGAGCCTTGGAGGAAGGAGGGAGCAAAGCATGCAGCAATCTGATGGAAGAGCATTCCAGGGAGAGGGAAGATCATGTGCAAAGGCCATGAGATGCGTGTTAAAAGGACTGAGCTAGGGTGAGAGTGGTAAGAGGTGAGGTCAGAGGGGAGCGGGTAGGTCACACAGGGCCTGAGAGCCCAGCTACGGACCTTGCATTGAAAGGAGAGCTTTTAGAGGGTCCTGAGCAGAGCAGTGGTATTGTCTGATCTATGGTTTTAAAGGCTCTCTCAGTCTTCTCTGTGGAGAACAAGAGTGGAGACAGGGGTCTGAGCTAGAGGACAAGGAAGACATACAAGAAGGGGCTGCGTTATGGATGCGTCTTGAAGGCAGTGCCGGTGGGATTTGCATACAGACTGGATGTAAGGTGCAGGGCTATAACAGAGGCCTGGGAGTGGTTCAGACACAGCCGGATCCACGAGCTCAAACACTAAAATCAGGACTCCATCTTTCTCTGTCTCTCGCCTCTGCTTCCTTCTGTACTGGTGGGCTTTTCTACATAGTGGCGAAGATGGCCGCCAGCACCACACGACCCACTTCAGGAAGCTCTCTCAGGAGAACAAGGAAGCTTTGCTTCCAAAAGTCTTCAATAATTGTCCTCTCTAACCCCAATAGCTTGAACAAGGTCATGTGCTCACCTGGAACCAATGAGAATTGCCAGGGGAGGAATTCAACCGGGTTAGGCCTGAGCCACAGGCGGCGCCATTCCTGGAGTGATGGGTGGAGTTAGTTGCCCTTCAGCACATGGGGAGATGTAGGTAACGGAAAGAAAACCAAGATTGGTTATTGAGAGGAGGGTGGGTGTGGGTTGGCCATGACAATGTGCACTGTGGCCCAGGAAAGTTTAACAAGGGCGTCCAGTGTGAATGGAAAGGGGTGTCCATCAGAGATGCAAATCGGCGAACTATTATGTGTGAAGGCTGAGGGAGAAGGGAGGCCAGAGAAATATCTAGAATAAGTTAGGCAATGGTGTTATTAGAAAATGGGGCCCTTAGGATCCAAAGTATGTTTAGGTTGCAAAGAGGTGAGATGATGACAGGTTTTGGAAGAGAGAGAGAGAGAGAGAGAGAGAGAGAGAGAGAGAGAGAGAGAGAGACAGAGAGAGACAGAGAGAGAGAGAGAAATGACTAACCACAAGTCAAGGCAGGACGAAATAGATATTAAATGAGAAGAATAAGCAAAATACTCAGGGGAGGCGATAACTGTGGTGCCTGCAGGTCAGAAATGGAGTGACAGACAGCAGTCAGGCAGACGTTTAAATCTGGCTCTCAAGGACCAGGAGTGGAGTTTCACTGTCATTGATAACGAGCACTTAATTATCCACGGCACTGGCCACACCAGGTGTGGAGCGTCTTTTCAGCCCTTAGCTTCCCCACCAGCGTGTGTACCCGCTGCTAATAGGCACCCATCTGACTGCACAGGCTCCCTCTTCCTTCTTGCCCCAGGCACAGCCTTCTGTTCAAGCAGTGAAACAGCCACGGGAAGAGTTACCTGCCATGGAGGGCAAAGAGCACTGTGTTTGACTGGAGACACCTGGGAGGTTTTCAGGGGAGCAGGAGGGGGTCCACCCATAATTAAAGTCCAGCCCAGCACTTCTAAAGGAGAAGCAAAATGCAACCAGGGCAACGTCCCCCAAGACTGGTGAGAGAGCTACGGAGAAAGAAAGACACGCCTGTCTGTGGAGGAAAAGGGAGAGAATTCACTAAGAATATGCTACATCTGTTAAAGCTTCCTGGGAACAGATAAGAGTGGCCAAAAAAAAAAAAAAAAAGAAAAGAGAGAGAGAGAGAGAGAATGAGCTCACACCCGCCAAAGCAGTTAAGGAGAATAAGATGTGCTTTTACAAATATCAGGGGGAAGGGGATTATGGAGAGGAAATAAGGCTTAGTAAATGCAGGGGACCATGAAATTAATGATGACCGAAAAACGGCTGAAATACCCAATTCGTTCTTTATTAGCCTTTCACTAGGAAAACAAAGAAAAGAGATCGAGCAATTAGAAAGTAAGGACAACTTGAGAGAAGAGTGAAGTCGATGCTGACAGGGAGGAGGTGTCTACTCCTGAGGTCCTCCAGTTCTGCAGGAATTTTCTAGGCCCTGCCACACCAGGGTTCATTAACAGCTCCAGCCCCACATTCGCACTGGGTTGGCGAGCAGGGTGTATTCTGCTTCCGAGTTTAATGAACTGACAGAGCTGAGGAAAGACGAGGGGTCTGGAGGGGAACGTGAGAAGCAGAGACCCAGGCCAGCGCTCCTCATCGGTGGTGGGTTTGTAACCATCACGATGGCCCCAAACTCAACTGTGGGAAATTCAGCGGGTCTTCAGCATCGCCCCTCCCCCGCCCTCCCTCCCGCCTGCCTCCTCCCTGCTCACTAGCCAGTGTTTCCAGCACAGCTATTGGCGTATTCCCTGCGAAGAGCCCACCCACTGGCCTGTTTTTGAGAGATGGGAGGAAGTACACTGAGCCTGGGGCATGTTGAGTGAATGAGTGGCTTGTCGTCGTCCCTTTTTGCTTACGTGAGGCAATCAAGTTCATTTCTATAACTTGCAACCGAAAGTCCTGACTCACACGGCCAGGTACCATGACAGGCTGTGGGGATTCAAAGGTGTCACTCTCAGAGCGCTCACAGCATGGTAAGGGAGACAGCATGTGCACACATCTTTGCGATACGGTGTGAGGAGCGCAGTGATGGTGGACATATGGACAAGGTGTGTGTCCTGATGGCAGAGGAGGAGGAAGCAAGTCTGCTCGGGCAGACCAGTGAAGGCTTCTAAAGGCCTCTTTCTTGTACTTGCTTTCGATGAATGGCTAGGATTATGACAAGTGACAAAGGAGCTCTTTTCAGACAGCAGAGACCCCGTGTGCAAAGGCCAAGAGGCACCGGCAGTGTGTGGCATCCAGCACATAAGTTGTCCCCTTTCCTTTCTCAGTCTTCCCAGGACCTCTACCCTCCAGCTGCCTAATACTCTGTTGTAACGCAAGTACATCTTGCTAGAGAGAGAGTTTTAGGAATAGATTAAACTGCTGGCTAAACTTGAGTGTTAGAGACACTGTTACCTCCTTTAATTGCATTACAAAGAAGATGAAAATGTGAGGACAGTGGTGAACCCAGAAATAGACTTTCTGACTTGGTGGTTACAGAGACTTGGGGGTAATAAGGGAGGAGGTTCAAGGACTGGAGAGCACTGTACTGACGACCGCCTCCTGCGTCTCAATGGCTCTGAGGCCACTGGAAGCACAGAGCACCTCAAGCAGCTTCTTTTCCTCACTCATTTGTGCAGCACATGAGGCTCCTGCCCTCGCAGAAACTGAATAAGCACAGAATGAAAGTACAGGACGGCGAATGGAAGAAATGCTGGGAGGGAGAGGCTTGGGTGCGATGACCATGGAGCCAGGGGGACGCGATGTGGGCAGGAAGACGAGGGGAGGCCCCCGCTGAGGAAGCATTGTGGACTGGGATCGGAAGGCCAGGTAAGCCTTCACTAGGCCCAGAGGGGTGGGAGGAGCATGCCCAGAAGAGCAGGGGCACAAAGGCCCCTGGTGGGAGGAGATGTGGGTGGAAGGAAGGCCAGTGTGACTGGAACTGAGGGAGCAAGGGCTGGGATGGGGGCACCAAGGGAGACAGAACTGGAGAGGTATGCAGGTGTCAGAGCAGGCAGGGCGAGACCCAGAGCCTTCATCCCGCGGATCGGGGCACGGACAGGGGAGATGGATGGAGAGTGGGCAGGACGTGGTGATGGACTGAAAATGATGGTGTGGGGGGAGGGAACGGAGAGGAAGGCATCACACATCTGGATGGTGACAAGTGCCATTAACCAAGATGGGGACTCTAAAAGAGGACACATGGCCTCACTCAGCCTCTGTTCCCCTTGTTCTTGCATGTGGACTTGCCAAAGACCATTTGGAGATATCAGCACTTGTCACCATCACCCCAATTGGCTCCTAGACCTCTATTTTGATAACCAACAGTTAATCCAATGGAGGGAGCGGGGCACAATCAGACAACATTAAGACCTATGTCGTTAACTGTTGTCATCCTATATTGTTTTGGCCAACTTTTTTCTTTTCTTTTCTTTTTTTCTGGGAACAAAAGAGGCTAATGATCAAGACAAAAGAACCAAAAAGGAACAACTATTGACTTGAAAACATACTGAAGAGTTCTATGATCAATTAATCATACAGTGTTTGAATTGAAAGGAAACTTATTTAAAAAAAAAGAAATCTCTTCCAGAACAACGTTGACAGCTGTTAAAACACCCTCTGCTTCAGTGTTTCCAATCACTGGGAGCAAACTGTCTCAAAAAGCAGCGGGTTCCATTGTCAGAGAGGGCTCTGATAGCAGGAGATAGGGTTTTCTTGTATTGAGTCGGAATTTATCTCTGAGCCACCTCCATCCATTTGTCTTGGTTCCATTCTCTGGAGGCAGAGCAGGTCAATGTCCCTTTTAAAATGTGGTGCCCAGAATGTGACACAGACTCCAAATGTGGGCTGATTTAGTTAAAGCCCTGTGGGGGATTTAGAAAGGGGGGGAAAAAAACAAAGCCATTGAGTTAACCAGCTTAAAAAAAAATGACAGCCATAGAAAGCGCCCATACGCAGAACCTCAGAATCATAAACTAAAGGGGACTTTCCCCAGAGAGAAAAATCATCCCTCAACATGCCCAACCCAGAGAAGCTGACCTACTTTTTTTAAGATCTCGAAAAGCATGGGTTCCATGGATGTTTGCTGCGTAGAGATTTCTTACAAATCCATCATTATAAAATATTCTCAAATCAGTGTTTTCGAGTAGAGTAATTTGTTTTTGCATTTTCTCTGTCTTGCTATTATCGCTCCTACCACATGCATTGTCTTCCTAATGAAGCTGCTTATTGTATCATATTCTGGGAGTGCGGGTTCATCTGCTCCTGGACTATTTCATTTCCTACTGCATTAATTAACCACACTTCCTCTATTATTCCCCTCTTTTTTGTATGGGATCCATATTTATCCTTATATTGTTGTGTAATGCTTTGTGTGATGGATGTGTTCTCAAACTTGTGTGCAAATCTAATCTTGGTGAATTGAGTCTCTTCAATTATAAGTGCCTTCCCAATGCATTTGGAGAGCCATTATTTAGAGGCACCCTGTGGGAGGGGCCTGGCAGAATCGAAAACACTGGGCCTTTGCAGCCAGATCTGGGTCTGCTTCTTGCAAATTGGTAACTTTGGTTACTTAATCTACATGAACCCTGGTTTCTAAGCCATGAAATGGGGGTAATATCATCGCCTCAAAACGTTGTAGAAAATGAATAAGCAAAGCAAAGTTTCTGCAGCCTAGGAAATATTTGGTTGTTGGAAAAATCATGACGCATTTTCGCAATGAAAAACATAGAAAAATACATCATGACTTTTCCAACAACCCAATAGATATATCGTCCTCTCTTTAAAGTAGAGCATGCATTTTTGTTCAAGTGAATAATCTCAAAAATCCATTTGGCAAGTTCAGACATTTCTAATCACACAGCCTTAAAACAGTACACAGCGTATATTGGTCTCAGTCTCTGGAAGCTTTCTACCAAATCTCTCTCTGGGTTCTGCCCTCTGGAGTCACAGCCTTCTCTTCTGGTCTGTAATAGAGGTTAACATCTGCAGGGCTCCTGGCTGCTTTGCTGGGTCCCTGTATTTACCTACCATGCTCGAGTTCTTTTTTTTTTAAACTTTACTGGGGAACAGTGTGTTTTTTTCCAGGACCCATCAGCTCCTAGTCAAGTTGTTGTCCTTCAATCTTAGTTGTGGAGGGCGCAGCTCAGCTCCAAGTCCAGTCACGGTTTTCAATCTAGCTGCGGGGGGCACAGCCCACCATCCCATGTGGGAGTCGAACCGGAAGAGCACGAGCTCTAACCAACTGAGCCATCCGGCCACCCACTGGCAGCTCAGCTCAAGTCGTTGTCTTCAATCTAGTTGCAGAGGGCGCAGCTCACTGGCCCATGTGGGAATGGAACCGGCAACGTTGTTGCTCAGAGCTCGCGCTCTAACCAACTGAGCCACCCTGCTGCCCCATAGTTGAATTCTTGAAGCTGAAGTCATTTTCCTTCTGTTCTCGCCATCATTTACATGTCTTAATATCTTTATCTGCCCTTCCTTTTGTTATTTGGGTCTCTTTTGTTTCCCCAAAGCTCTTTTCCAGGAGGGTGGGATTTTGTATCCACTCAAATCACCCATCTCTCCTACCTGACCTTGAGTTGCTCGAGAGGCCATGTCCACAGGCGAAGCATAGGGTGGGCAACCCTTACTGGGAAGTTCTTTCTACAGCCTGATGTATGGAGTAAATCACTTCAGCTTTCTGGGACTCTATTTGTTATCTGTAAAATGAGGAAATACGATGATATCGGCGGTTTTCAGGCTGGAGCTCCTTGTCCTTAGGGATCCACAATGGGAGACATGGAGAAAACGATTCTGAACATTTTTTAAAGCTCAGAAGGAAGTGTGCATTTACCCAGTTAAGGCTGCACTGCTTAATGTAAACACTATCTCTTGATCTGGCTGGCATGGCGTCCATCAATTCTGTGAGGTATCACAGGTACAATCATGTTGCTCAGCACATGCGTCAGGCAGGATTCTTGGTTGCAAAGACCAGAAACCAAATCTGATTGCCTTCAGCAAAAAAAAAAAAAAAAAAAATAAGTGCGCTGGAAAGATGTCAGCTTGCTCCAGAAGCAACAGAAACGCAGGAAGACCAGGCTCTGGAAACGGACAGTCACCAGGGAAAGCCGANACTGCTTAATGTAAACACTATCTCTTGATCTGGCTGGCATGGCGTCCATCAATTCTGTGAGGTATCACAGGTACAATCATGTTGCTCAGCACATGATAACACCAAGGTTGCCAGTTACAAAGACCAGAAACCAAATCTGATTGCCTTCAAAAAAAAAAAAAAAAAAAAGAATAAGTGCGCTGGAAAGATGTCAGCTTGCTCCAGAAGCAACAGAAACGCAGGAAGACCAGGCTCTGGAAACGGACAGTCACCAGGGAAAGCCGAATGATGAGGGCGTGGCCAAGGTCACACCGCAGGAGCAGCCGGGTTGTGGTGCCACCGGGCACCAGAGCCTGACCCACGGGAGCCACCACTCTAGGACATAGGATGCTGTGCTCAGTGGAATGAACTCCAAATTATGGCTGCTGCTTTGTGTCACTCACTCCAGCTACAGAGTCCAAGGTGACCTCATCCAGTCGGCTAATCTTAAGATTTCTGTGTTCATATCCAGCTTCTGGAGGACAGGGATACTTGCTGGATAGTTGTCATTATCAGGTCTTCAGAGACTCTATTCTATTAGGAGAATTCCCCAAATATAGTAAGAGGACCAGATGCTGGACGGCCACCAAAATGACAGATGTCCCCTATGGTTGTTCAGTGTTTGCATGATGAGTAAACCAACTAGAACTTAATCAGTGGGGGAAAAACTTACTTTGAAATACAGGATCCATGGAAGACAAAAATAATGAACTGGCTTGATGATTAACAACCCCCCCCAAAAAAAAAAACCAAAAAAAAACAATAGACCAGAATAGATGATTTCTAATGTCACTCCCAAGCATAGGTGCCCCCTGCTGGCAGGATGGGAGAACAAGAACTGAACTGATTTTCTTAAGTTCTTTCATCAAACACATGCCATAAAAAAAACTGGGCTTATAGAATTAATCACTGCTCAAGAATAATTAACCCATGTGAGATTAGGCTCAGCCGCATATAAGAGAAAACAAAAGGAGTAACGGCATATGCATGATATGAAGTTTTCTTTTACATAAAACAAATCTGGAGGTGGGCAGTCCCAGGTGGGTATGGTGGTTTCAACGTGTTCATGAATCCAGGCCTCTCTTATTTTTACTCTGCCATCCATGGAAGTTCAGGGCTTTCATCCATAACACCACCTCCACAAGGCTGCTGGAGCTCCAGCTATCATGTCTGCATTCCAGATAAGAAGTAGGAGGAATGGGAAAGAGACAAAAGGCAAAGGGGCACATACAAACCGCCTGGCCCATATTACGACTTCCTGAAAGTTGCAGTTAACAATGTCTGCTTCCATCTTATTGACCATCTGTAAGTGCAGGACAGACTGGGAAATACGGGCTTTTAGCTGAGCACACTGCTACCCAAATATCGAGTGGGCAACTAGCATCTTTGTCTCCCCAAGGAAGCCTCAAAAGTGATCAAAGGTCTGGTTCGGTGGCTCTCTTTCTGAGGTCAGCTTTGTGTGTTATCACTTAGGGCCAAGGAAGCCTCAGTGGGAGGGATCAGTGCCTGGGGAGTCACCTTTCTGAAATGTCTGCAAGGTGGCTGTGGGTGCTTCCAGGAGCTCCCTGGAGAATAACAAAAACTGAACATTTGTTCAGTGTTTACCTTTTACCAGGTAATGTGTGAAGTGCTTCACCTCCACTCTCACCTCATTCTCATTGTCACAACCTGTCCATGTGGTAGGCACAATTGTGCCCTGCCTGCAAATGACATAAACAAGGATTGGTGGAAGTAAGCATCTTGCCCAATCACAACTAGTCAGTGGGAAGCCAGGATGGAAACCTGGGTCTGTGTGACCCCTGAGCCTACGTCCTACACACCACAGCTGCACTGACCTATACAGTGCTCGCCTGCTACAAGGAGCTACGTGCATTTTTATTTAAATTAATTGAAATGGAACTAAATTTTAAAATGCAGTTCTCAATCTCACTAGCCCCATTTCAAGTGCTCAGTAGCCACAGGGGGCTAGTAGCTACCGTATTGGATAGCGACTGCATAGAGCATTTTCAACATCACAGAAAGTTCTACTGGACAGCATTGTGCTGGAGAAATGGGTCATTTCTGGCTTCCGTGTCTCATCATATGTGAAGCGGTGAGAGAGTCTCTTGCTCTTTCCAGCCTCCTTTCTGGTTCCTTAGTTGCCCTGTCTGGTTACATGACAGCCATGCGAAGAGATGGAAGAAAGCCTGAAAAAGAAAATACCCATGAAAGTTGAAAAAGCAGCAGCTTGTGATATTTCTGCTGCCACAGAACTTAACTTTGGGGCAGGGGAGCCATTGTTGGGGTGGGGGGCAGAGTTGGCCTGGCCTTGAGGTGCTCCCTGCAGGGGCAGTCAGCTCGGCTCACAGGGTGACCACTGGACAGCCACGAATCCCTGACCACTAAGCTGCCGCCCCCTTACCTTCCAATTCCTCTCTTTAGCTTGTGTTCTCTCCGTTTCCCATCTTGGCATGTGCCAACTGTGTTTCAGTTTAAACCTGCTCTTTTAAAAGGTTGCGAAGCTCCCAGCTGCTGCAAAGTCAGATTTTTAAGAACACATTTGCATCTTTTCTCAGTTGCTGCTGTAATTACACATAATAAAGGTATTTAGTTATAGAAGAATAGCTGATGAGCCTGAATTATAATAGAAAGGTCTTGCCAAAAGCCATTTCTTTTGTCAAGAGAGAACTTGCTCAAAGACAGCGGGAAGCCGTGATTCATTCTTAGGCCACCAAGTGTTACTATAAGGAATGTGGTGTCTTTGGCGTGGCTGTCACACAAAGTTTGAGCAGTGACAGAATTGTCAGCCATGTGCCGCTGCCACCACCAATGCCTCTTACGAGATGTGTGACAAGAGACCACCAGGACTGTTTGTGACTGGTTTATCATGAGTCAGCAAACCTTGCAGGCTGGCAGTCTGTTTTTATAAATAAAGTTTTATTGGAACATAGCCAAGCTCACTCATTGACGCATTGTTTATGGCTGCTTTCATGCTGCAGTAGCAGAGTTGTGTAGTTACAGCAGACACAATATGGCCTGCAAAGCCTGAATTGCTACTTGACCCTTCCCCAGCCCCTGGCTGAGAAGGCAAGAGCTGGGGTAGATCAGGTCTAAGTCCTGTCCCGTGTGGGTATCTCTCTGGCAGGGTTTGCACCCACCCTGCCCTCCCACCTGGCCCAGGACACGGTCATCTCACCCCCGCATGACTGCTGTAGCCTGTTTCCGGCCCACCTGTGTCATCCCCCGGCCCACCTGCAATCCGTTCTCCACACTGCGGCCAGGATGCCCCTTGAAACATAGCCATTCATGTCACTTCCTGCGCGAAGCCCTCCAAAGGCTTCCACATCATAAAGAATAACATCCAAAGTCCTCAAAGTGGCTCACAAGCCTGGCAGCATCTGCCCACCACCCGCCGTGCTGCCTCTCTGAGCTGTTTGCTCCACCTGGCTCTCTCCAAGCTGCCAGGCATTATCTCCATGCACAGGCAGAGGTGGCTAGCTGGCCCCCTAAAATGCCTACCCACAGTGTGGCCTTGTGCTGGGAGGCAGCTGTCCTGATATTCAGGTGTGGCCTTGTGACTATTCTCACCAATGGAACATGACAGAAAGTGGTGCTTGTCCCTTCCAGCTGGGGGGGTGCGGTCTTAAGAACCATCTGTGCCCTCTCCACTCCCATCTACCCACTTAATGGGGAGGTCTGCAAGGCTCTTGAAAATAGGACAGCCATGGGACCGAAGGCATGTGAGTCTCGAGACCCAAGTGAAGAATGCTGCCCATCAACCAGCAACATGACTTTAGACCAGAACCGGAGCAAGAAGCACACATGTATTGCACCACATTTTTATTGTGAAGTTTGGGGATTTGTTTGCATGAGAGTTAGTATTACCTAACTACCTCAGGACATTTGCACTTGCTGTTCCTCTGCCTGGAATGCTCTTCCCCAAATATCTGCATGACTTTTCACTTCCTTCAGGTCTCAGTTCAAATCCTGTCTTGTCCAAGAGGCTTTCCCAGATGACCCCATGTAAAAGAGCAAATCACTTGCTATCCCAGCACTATCTTACCTGTACTGTGTTATTTTTCTTCATAACACACATCACCACCTGACATAGTCTTTATTTATTAGCTTATTGATTTGTTTGCCATCTTTCTCCCTAGAATGTAAGGTCCCCTGGGTCCCCATTGCTTATCATAGTGCCTGACGCAGTGTAGAGCCTCAGAAAATATTTGATGAATGAATGAGTGAATGAATGAAAGAACGAACAAACAGAAAACAGTCCCAAGGACTGCTTTCCTGATTATTTACACAAGGATTAAGGGGGGGGGGAGAGGAATAAAGTTTGGAGTAGATGGCAGGGTAGGGAGAAGAAAGGATGATAGAGTAAGATGATTCTTCTTATAATTTTTAGTATTAAGTAAAGTATTATGTGATGCCAGGGTCCATACAGACACCAGGCGTGCGGAGACCCTGCTCTCCTGGGGCTGTGGGCCATACACCGTAAGGTCGGCTCTGTCGCAGGGAGCACGGGGTGCTCGAAAGCTCAGGGGATGGGCATCGAAGTTGGCCTGAGGGGTCGGGGGAGCTTGCCAGAGAGGCCAGCACCTAGGAGGAGCTGACTGGAAGAGGATGCCAGTAGCAGTGTTCCTGGCATAAGGGAGACCAGGAGATATGCCTCAGTCTGGTGGGTTTGAGGAACCCTGAGCAGTCTGACCAGTTGTGAACTGGGGGCAGGCGGGAGTGGGGGAGGGGAGGGCAGGAAGGCCTGTGGAGCCCGATCATGAACAGGCTTGCTTGTTATGTAAGAAGCTTGAACTATATCCTGAAAGCAGTGGGAACCAGGCAGGAGAGGGCTAAGTGGGAGAATGGCCTAATCAGAGGTGCGTTTTATGAGGCTTTTTCTGGAGGCAGCCTGGAAACAGGGTTGGCATGCCCATGAGATTAAAAGCTAAGGGAGCCAAACGTCCGTATTGGGATGTCCTGGGACTGGTCCAGGATCCCAGCGCCTAACTGCTGGAAGACAGCACAAACCGCATGGCCCGGCACTAGCCAATGGGAGCGTGGGAAGCTGTTTG
>NW_017731699.1:618128-619077 GCF_001890085.2 Hipposideros armiger
AAGATGGCAAAAGGTTATCAAACAAAACGGGCAATATATCATTGATTGATCTTTGTTCTTTATATAAATAAATGACCTTTGAAAAACATAGACAAAATATGTCATGACTTTTCCAACAACACAATACATGGCAGTTGGAGTTGGGAGCTTAGAAAGCCTAGAAACCATGCAGATGAATGAAGTGGGCAGGTTGGGACTGGTCTCCATCCAAACGGGGAGCCGCTCTTCATCTCCAGTCTTTTGTTGGGGCTCTGGGGGTCCAGTGTCATCGGATCTTCTCTTTAAGAAAAGTGGAAGACTAGGATTTTTATGGGATATCTCCTCTATCAGTCAGTTTTTCTCCGTTAGGCTGTAGTAACAAACAGCCTGCAAATATCAGTGGCTTATAATAAATAGTATAGGTTCACTTCTGTTACTGTTCTTTATCGGTGGCAATGGCTTGCTCTGCATGTCTTCTCTTTTCAGATCCAGGCTGAGAGCAGACTCCATCCTGGTGTGCCTCCTCATGGCAGAGGGAAAAGAGGATGCACAGACCATGGGGTGCCTTTCAACCATCTGCTCCCACGTGGCACAGGTCACTGCTACTCACACCCCATCAGCCAAAGCCCACGCCCTGGCCAAGCCAGAGAGAGCGGGCAGAGGATGAATGCCCCCTGCCACCTCCCCTGGGAATGCAGTGCTACTCATGTGGCTGCTGGTGGGAGAACAGAGAATCATCAGGGCAAGAGTAAGATCTGACACGCTCCCTCTTTTTAAATATTGGCAACGGAATCAAAGTGTCATATTTGATTGGCAGAGCCAATCAAATCACAGGGAACTGCTGGCCGCTGATTTCCAAGCTCTGATTTACAGGGTCAGAGATGGAGTGAATAGCCTTGTTCTCTTTCTGTAACACAGACACTCTCAGAATCCTCTGAGCTTCATAGTCCTCTCAAAAAGAGAACAATAG
>NW_017731699.1:619535-628882 GCF_001890085.2 Hipposideros armiger
TATACTGGCTCCTAGTAAACACTGCTTCCTTTTGTGGGTACTCAGAAACTCCCTTTAAACAATTTGTTCATAAGTGCTCCCTAGAATCAAGGTCTCTTGTCATTCTGTGAATTTCAGGATTCTCCTTCTCCCACGTCTTATAGTCAGGATGTCCGCCTGGGTCTGGTCTCAGGGCACCAGTCTTATTCTCCACCATCGCTAGGCTATTGACAGAGCTCAGCAATGACATTTGGCACAAGGGTTCAGTGGTTTCAGGCCAAGAAACTTGACACCACTTCCAACAGTAAGAAGCTCTTTCATATTCGCTTAGTTACTTCTTTGTAATGGGTGTGCCCTGGATGAGGCTGGCACCTCCCATTTTCTCGGAGAACCATCTGGGTAGAATGTGAGGAAACTGCCATTCAACCCAGCATCTTTGTCCAGAAAGAAGACGGTGAGGTAAATCCATCGAGACGGTCAACCCTTGGGCCACACTTTGTGGGTCACTGTGTCTCATGCATAAATACCCGTGAAGTTAAGTGCCTAGTGTGTGCTCTTTGGCACAATTATAAAGTCATCATTCATCTGCATGGTGATTTTAGGCTTGGATGACAACTGTTTTGTTTTGCTAGTGCGTGTTTTTGTATGTGATCGAGCCCAAGCTAAGTTGCTATGATTTTCTTGCTTTTCTGGAAGGGGAGAAATATTTCTTCACTCTGTATGAATGTCATGAATTACAGTGTGTGCTTATTCTTGCAGAGTTGAGAGTATTTTTGCCTGAGCCATTGTTAGCGGTGGAGCTGGGAGCCCAGAGGCCTGCGAGGGCTGTTCAGGCAGAGTGTTCCCCTTTTCTCAGAAGACAGACTATAAAAGAGAGCTAAGGATGCTTGGAGCGGCGTACCTCAGGTGGATACTTCCTGTCCTTCATGTGGCATTATTGAAGACTGAGGACCCCAAAGCCCTTCGGACTATTGTGTTCTGATGGCACTGTTCTACTGGCCATCACAGGCCAAGATCACAGGCCTGGGTTTCCCAGGGGAATAGATGCCCATCACCAATCACCAGACCAGAGCACGTGCTGGGACAGGAAATGAGTGCAGGGAGGCAGGCCTGAGCAGCCCTTGCCAGGCCTTGCAGGGGGATGTGGGGAGAGGGGCATTCCAGGCACAGCAGGGATTCCAGGGCACTTGCAAATGTGCAGCCTGCTGGCTCATGCCATACACTGGCAGGATAGGAGCCCTGCACAGAGACAGTGAAGCTCGTCCATGGAACAGAGGTCCCCGACCAAGGGTAACACCAAGCCTCGTGTCCCCTCTGGTGGGGCTGCCCCTGCTGGGAGAAAGGCATGCCTTGGTCTTCACACAAAGCTACCCCTACTCACCAAGCCTCCTGCCCACCAGGTGGAATCTTCTATCGTTTCTCTTAGAGGGGCGGGAGAGGGGTGCATTTTTTTGTTTTGCTTTGTCAGCCCAATGAACTCTTTACTTCCCACAAAGGCATCTTCTCCATGCAAAGCCATGGACCTGCCTGCTCAAGCGAGGCCATTTTTGTAACTTGTACAAAGGCATTCCTAACTCTGGGCCTGAGAACCTCCAAGCTAGCAATTGTTGTTACTTATCCTCTGCCTTGTTCGCCCTTTATTTTGAAATGTTTAGTAAAGACTTGTGGAGAGTCCGAGATTGACAGAGCTCCTACTAGGCATCAGGAACTGTTCTAGACCCTGGGTTACAAAGTGGCAGGGGATGGGGCAGCACAGTTCCCTGCCCTGTGCAGCTCATGTTCCAGGGGGAGGGCTGATTGGTCTCCGTTGTGCTCTGAGGGGTTTAGATACCGTGTCCTGTGCTTAGAATGGAGAGGCAGCAGGGAGCCGGCATCGCTTGCCCCAGGCTTGCCTGGTGAAAGCAGCAGCAAAGCCTCCTGCCTGTGGCTGGCAGAGGGCAGGTCCCTTGAGTATTGTTAGCAGCAGAGGCAGATTTGGGGGGGTGGACAAACCTTTGGAGCCACCGGGCACCCTGGGCATCTCAGAACTATCTGAGGACTGCTTTGGGGGGGCGAAATCCTGCTGGGGCCGTTAGGTATTTCATGGGTTTGTGACATCTGCTCATCGCAATTACACATGGCTTTCTTTCTTCTGTCTACCTGACATTAATTCTGCCATTTCCAGTCTGAACATCAGCCTTCTGGACTGAGAGTTTGGAAGTCAAGTACAATTTGAGGGATTCTGCTTTCTGTTAACAAAATAGAATTTGCCTCAATTAGCCTTCCTTTCTGTCCTCTTGAGCTGGCTGCTCACTGAGAGCCTTTCTCACAGAGACCTATCTAGCCCTTCTCTGGACGTTTCTAAAACCTGCTTTCCCAACGGGTTCGTGGCCGTCACCTTATCTAGCCCAGATTGTCACCAGCTTTGCGAAGGCTGACCCCTGCTGGTGTCCTTGTCCCTTCCACTTCCGCGAGCAGGATGCCCAGAGTCAGGGCATGAAAAACAAAACTGTCAGAGGCACAAGGAGTATTTACCAGACACCCTGTGTCTAGTAGAATGAGATCCCTCCCTCTATCTGGCTGCCATGCCAGCATTGCCACATGTACCATGGCAAGGCCTGCTCATGTCTTTGAGCCCTGAGGGCAGAGCCACCCGCATGTGGACAAGCAGACATAGAAGCGACAGCTCAGCAGCAGATGGCCATCTGGTGGAATTCCACGTGAGCCTTCGTGTCTGCAGACTCCCTGCTGCCCACCTCGTCCGCATGCCACCCCCACCAGCTGATCCACTTCTGGCTTCTAGCCTCTGCTCCTGCATTCCTCCCCCTACCTTGTGTGACTCTTCTGGACTCTCTTTATGGATGTGACTCACTCGTGTCTCCCGGCTTCTGCCCTTATATTGACCTTGAGCCCGTATCTGTCTGCACTTGAGTCGATCCATTTTGCATCTCGTGTATTTCCCGCTCCCAGCATGCCCGGGCCGGCTGCCTGCTGCCTCCTGGCCTGGCTTGCTATGCTTTCAAGTCCCTTGCCCCCAATGGCTACACATGCCATTGGAATGGGCTCCGCCTAGCCCAGTAGGCGGACCGTGACGCTCTTCGGGTGTGTGTCACCCATTTCCTGTATCTGGTTGCACTTGCCCGTCTCATCTCCCTTTCTCTCCTCATCTTCTCCACCATTTTCTCTACTCTCAGGTTGGTGGCTCCCCACACAGGTGCTCTTATCTTTGCTCATGTTCACCCTTTTCTCTCCTTCCTACCAGCTCTGTCTTTTGAGAAAGGACCACTTTCATGGCTGTCATCTTAGCTCATCTTCCAAGGCTAAGGGAACCAGCATATTCACATTTGTCTCCTTGGGCTAAAAATCCCAAGGTCACTTTTTTTTTTTCAGTACCTACATTCTGTACCCTCTGGTGCAGTCTTCCAAGAATACAAATCTTATTCTCCCTAGTTATTCTGTCCCAGACATTTACTCCATGATTCTTGTTCTTTCGATGTCTTTTATTTGATCAAACTCTATAATCGTGTTGCCTTACTTCACGCTTTGTTTAAAACATTTTTGAGTTGAAAAAAATGACAGAAGTTCAACTCTCACCAGCTCAAGCTAGAGAGAGAACTCGTGGACTCATATAACCCAAACAAGGGGAGCAGGAATAGGGCTGGGCATCAGTGATGCCTGGAGCTGGAACCTGGAGGCTCTCAGGACGCCCCCAGCCCTGTTTCCTGCTTGTTATGCTCTTCAGGGGGCTTTCCTCTCAAGGCTGGAAGCATGGACTCCAGCAGCTCAGGCTCATATATTCCAAGCTTCGCAGTGGACCAGGACACAACTTGCTTCTTCATTCAAAACCCTTGGAAGCAGCAGGTTGTCTTGGGAGGTCACATCAACCCTGAGACCAAGACAAAACTGACCAAGGTCAAATACATCTTGGCTCTGACCACCCGCATCTGTTCCCCTCTAAGTCCTCTTCCCAAAGTTGGGAGAAGTCTTCTAATCCAGAGATGTTTCTATCTTGGTGTATTATTCAGGGTTCTGCTGAGAAACAGAACTGATAGGAGATAGGGATAGATGATATCTATCTATCATCTATCTATCTAGATAGATAGATAGATAGATAGATAGATGATAGATAGATACATACATACCCATAGATAGATAGCTTTTTTTTTAAGAGAGAGAGGTTTACTCTAAGGAATTGGCTCACACATTACGGAAGCTGAGAAGTCCCACAATCTGTTGCCTGTAAGCTGGAGACACAGGAGCCAATGGGGCACTCCCAATCCAAGTCTAGAGGCCTGAGAACCAGGATAGCTGAGTCCGAGGGCAGGCGACGACTGAGATCCTGGCTCAGCAGTCAGGCAGAGAAAGAGAGAAAGAGAGAGAGCTCCCGCTTGCCCCACTTGTTTGTTCTGGGCAGGCCCTTGGGGGGTTAGATGAGGCCCAAACATACTGGGGCGGGCCATCCGCTTCGCTGAGTCCACCGAGTCAAATGCTAATCTCTTCCAGAAACACCCCCACAGACACACTGAGAGATAGTGTTTAGCTAAATATCTGGGCACCCGGTAGCCCAGTCAAGTTGACACGTAACATTAACCATCATCCTTGGCAACTTGGTTATGGAGATTTGGACACCAGTACAAAAAAAGCTTTTTGTGGGTGAAGCGGGGTGGGAACATGTATTGGAGATAATGGTGATGGGAGAGGAGAAGTGAGAGGAAGATCAGATGGCGTTATAGTTTTTACACCTGGCTCAGCTGACCAAGTCTGCAGCATTTTCATTGGCATAAGCCAACTCAAACGCAACTTTGGCTTTCTTTAGAGCAACAAGTGGCACCGGACATAGGGGAGACGTTTAGTGCTAGAGCAGTGGTTTTCAAGGTTTCAAACATAGCAGAACCCCATTTATTTATCACAAAGGAAACCACGTGCAGAGCCCCAACATGTAGAACAGACCACAGCAGAGTTGCTGTTGTTGAGGCTTTCCTTGTGCTGCCCTCCTCAGGAACCTGGGTTCCTCAGGATGCAATGAACAAGTAACTGTAACAGAAGAGACATGTCGCAGTCTGTGTGTTTCCTTTGAAACACCTCAGCATTGACAGTGTAACTTGGATGTGTGTGTGATTTAGATTTAATCTGCACTGAAGGAATAGTCATTTGTTCTCACTGAAAATGCACCCCCAGGGGGTGGTTAGCTGATATTTACCGGAAAAAAAATAAGCCATATTTCAGAGGAACTCTAAGTTCTTCAGCTATCATCGTCTCTAGTAATCATCAAGACTTGCTGATTAGGGCCGGCCAAGTGGCCCGTTGGTTAAGAGTTGGCTTGGGGCACCAGCTCTGAGCAGCAGGGCCCTGGTTCGGATCCCACATGAGGGCCAGTGACACGGCGCCCTCTACAGCTAAGATGGTGAACAACAGCTCGACCTGGAGCTGGGCTGCCATGAGTTGCCCGCAACGGCTCAGGCTGCAGTGGGCTGCCGTAAAGCTACTGTGAGTGGCTGGCAGCCGGCATGAGCAGCTGGCAGCTGGCATGGGCTGCCATGAGCTGCCGTCCAATGGCCAGCGAGCGACTGCCTCACTTGGAAAGAGCGCAATGATAATACCAACTTGGGCCAGTGAAGCGACGTCCTCCACAACTAGACTAAAGAACAAAAGGACAGCAACTAGTCTGTTCCCCTTCCCCAATTCCCCAATGCTGTTTCCCTCCCCCAATTCCCCAATAAAATCTTAAAAAAAAGAGAGAGAGTACTGAAAACCTTATTTAAAAAAAAAAAGACTGCAAATTAGCATAATGGATAATAGAAATGCATTTTGTTGGTGACATAAGTGATGGTCAAGAGAAGAGGGTTAAATGAAATACAACAGAGATGCTCCTTACCTTGTAAGAATAGGATCCAGGAATCCAGGAAGTGGGGTTGGGGAACTGGGTGGGAAAGGTGAAGGGATTAAGAGGTACAAATTGGGGCCGGCCAAGTGGTGTGTTGCTTAGGAGTTGGCTTGGGACGCCAGCTCTGAGCAGCAGGGCCCCGGTTCAGATCCCACATGCAGCCAGTGAGGCTGCGCCCTCTACAGCTAAGATGCTGAACAACAGCTCCACCTGGAGCTGGGCTGCTGTGAGTCGCCAGCAACAGCATAGGCTGCAGCCTCTGCTGCAGTGGGCTGCCATGAGCTATCGTGAGTAGCTGGCAGCCCTAAGAGCTGCCAAGAGCCGCCATGAGCGGCCATCCAGTGTCTGGCGACCAATCTGCCTCACCTGGGAAGAGCGCAATGATCACAATACCAACATGGGCCAGTAAAGCGACATCCTCCACAACTAGGCTGAAGAACAAAAGGACAGCAATTTGTCTGTTCCCCTTCCCCGATTCCCTAACAATGTTCCCCTCCCTCAATTCCCCAATAAAATCTTAAAAAAAAGAAAAAAGAGGTACAAATTGGTAGTTACAAAAGAGTCATGGGGATGTAAAGTAGTACAACATAGAGAATATTGTCAACAATTTAACAACTATGTATAGTGTCAGATGAGTACTAGATTTATCGCATAGTAAGTTAGATCACTTAGTAAGTTATATACATGACTAACCACTACGCTGTATGCCTAAAATTAATATAAAACCATATTGAATGTCAACTATATTTGAAGAAAAAAAAGAATCTAGGAAGTGCTTACCTTTTAGCTAGGCTCAATTCCTGAGAAATCCTGGGTACAGATGCTGAATTAGAGGATTCCTGTTCACCTGAGCCCAACTAGATTGTAGCGGGACTCGGCCTTTAGAGTATGATTGTTTGCATCACAAAAGGCTTCCATGACATGTCCTGTCAGAGCACCTCAAAGGACACAGAACTAGATTTTCATTGAGGCCACGGAGGAGGTTTTGTGACAGTTCCTCTGCCTGCTGGATAGTACATGCTTGTTATTTGAAGCAGACTTTAATCTGACACTTGCCTTTGTTGCAATCTGGTAGCAAGATTATGAAAGGGAAGAACGAATATCTTCTATCTAAGGTTGGATCCAACTTTTGTGAAGCCTAAGACTTATACATATCAAGGGCTTTCTCTGAGAAAAAGCATTCAAAATAACAAATACAAAATTAGGCACCAAAGTAAATATTTATACAGAACAAGAAAAGAAATCATAATACATTTTGAATTTTAAAAAGTTAATAAATCCCACAAAAATCCAGAGAACATGATAATTAATTAATGGCAGATATAGCTCTATAATATATATTTCTACATTTTGGGGCTGCATACTCTTTGATGGCCTCAAGTATTCTGTACTATTTTCTACAGAGAGCATAAAATAATTCAGTCCTTCTTCTAACTTGGTTGATCAAAAATTTTTTGTTATTAATTTTTTAAATTCATAAAATATGCAACTTTAACCGACATGTTCACTCTAGTTCTTCCACAGGACTTGTACCCTATAAATAGAGGAATTCTGATCATTTTGATTGTATGTAGTCTCCTCAAGAAAGAAAAAAAGCATGGAGTGTTTATAATTGCATGCATGGTGCATAGAGTATATTCCTGACAGTTTCCTTTGCAAAGAATCCTCTAATTACAACTTTCTGTATCTTGATTGGAAGAAATTTTTTCACACAGGGTGTAGAGCTAATGGAAAGAAAGGGGCTGAAAGTGAATGAGGTAATGGAGTTTTATTATTTGTTCCTATGTTGTTGTTAGGAAATCCTCTATTTTACACCATTATCTTACTAAAAAGAATCAACACCAAAATTGTTTTCCACAGATTAGCTTCTGACTTTGCACAATTAAAACCTTGCTTCTCTTCCTGTCCCTATAGACATCCAGTGCTGGGTGCTGTAGAACATGCTCACGTTGGGTAGGCTTTCTGGTCTGGAACTTTTCCATCAAGTCGATGGGTAAGTTTGCCCAGTGGGTGCTAAGACGATTCCTGCACAGGGCAGAGAGAAATACGTTAACTATATGTGAAAATGTCTGTAAACCACACAAATACATCCCACCCAATCCAAACTGAATTTCATACCAATTCCTTTGCTAGATCTCCCAAATGCCTATGACCACTCAGCACCACCTGATAAGAGGGGAGATTGGCTGAAAGGAATTTGTAAAGGAAAGAGAGTTCCCTAATTGAGTGTGGTTCAAATATCTGTCCTTTGCATAATTTATAAAAACATCTAATGTAAACACGTGGCTAGGGATCCTCTCGGGGCCTTGGAAGAGACCCATAAACGAGAACTCTCACATTTAGCTTCATCTGTTTCATGGTACTTTGCCTCTGTACCAAAGTATTGAGGAATACCAATATTTACCTAATTGGAAACAGCCAAATTGGCTTCGGTGGGTTTGCAACCAAGGGGATAAACAGAAGACAGACTTTTTCATTTATAAGGTCCTGTTTATAATCATCAGAAAAAATACTCACATAATTAATAACTGCTAAAAATTTTTACAAAAATGGCCACAAATGCAATTTAATGTAGTAGAAACTACTTACAACAAATCACAACAAAGTTTTAGTGATTTAGGGGTGGATGGATTAATCACAGGAAGTTTTCTGGAAAGGCTAAATTTTGAGATAGCTTTTATAAGAGGCGAGACAAAAAAGAAAGGGAAGGTGACTTCTAGGAAGATGTGTAAGGCCTAACACCACGAAAGAACCTCAAATCATATATAGGGAGCAGCTTAAAATTGGCTGGAGCAGAGTTTTCGTGAAAGAGCATATAATTAGTTTTTAATAGGACTGTTTCTGGATGTAATAGAGTGACTGGTGAACAACTAGTCCACCAAGTGTAAACAGCTAGACCAACCACACAACATATATCAAATAGGTATTTTCAGACATTGAACATTTAGGCATTTCGGGACTGTGATTCTTGAGAGAAGAGAATCAAGTGAGGTGAACCCTACCATAATTCTGGCTTTTTACTTTAGTACCTTTTCTGGATCAGGGTGCAGGAAGTAGAGATCTACACAGAGTATGGCAGCCCCACTGAGCTAAGGAGTCAGAGAATGGAGTCCAGGAGGCTGGGGAAGCTGGGGTTTGTGGGGCAGAGCCCAGGGTGGAAAGCAATGCAGAGAACAAGCTCTAGTAATCTGCAGAGGAGCCCATGAGTTTTTGGCTAAATAATAAGATGCACATGTGTGTGGTGAGACTCCACAAAGCCAAGCAAATAATAACAATCAAGGAAAGATAAACTGTGAAGACTTATGAGCTGAATAACTACCCTACCAGAGCTCACAAAGAGTTGGGAGATATTTTACTTCAAACCAGCCAGAATGGAAAGACCCTTGTTGAATCCCTGGGCATTCAGGTGAAACCCCAGAAAAAGTACACCTTACTAGTAGGGTTAAACTTGTCTTAGAGCAAAGACTACTTTATCTAGACCCAACCTAAAAAAGCCTCAAAGGGA
>NW_017731699.1:635252-639415 GCF_001890085.2 Hipposideros armiger
AAAAAAAGTCCGGAACTGCAGTCCCCGACCCCTAGGCCTTGGCAGAACTGCCACACAGCCGTGGCATTGCCCTGTGTCCCCATGAAGCAGGCACAGCTGGGCCCACCCTGCCACTGTGCGGGAGCTGTGAGCCATGTGCAACCACGGGGGACACAGAAAGTAGTTCCACTGGTGACCTCGCTCCTGTCTGTCCAATACCCCCAGTAGATGTGACTGAAGGAATCTCTACTACATAACTTAGGTAGCGCCCAAAGAAGCCCTTTGATTCCATTCGTGAGTTCTTTGTCGAAACCATATTGGCTTCTCTCTCTTCACAGGGCTGAGCCCATAACCAAGCCCATTGTCCTGTGGCCTCTGCAGCCGAGCCTCTGACCTGGGCGGGGCTGCAAGTCTGAGCAGGAGAGGCTCGGCGCGGGAGCCTGTGATCTGTTTCCAGGCTGGGGCAGGAGCCGGGCTGGGTTCCAGGACTTTTGATCCGTCATTAAGCACAGACTTTGCTCCAGCCACACATTCCTGCCGCAGGGCCTTTGCACTGGCTGGTCCCGCTCCCGGGACACTGTTTCTCCCGGCCGTCACCCGGCCCCTGCACCTTCCTCCATCAAATGTCACCTTCTCAGAGAAGCCTGCCCTGGCCACCCAAGCTTCTGCAGCCCCTGTTCCCTCTCCGCTATACTGCCCTGTTTATTTCCGCTATACTGCCCTGTTTATTTCCTTGTTGACATTTACAACAATCTGTAATGATCTTGTTTATCTGTTTACATGCTCACTGTCTCTTTTGCCACTGGGACCTTAGCTTCTGTAGGAGAGGGGTCGTTTGTTTCTTGTTCACCACTGGCCACAGCTTCTACTGTGTTTCCCCAAAAATAAGACCTAACTGGAAAATAAGCCCTAGCATGATTTTTCAGGATGTTCATAATATAAGCCCTACCCCAAACATAAGCCCTAGTTAAGATAGTCAGCCAGACATGACTGTTTGAATAAATGTAGAGTTTTGTACATGAATAAATGAATAAATGTAGATTGTTGGTGCAAAAATTAATATAAGACTCGGTCTTCTTTTCAGGGAAACACGGTAGCACAGTGCCTGGTCATAGTCGGTTCTTCGCAAGTACCTGGTGTGTGAATAAAAGAATGGGTGAACGCTGCTGCTGCAAGCCCTGTGGTTGCGTACCCAAGGCCACCTTACCGCCATGCTTCTGCCTGCCTAATGAATCCCAAATTGTGTTTGGCAGCCTGTCCTACTCATGACCACAGCTTCACTGAGCATTCGTAGATTTTTTTCCCTGTGCTTGTAACTGGTTTCAGAAAGGACATGTGACACAGTTCTGGCAGAACCATGAGCACGTCTACTGGGTAGGGGTAGGGGTTCCGAGGGAGGCTTTCCTATTCATAAAGAGAGAAGCAGACGTGGCCATTGCATCTGGAGGCGATGTCTGACACAGCTGAAGAGCGGGTCCTCTGCGATGTTACTAGCGAACAAGACTCCCTGTTATGGGATGGAACGCATTTTCTCATCATTAAGCTGTTGTGAATTGCATTGCTTGTCACTTGCAGCCGAAAGCATTTGAACCCCAGAGACTGTGGCATGTACTGTCCCTTAGTCCTAGTGGCTGCCACCGGCCTGTAAACTGGAGTGTTGGTTTTTATATCCTCGGGACAGTGTCAGGTAAACATGATTGATGAACTAGTTCCTTCCTTACTTCATCCATACATCCCCGCAAACCTCATTGAACCAGGCACTGTGCTAGAGAGGTTGACAAGGCAAGGCCTCTGCCCAAGGGGCCCAGAGCCCATGGGAGGAAGACGTGTAAACAGAGGCTGACACTCTGGGTGCACCTGTGACAACAGAGGGGCACATAAGGTGCCACGGTGGGGCCGTGGCAGGGCTGAGAGCAGCAGCCAGAAGTGCCCGAAAGTGGGGAGTTGGGACGATAACTGAGCAGGTTTCAAAAAAGAGGTACATCTGACCTGAGTCTTGAACAAAAAGCAGCACTTTTGCAGAGCTGGCCAGGAGCCTCAGGAGAGGGAACAACGATACCCCATGTTCCTGAGAAGTAGAAAAGGAAGCTGGCCCACTTCGTAAGCACCTACAAAAAGCCAGGCCCCGTGCCACATGATACAACGCATTTCACCCCTCTCATTGTTAGGATACGTGTGCCAGGTAAAGACCGTTATCCCATTTTATAATATGGAAGCCGAGACTCCAAACATTTGTGACTTGCCCAAGGTCATAGAGCCAAGAAGCAGCAGAGCCAGGCTTTGAGCTCCAACCATCTGGCTCTAGAGCCCCTGTTCTTTCCACCACCCCAGCACCCCTCCCACAGAAGGGGACCCTGTTTGGGACACACACACTTGTGGACTGACTCAGTGACCTACATGTGAAAGAGCACAGCTCTGGGAGCAGAGGGGAGAAGTGAGTGAGCAGACAGGTGAGAGAAGGTGTGCTCTGGGGAGAAGGTGGTGGTGAGGCGTGTGGTTGATGGAGACAGTGGTACGAAAATAGAGAATGTAGGTGACCTGAAAATACCAATCTCTCACATGCCGTGTTTATTTTAAGCTGAATGACTGTACTCAGGGCTGTCATCTCACGATTTCCTTTTAAATCACCCTTATAGTGAAACATTATCCTAAAAATGTACCAGCCCACACATTTTTGTTAACCAGCCTGCTACTAATATTATACAGACAACAAAATAAATAAAACCCATCACTAGTTACGACTAGCGCCCCTGAAATGGTAACTGGCCTCGGGCTCACAGGGACTCGATTCTGAGAAGACTGCCTTAAATAGTGAACAGGAAGATGAAATAAACATTCGGTCTCTAAACACTGCGGGGCACTGCAAGTTGGCACCCCAGATCCTGCAGACACCCTGGGTTTGCAAGCTCTCTTTTTCATGAAACAAGGGGCATGGCAGACACCCATCATCATAATAAAATAACGGCACCAGCTAATTTCCCGAGGCTTCAATCTCAGCAGGGAAGGATATAATATTGCAAGCCAGCAGAAGCCAACCAAGTGGTGATACAGTAGTTCTGTTTTACATTACATTAAATGTTACTATTTCTGAAGGGAGTATCTGTGGAGCACTGGNAGAGCAAGAAGCCCACCTCCCAGCACCCCTCCTGCACACAGACACGCTGTCATTCGTGAGCTGTCACTCTGAGGAAGACAGCAGCTGTGTTATTCTATGATTTATAGAGCAGATTTGCATTTCCTTGCCTTTGAAGCTCGCCTATAATCTGCCACATAAATATTTGAAAGACCGGATGGTGGAAACAGACCTAAGCAGCTTAATCGAACACTTGGCAGGTAGAGGGCCTGGGCTGGTGTTCATTTCAAACAGCCCCCTTGCCCCGGGGTCTGTGTGTACAAAATAGAAATTCAGTGTTTAAACCCAATTCTGCAGACAGGTTTCACTTCGTATCTGGTCTCCTGGGCCAAACGCTGGACTGGCTTCCTAACCTCTGCTCCAGGAAGTGGGGTGCAGGGGGTAGAAGTGTCTCAGCCCCTCCAGAAACCCCACCTGTGCTAATGGGGTGATCTGAGCAGCCCCAAGGCTGCAAAGAGGGGGGCATCACCAGGAAGTAGGAGCACCCATCTCCCTGAGACAATCGGAGCTTTAGCTGTCCCCCTGGTGGGGGAGCAGAGAAGACTCAGGCCTTCCAGGTGGCACTGAGAGCACTGTTGGGAGCCGGTTCACACTTGGTGGCCATAGTCACAACGCTCTCCAGCCCGTTATATGCTCTAAGGTCCTGCAGTAAAAACCACAGTCTGAGTGTGTGTAACTTAATTGTTGGAGCAGAAAATACTCACTTATTTTCATAGCACTCATTAATATCAAATAAGTAGAAGATGGGAAATGATGCCCCGCTCTGATTCAATAAGTATGTGTTTCTATCCCTGTGTGTCCTGGGAGAGAGACCTCCAAAGGTGGTCTCATCCTCAACACAAACCAGGAATGCCGCTCATGGCCTTGGCCCCTTGTCAGATGTTGTACAAGTTTCGGGGGGCAGTGAAGGACAGGGTGCTCTAATCTAAAAGAACCTCATAAAACCCCAAAGGGGCGAGGCAGCCAAAAGATCCAGTGAACAGAGACCCAGACCCAGATTAAAAGTCAAATGTGGTTAAGTCCTTCCCACCACCCTCCCCCTCACTCCCCG
>NW_017731699.1:641410-642194 GCF_001890085.2 Hipposideros armiger
CACCCTCCCCCTCACTCCCCGCCCCCATGAGTTCTGTGATCAGCGGCCTGAGTCCAAGCAGTTCACCTCCCTGGAACTCGGTAGTCTCATCTGCAAAACCAGTCAGTCGACCTTAATGACCTCCAAACTCCCTTTCGTGCTAACGTTTTCCAGCAGTCCGGGGCTAGGGCCATGATTTAGATACATCCGGATGATGGGATGACCGCTTCTCAGATGTCCACCTGGATCCCTGGAGCTCCAAAGAAAGAGCCCCATCATGTCCATAACAGGGGTTGCCCTCAGAGCTCGGGACAGGGAGAGGAGGGGGATTGGGACAAAGGTCAAATGTGGAGCCCCTAAGAGGCGGTTCAACTTCCAGGAGAAAAGAGTCTGACAGACTCAGCAGCACTGATTTCTGTCAGGAGAAAGCAATGTTCCAGGTCTAGTGTGGGCGGCTCTACTGCTGCCATCCATCCCGGAGGCAAACAGACAGCTGGGGCTTCTCACCAACTTCCCAGCCCCCCACATGCTGGGCGACCCCCCTCTAAGGCCCTGTAGTATTGTCACTCTGCGGGCAGGGAGAGTTCTCCTTTTCCCTTTCCCCTCCCCCTTCTTCTTCTTCTCCCAAGCAGACTGCCAAGAATCAAAGGCCCAGGAAGGCCGAGCAATTTGCAGGCACGGGTGAGACATCTCAGTGGCCTCCAGAGAAACCAAGGGTATGAGCAGCTGGGTGTCCCAGAGCAGTGAGCTGGACACAGGGTACGGATGTTAATGTGCCTTCATTTGGACAGTCGATGAGCCTACA
>NW_017731699.1:648255-661577 GCF_001890085.2 Hipposideros armiger
GACACACACACACACACACACACACACACACACACACACACACACACACACACACGGTTGCATCAGCATTCTCTAGCAAAATTACTTAAGGTGTAATGAGGCAATTAGCAGCCAAGGGTTTAGAATTCTTGACCTTCGTGTTTATATATGTGGTGCCTTTTTGAAAGCTCAGAAGGTGTACTTACATGTTTCCGACTCCCAGCCCTGCTCTCGACAAGGATGACCCTCTTCATCGTTTTACAGCCTCCACTGAGGGTGACAGTCCTCAACATCAAGCTCTGCACGTGGAACCGAGCTTGCACTTAGCTCACCTTCCTTCCTTCTGTCTGCAAATAGCTCATGGCTAATTGCCTCCATGCTTCAAATTCGCAGCAGGCTGGCGAGCTGGCTCTTTGCCATGCGCAGCCTACTCTCTGGCCTCTGCTCTCATAGATTCCTCCCCTCCATTCACTCGTGTTCTTTGAGCCATTCAGTCCTTTACACCCTCCATCAGTCTCTCTGAATCTTGAGCATTGAATCCGTATTTACAGGGAACGATTCACAGGCACTTTGAGGCGTTCAGATAGTATATTTCCCGGTTAGGGCTGATTGACTGTGTACGCCCCCAGTCTGTCCCTGTGAGCAGCCCTGGACTTAATGAATTGCCCCCCTGTTCTGAAATGCCCATCACTCAGCTGTCTGGGAGGGAGTGAGCACCCAAGTAAGAGTCGCTGGGCATCTTTTCTTTGTCCAGCCATCTCTGCTGTGTGTAGAGAAGGGCGACAACAGGAAGTGCACCCAGGCTCAGACTAGAGGGGCTGTCCTGTCTCTGCCCCTGGGAGGCCAGCAGGGCACAGAGACCAGCACGGTCTGGAATCAGACACTCGGGGACCAAGAACCACCTCAGGCACTTACTAGCTGAGGGTCATTTGGCAAAATCATTTTGCTTCTGGGGACTTAATTCTCTCACTGCAAGTGACAATATTGCGAGTATCAATTAGCATGCTTTTGGCTGCAGGCACTGAAAGCCCAACTGACAATGCTTTAAAAGGAAGGGACTTATTTTCTCTCCTGACAATGGGTAGGGCAGGCTGGAGGCTCCGGCTTCCGCTTCCTGTGATTCTCTGGGGAGAGGAGGGGTTCTTTGCATCTCAGAGCACATCTCTCTGTTGCAGGGCTTGTTACCCTGGATTGCAGTTTGTGTATTTGGCTCCTCACCTAGATCTGATCCCCTCACTCAATTCGGAAAGCCCCGCCTCTAGCTCAGGGCCTGGTATGGGGTTAGGATGAATGGATGGGTGAATGAATGAATGGATGGGTGAATGAATGAATGAATGGATGGGTGAATGAATGAATGAATGGATGGGTGAATGAATGAATGATTCTAAGCAGGCTCACTTCTTGCAGAAGGAAAAGGAAATTGGGGGAAATAAAAAGCTGTAATATGTGTGAAAATGCTCTGTAAACTGTAAGATGCTACAAAAACATTAGGAAATGTTTTGATGATGAATGATTACTCTCGGGAAGCCTCTTGCTATAGAAGCAAGCTTTGGGGTGCCAGTGTGAGTGCTAAGGCACATCATACCAGCAGTGGGGTTTTGGATCAGACAGGTGGAAGAAAGATGGTTTTTCCAGGAAAAGTAGATAACTCCCCCCTCTCCCATCAAAAAACCAAAAAACTTTTAACACCCACAGTGTAATTATTAATTATAAAGGCCAAAGGTGTCTTTCTAATGGACAGACCTGATGGACAGTCCCTTGGCATCACAAACAGTGAAGGCTACTGACCTTATGACCTCTTGAAACGTGCAGTGGGAAGTACACAATATCACCTGTGTAGTGTTCTTGCCTCAAACAGCCTGACTATAATCATGAGGAGACAATTAGCAAAACCCAAAGTGCAGGACATCCAACAGGACAACCAGTCAACCCTCTAATAATATCAGTGTCACTAGACACTGATATTTGGACACAAAGAAGTCCAAAGGCAGGGGACTCCTGGATTAATGAAGACTAAGAACATATAACAAGCAAATTGCAATGAGTGAGCTTAATTGGATACTGGATTATCAAAATGCTGTAAAACACATTATTTTAGATATTTGGATTGCATATTGAATAATACTATTAATGTTATTAATAATGCATTAATGCTACATTTCTCCAGTGTGATAATGATATTTTATGAGAACGTCTTTATTCTAAGTAGTTACATTGTGAAGTGTCATTACGTCTGAAACTTATTTTGAAATGGCTAATAAAATACACACAAATACACTCATGTAAACACACACACCACACACACTACTCAGACACACATATATGAGGTATGAGGTGTGATTGAAAAATATGGTAAATGTTTAAATAAAAAAATTATTACAGTAAAAGACACATTGCCATTAATCCCCCTCAAAACACTCCCCCTCGCTTTGAACTCACTTATCTCATCATTCTTGCCACTTTCTGAAGCAGTTCTGGAAGTTCTCTTTCATGAGTGTCTTTACTTCATCCTCCATCATGACAATGCTTTGTGTCACACATCACTTCTGGTATGGCAATTTCTGTCAAATGAAAGCATTACAGAGTATCCTCATCCTCCTTATTCATCAGATCTAGCACTGTGCAACTTCTGGCTCTTCCCCCAAATCAAAATGACCGTGAGAGGTAAACATCTTGAATCGATTCAGGACATCGAGGCAGCCATGACAGCGTAACTAAAGACACTCACAAAAGAGAACTTCCAGAACTACTTCAGAAAGTGGCAAGAATGATGGGATAAGTGTGTTTGAAGCAAGGGGAGTATTCTGAGGGGGATTAATGGCAATGTGTCTTTTACTGTAATACATTTTTAAAATTTAAACATTCACCGTAGTTTTTTATCACATCTCATATACAGAAAAGGCAACAGTGGCAAAATGCTAGCTAGTGAATTTAAGGGAGGCATGCTTAAGTATTCATTGCACTATTCTTTCAAGTTTTCTGTAGCTTTGAATTTTGTCACGATAAAACATTAGGGGGAAAGACATTGGCAGAGAGCATGAAAACCCTATTTACTCAGACACTGTTCCAGTTAGAATTTTACATTTTGTCCACTTGGAGTCTCTCAATTATTATTACTATGCATTTGTCTCTGGACTTCTTTCACCCAGGCTAAGTTAGAAAAATCAGGGTACCTTTGCACAGCACACGTATTTGTAAAGATGCATCATTCTTTTAAAAACATGAACTGGGCCCCTGCTGTGTGTTCCCACCGCGTCTCTTTCCTCCTTCTCCCTCTCCTTTTCTCTCCCTTCTGGTCTTCCCACCAGCGATCTCAAGTGCCCCAGGCACTTAAATGACCTTGGTCCCTGCCCTCCAGCCTGGTATATTCTAGATAAGACTTCCTTTGGACAGAAACAAGGAAATAAAACACCAGTCACAGCCCCCAAACTCCACCTCCCCTAAACATACACAGAGGCTGGAACAAAAGAAAAAATATAGAGACTAAAATTTAGCTTTCGTTTACCCAGCCCGCCGTAGAGGTGTTGTTTGGACAGGGTCTTGGTGAAGGAGGGGCTCTGGATTGGGAAAGGCTTGGTCTGGCCCTGGCCACTACAATGCAGATCAGGCCAAGCGCAGGACGCTAGACCATCTGGCAGTTCCTGGAAAGGGCAGGTGCCTGCAGCTTCTCGTTCCTGAAGTCAGAAGAGGCCAGCCTGTCCCAGTGGCCCTTGGCAAGCGGCCCTTCGTCCTCTGAACTATCCAGCCCTGGAGGTGCTCATTTACGAGATCCACAGACCTCTCTGGTGTGTGGCCATCTTGTGACTTCATTCCTGAACTTGCCTGTAATACATTCCTTGCTCCACAAACAGAGCCAGGCTTTTCCATAGGTAGAACCAGTGAGGGTTATGATGACAGGGGAGCCCCATGGGACTCCACTTCACAAATCTTTGGACAGTCAGGCCTGACTTACCTGTTAGACATAGAGGACGAAGCACCTTAGGCCCGCAGTAGTTTTAGGGGCCCACAAAAATGTTCTAATTCCTTTTAACATCAGAAGGAAAAAATAAAGAACTTTTAGGATCAAAGATTATATTCTTTGTTTATACAACACAGTCCTAAAATGTAATTGGTAGTATTTTCTTACAGAGGAACCTTCCCCTCCACCTCCATCCTAGGCCCTGGGAGGTCCTGACATCCCCTAAGTCTGGTGGGCTCCACTCCCCGCCCCTCCCTCTGCCCCCCAAGCCCAGGCTTTCCAGGAAGCAGCAGCCTCAGATGCCTCAGGACCCCAGCCCTTGGGGGGCATGTAGAATGGGGGAGCTTTTTGGCTTGTCTCCTCACTATAGTTCTACCGCTCATGTTTTCATGAATCTGCAGCAAAATGAGATAAATAAGGACAGTGTGACAAGTTCGTCACAAAGCTAAATTTACAATTAAAGGACAGTTCTTTTTTCTGAAGTTATGTACTTCTTTCTTTTTTTTTGTTTTTGTTTTTTGTCTTTTTGGTCCTAAAATGTTCTTTTGTCTACAAAATGATGGTCGTGGCAGATGATATGTTGAAGGACCATTATTTCACTAAGTGTAAACGTTGGTAACCCTCTTGGCCCTGCCCCTTTCCCCAGTTCTGTCCCGTTGTCCTGCCCTGTGACATCCCACGCTCTGACAAGCAGTGGCTGAGATAATGTGGGTTTTATTTTCATGACCTGCTCTCATGGCTCATCCTTCACGAAGCCCTCTCTGGCCGCAGGCTCTAGGCCTCATAGGTCCCTGCACTGCTTCTCCCAGGGGCCTCACTTCTTCTTGTTCTGTTAGCATCTTTGCATCTGTCTCCTTTACTAGCCATCTTCTGAAATCCCAAACTGCACCTCACTCTGCACCTCCTCCACTTGGCATGGGGCCTGGCACACGGTAACGGCTCAATCCATCTCTGTTGGATGAAGAAATATACTAATTCCCAGAAAAATTACGTTAATGGATGGAATTTCTCCAGCTTTTCGTCTTTTTCTCTCTACATTTTTAATCTTTGGCACCTGTGATTGCTTGCCCACTGGCCAGTGCTAGCAGATGACAGGAAGAATTAGCAAAGCGCAAATGAATATTAATGGACGCAGACATGGTGCTCAGTTTGACAGCTTGCTTTCTTCTGCGGACAGGTGTTTGGGCTTATGGTTGTGGTTTTATATTGTGTGTTGGTGTCTGTAAATTTAATTAAATGTAACATTTCTAAGCAACTTAAGCATACAGTAACTAGAGCTGTAATTTGGGGCTAAACCATAGACTGTATTTTGAACTTACGTGTATCAGTTTTTCATAGTGTTCTGCAAAGGGTACCATGACTGACAAACACTCCGCTATGTAAAAATGTTAAGAGAGTGGGGCATAAAGTATCACCATGCTGATGCAAGCTTGGGCTCGGGGCGGGGGCAGGTTTTAAATGGAATGGGGGCTCTTGTCTCCTAAAAGAAGGAGGTGGGGTACAGGGAGAAAGGTTGGAGAGGTCTGTCTGAGGAGAAAGCATATGGTCTGTCCTGGTGCCTCCCTCCCAGGGCTAGCGTCTGAGAATGTCATTCTCTCTTGTTTGTTCCTGCTGAGGCTTTAGGTGTGTCTATATTGAGATCTGTGTATATTGAGGGCATGGCAAATAATTAAAACAATTAGTTATTATTGGGAAAAAAGAAATGCCTTCAGGCCCTCTGCTAAAGGTCAATCTCCCACGTTCATGTCCAATGGTGTTCCTTGCCTGTTGAGAAGATCTCCAGGGGCCGCCATTTTCAATCTAAGCAAACCCTAATTTCTTGGCCTGGTATCTAAGGCCTCTCAAATCCAGACCCAGTGTAACCTTCTGACATTATTTCTACTTCTCCTCTACACACATTCCATAAGCCAGCTGAGCTGAACTTACCACGTGGCCTCCTGGACCAGTACACTTTCTGGCCTCTACCTTCGCTAGTACAATTCCCTGTTGTCTAGACCTGGGCAGTCCTTCACGCCATCTCTATCTCCAAAAATCCTACCCACTTTTCAAGACCCAGCTTACATTCTACTTCCTTAATGGAGACTACCCTAATTTCCCTAAAAGGTTGTTATCACTATCTTCTTTGACCTCCTATGCCTCCTTGAAAGCACTTAACAGATTCTGTTTTCGAAAATAGTAATTTTTTACTTTATTTTTATTTTTTAACCTCTTAATGCATTTATTTAACATTTTTTTGGACATGAGTTTCCCTCTGAAATGGAAAAAAAAGTGTTGGGTTGCCCATCCCGCCTCCCGACCAGCTCCTGCAGCAAGGGCATTTCGGTCGCCTCTGAAATCTTGAAATAAATATGGAAAGAAATGGCATCAAGTGTTCATGTTGAGCAATGGCACGGAGTGTGCCCAGAGCCTGCTGGGCTGAGGCACTAGGTCTGGACAGTCTTGATTTGTCGTGAGAATGCAAGGGCTTGCTGTTGTAGTCAATCGTGGGCCAGTGTGGGGCTGCCCCCGGGGGGCAGGCTGCAGGAAGGGCAGTCCAGGAATTTTCCAGGGCAGGGATGCCCTCCTTCAGGCCTTTGCGCATGTGCATCTCAGCCACCACCTCGCTGGGGCAGCTGGTGTCACCGAAGGTGTCTCCAGGCAGAACCTGCCAGTAGTCAAATGCACTATGGGAAGGCTTGGCCACCGTGTTGGACCTTAGGTTCGTGGTGAGGCCAAAGGACTCATTGATGGGCAGTAGATCTTTATGACAAACGTGAGAGTGCTGGCCACCTGGGACTCCTCGAAGACATGGCCCTGCTTCTTGTGCAGGACACAGTAGGTGCCACCAATCACAGGTTCTGGACACTGGATCTCCAAAAGTAATGGGCTCCATACGCCCGGGCTGGGTGGTCAGCACGCTGGCTTAGAGGCAGCACCTGGCTGTGGGGGTGACCTGGCCACCCCCCGGGGGGAATGCGTCGGCACGCAGTGTTCATCGTGGACAGCTCCCATGCTCTCACACAGCGCTCACTCTGGTGGCCCTGGAAGCCAGCCGCTACGCTGTCCTTGCTCTCACTGAGGTGCTGAACATTCTTGGCGATGTCAGTAAGGATGTTGGGCCCAGTGCCATCGCGCCCGAAGCACCACACCTGACAGGCCTCGGCCACGTCCCACTCGTGCTTCTCGGCCAGGTGGCGGCCAGTCCCTTGAGCTCCTGGCGGATGGACACCTCGTCCTTGTTGTCATCTGCCAGGCCGTGGGGAAAGGGTGGTGCCTCCAAGTACAGCTGGTTGTGCTTGTTGAGGGACATGGGCAGGCAGAGCACGTTCGACTCCTCACTGACCGTCTTTCGGTGGACGACCGGGTTGGATTTCTTTCTTTCCTTTTTATTTTTAATTGGGGAATTGAGGGAGGAGAACAGTGTTGGAATTGGGGACGGGAACCAGCCAAGCTGTTGCTCTTCAATCTTAGTTGTGGAGGGCGCCAGTTGCCATCTGGCTGCCGGTCGGCAGCTCGTGGCCTCTAAGCTCAAGGTGCCGAGTTCAGTCTTAGTTGCAGGTGGGCGTAGCCACCATCTGGAACAGGCAGTCTTATTGTTAGGAGCACATGCTCTCACCAGCTGAGCCATCCTGCCACCTGTTGGCAGCTCAGCAGCAGCTCAGCTTGGGCACAGCGTCACTGGCTCATGTGGGAATCGAACCGGCGGCCCTGTTACTCAGAGCTTGTGTTCCCAAGCTAACTCTTAACCAACTGGTTGGATTTCTTGATCGGAATGCAGCTGTGGTCCTCCTCCAGGCAGCTCTCCAGGTGCAGCTCACCAGCCTTGGCTCTGACATGCTCCGCCGACTCCTCGATGGTGCACTTCACCTTGGGGTCAGACTTGGCCAGCCGCTTCAGGCCCTCCACCAGCTTGGGCAGGTCAGCGGGTTTATGGCCTCCACGGCGACCCTGACGACAACGCTCACCCTGAACTTCACTGCCCGCCTCTTGTGGGCATGCTCAAAGTCTTCGCTGGGAACTGGTCCACACCCACCAGGCCCATAAGGTTCCTGCAAGGCATGTCTTCCATGGACTCCACGGAATGCCCATCATCAGGATTGTTCTCTGGATGGGCTTCAGGTATAGGTCCTCCTTCTTCCCGGGTGTGTAGTTGGGCCCCATGATCCTGACCTTGAGGCCAGTGGACACCAGTCCCAAGAAGACCCGGCGGAAGGCATTGAACCGGCCTTTGTCAGAGGTTGGCACCATTTTGGAAAGGTACATCATAATGGGCCCTTTGGGGTCACAGCTTTTAATGCCCATGGCTGCTGTGGGGTGGGGGCGGGGGGGGGAGGCTTGCAGTGGTGCTTCTGGGCCATCATGGGGGAGGGCAGGTGGATGGTGGTCATCTGCTGCAGGGCATCTCCCGCGGGCAGCCAGCGGCACGTGACAGCCATCAGAGGCGGTTTGTCTTCTTTGTCCTTATCTTCGCTGTCCAACATGATGTTCAGTTTTTCAGTCAGTTCTGCTGTCTCCTCTTTCTTGAAAGTCATGATTGCATCAGACACCTTGAAGATGGGGTCCAGGATAAGCTGGCAGAATGTCCGCGGCAGCGTCTTGCCGCGGGGACTCGTGGCAGACTTACCCACACACAGATTTGTTAGAAGATGTTCATGGTAAGGAGTGTTATTTATCTGTGTCTAATGCCATGCCTGGCACATGCTTTTTGTTTTCTTTGAATTGAATGTATATCCTCAACAAGGCCAAGCTGAATTCTACGTCTATTTTGCTGATATGCTGTGTAGCCGAAATCTTCCAATTTGCCAATCACAGATGAACAAACAAAACCAGCATAGTCAATGAGGAAAATATAAAACAATATCTCACATATTGTGGTGTTTGGAGGTAGGGAGGCTCTGGGCTTGGATTCAGTGGTACAGTTGGATCGTTTATGACCTGCTTTCTTTGGGTTTTTTTTTTGTGTGTGCTTTTTTAAGGAGGGCACAGCTCACAGTGGCCCATGTGGGGATTGAACCAGCAACCTTGGTGTGCTCAGCACCACGCTCTAACCAACTGAGCTGACCGGCCGCCCCATGAACTGCCTTCTTTGGCATGTGGGCCACCCTTCAACCTGGTCTCAGGGTGGCTGCTGCACATCCAGGTTTTTCACAGAGACACAGTACTCGGGAGAAAAGAAAAGAAGCCATTCCTTCACTTACCGTAAGAAAGAAATCTTTCGTAAGGCACAGCCAGCAAATCTCCTCTCACATATTATTGATCAGAATTGTGACACACATCCATGCCTTACACCGTTGCTGGCAAAGAGGACAGGATTCTCTTGATTGGCTCAGACTAACCAAGATCCACAGCCTTGGTCAAGAGAAAAGCTCAGACGTCCCTGAGCACAAGGCCACCACGTATCCGAACAAAACTGGGCTCCATGTGAGGAAGTAACAATAGCACCAACCCAGGTCACTCTGTATTATAAGCTGTATAAAGCCTGGGTCTGCCAGACCAGGAGTCCTGAGCTCATGGATAGTAATGAGTATGATGAGAACCCTCACCTCCTGCAGGGAAATAATAACAATGGCTACCATTTGTTCTTATCCCCTTCCTCCTTCACCTTCCAACACCTCCTTCCTTATCCTCAAGCTCAGTCAATGATCTTACTGTGCAAACATAAGCAAAGAAATTCCACATTCTTCTACCTGCATTGACTGACCAACTTACAGCAGGCCCACATAGTCCGCCTTCCCTCCCACAGTGTGTGTGATCCATCGTTGCTCCCTGCTCGGGCCGGTGCTCCCACGTGGACCCTAAGTCCCATCCCCATACATCTACTCAAGGACAGCATCCAGCAAACTGGATCACTTGATTTTTCTCTCTTTACTAGATCATTCCCATCCATTAACAACATGCTCCCAACCTTAAAACACCCTCATCTTTCTACCACTAACGATATATGTCTCTATGTCAAAATTTCTTGAAAGGGTTATCTAGAGCCATGGGTCATGTCCCACTCTTCTCTTCTCTCTTTAACTCCTGAGCAGGCTGCCACACGTATCACTCGGCAAAAACCCTTCCTCTCAAGGCAGCCAAAGATGTTCATTGGCTATCGCCAGGATCAGTTCTCAGTCCTCATCTTATTGATCAGTTAGCAGTATGCAACGTAACTGAGTCCTGCTGTCTCCCCAAAACACACTCTGTTACTTGGTTTCCAGAATACCACACATGCCTGGTTTTTCTCCTATTGTACCATCTGGTCCTTTTCTGTCACATTTGCAATGCTCCCTCCTTTTGAAATGATTTGGCATCCCAGGGCTCAGTCCTTGGACTTGTCTTGTCCTACCGATACACGCCTCCCTGGTACTTCTTCAGCCTCATGGCTTTAACTAGCTATCATCTACGTGCTGATGACTTTCAAGATGTGTTTCAGCGTGGACATCTTCCTCGGGTTTTTGACTCCAACATCCAACTGCCTCCTTGACACCCTAATTTGAATGTCCATAAGGCATCCCACATTTAACATGGTTTTACCAGTTTTCTATTGCTGCATAACAAACCCTGCAGCTTAGTGGCAATTTGGGCTGGGCTTAGCTGGATGGTTCACCTGCTGATCGCGCCTGGGGTCACTCATGCAACTGAAAGCCTCTGGAGGCTTTACTGGGACTGGGTGGTTTAAGTTGCCTTCCCTTACATGTCTGGCCATTAGCTGGAGCTGTTGTCCAGGACACTATGATTGTCCTCCACATGCCTCCCCAGCAGGATAGCAGGGGTTTCTTACATGGCTGAGGCAACATTCTAAGAAGCCGAGCCCCAGTGTACAAGCCCCAGTTCATGACTCATTGGAGGCTATTAATATAATAGTAATCATTGTAATAATCTCTCACAACGTCCAAAAGAGAATTCATACCATTTACTCACCTCACCCTGATCTTCTCCACCTACAGGCTTTCCCGTCTCAGGCAACGGCCGTTCCATCCTTTCAGATGCTCAGGCCAAAAACCTTAGAGACGTTCTAGAAGTCTTCGGTTGTTTTCATCTGCCTCATCCAATTCTGTCAGCTCTTCCTTAAACGACATATCCTGAATCCAACCACTTCTCACCACCTCCTTTTCTGCTACCCGGTCGGTTGAACCTACCACACCTCTCAGCAGGACCACTGCACTGGCCTTTGATTGGTTTTCCTGATGCCACTCTTGACCCCAGCCTAGTTTCCACACTTTAGCCTGAGCAATCATGTTAAAACATTAATCAGATTATATCACTCCTCTCCTTAAAACTCTCCAAAGTTCCTACAATGGCCAACAAGTGCCTACATGCCTGTGCTCCTGGCCTCTCCCTCCCCTCTGGCACACCACACGGCTACCTCTCTCACCTCATTTCCAGCCGTCCTCCCTCCCAGACTTAGCTCCAGCCACGCCGGCTCCTGCGCGGTACTCAGTCTACCTGGCGCTCTCCTGCCTTTGGGCCTTTGCACTTGCCGATCCTCAGCCCAGAGTGCTCTTCCCTCAGACATCTGCCTGCTGGGCTCCTTCGCCTCCTTCCGGTCTTTATTCAAATGTCACTTTTGCAGGGTTTCTGATGGCTCTGTTGAAAATCGCAGTCCCCCCTCCTCCAGCATTCCTTTATCCCCTGCCTGGTTTCAGTTTTCTCACAGCACTCTTTGTCATCTGGTATACCATATATTGTACTTATTTACTTGTTTATTGTCTGGTTAACTCCTTGTGAGCAGGATTTCTTTTTTATCTGTTTTGTTCGCCCAGCACCTGGAATAGAACCTGGCGTTGAGTCGCTGTTTAGTCATATTTGTTAAATGACACATATGACATAGTACATATTGGAGCATGTACTATATGCTAAGCGTTTCACCCTGCATTCCCCATGCTAACCCTATAAAAAAGGGCGCTACAGTGTCCCCTCATATAAAGCAGGTGCTATTATCTTCATTTTGCAGACGAGGAAACTGAGGCGGTTGTTTAAATAAATTATCAGAGGTCTCATAGCCATTGAAAGAGGAAGTTTAGAATTCGAGCTGTTAACCACCAAGCCAACCGTCATTTGTCCTCCCAGTGTTCTGTCATGTCCCAGAGGTGGGGGTGGCAGCTCAGTGGTCCTCTGGTCAGCATCTTTGTGTGGTGTGACTTTGGACTGCCTTCCTGGAGTTCCATTGATGACCCAAGTCCCCAGGTAGGAAAGAAAAGACAGAAGAGGAGGAGGAAGAGAAGAAGAAAGTGTTGGGCAAGAAAGAAGCAGAGGAGGTGGCAGGGTCTGGGAGCCGTCCAGCTGCCCCCTGGGTCTACAGTGCAATGAATACAGGACCACCAAGAAAACACCTGAAAAATAACATAAGCACAGCCACCTTAAAACAGAGTAGGTCATCTTTCTCCTCAAGCCTTTGGAAGGTTAAAACTGGGCAAAATTACCTTTGGGCCAAACCTAAAGCAGCATTGTATCCCAAACAACTGTTTGCAAAGATAACAAGAAAGCAGATATTATGACTACAGGACTAAAAGTTGAAAACATTCTTTAGAATCACTAGGTTAGCTTATCTGGACCTGTAGAAATTCCTTCCTTTTATTGATATAATTGTTCCCCTTCCCTTTTTCATAAATACCCATTGTCTTAGCCTCCTAATCAGCACACTGTTTGGGTTTCTGCCTGAATCAGTGCTTTCAGAATAGCTAGTCTCCTGGATCTCAAATAAATGCTTGTTGCCTCTCACTTTGGCTTTTATTTTTGGGTTAACACGCCCATGGGAGGAGGACACGGATGTTCCCGCTACATCCTCCAGCTTATGGTGCTTCTTTCAAACCCTGAGGTTAGGGCTTCCTCTTTTTTCCTCGTGGTAACATGGTAAGGACTGGTTTCCCAGGCTGAAAACATGCAGCAGAACTTTGGGAACAGATGTAACCCCACCCATTCCCAGGCGGCTTTGCTCATCCCCCCCCCCCCCAAGCTGGCCTCAGGCAAGATTAGGCCTCACTCAGATCTGGCATGGGGTTCAGAAACCGTTGTGAATCCCCACCACTAGGCAGGATGACGGGCTCTGCGGTGGGTGAGGATGAGAGGGAACCACTGACTGTCTGACATCTGGCAGCCAGGAGTAGGCTGAATTCCACAGGTCAACCATTGTTGCAAAGCAGGCTACTTTCATCTTGTGACTGATATACACATGCATTCTTTTTTTTTAAACAGTCTACAACCAAGACAGACGGCTGTGGTTGATAGGGTCTGGAGAAAAATAGTAACTACTGTGTTTGGGTTATCATATGATAGCTCACAAAGAAAAGGGGCTTTGTTCTATGATTGGTTCCTCCAGTCAATTAAATATTTAATATCTGCCATGAGGTCCCTGCTGTTTAAGTAGAGATACTTCAGATATATTTCAGAGCCACATGTGTGGTTACTTAATTTAAGGATTTCT
>NW_017731699.1:661689-665254 GCF_001890085.2 Hipposideros armiger
CTCTCTCTCACTTTCTATCTTTGTCCTCTGCTCTCTCTTCCTCCCTTTTCTTTCTCTCTGTCTCTCTCCTTTCTTTTCTTTCCCTTTTGCTTCTTCCTTCCACTTCTCAATTTTTCTTATTTGGTTCAATTTCTCTTTTCCTACTTGTTTTCTTCCCTTTCTGCTCCTTCCCATCCCCTCGCCCATAAATAGAAAGTTATAAGTGAGGAAAAGAAGGGAAATATGAGGGTGGAGGGGTCATAGAAATGACAAGTGACTATGAAGGAAGCTTGGTAATGTCCACGTATGATAATCTGGGTTGTAAGCTTAAGACACACGTGTAGGCTCCTCCTAAACACTGCCAAATCCAGCTGAAGCCTCAGCAGAGATGCTGCTCCTGATTAAGTCCCAGGGGCAGGAGGTCTGGTTTGGGGTGAAACTTGGGGATCCCAGGGAGATGGGTAGTAGTGGTAGAGGGTGGATATCCCGTACCCAGGTCCTTTGTAGATGGAACTAAAGAGACTGATCAGTAATGAAGGCTCTTGGGTACAAGTAGAAACAAAAAAAATTGACTTCCTACCTGTTTGCATACACCATCTTTCCAGAGCAGTTTGGTGTCTGCTATGCCAAGGACTAAGTCACCCAGAGGAAGCTCATAAAATGCCCCCAACCCCTGGCTGCTGCAGCTTCCTGGAGCCCCGGGGCTGGGGTGCACTCTGTGGGCTTGAGGGTATTGTCCAAGGTATCCATTAACCTCTCCTTCATTTATTCCATAAAACTTTAGTCTAGTGCTTGCTAGGTATCAGGTATAGTGTGGGGAGCAGAGGACATGGTTATAGCAGGGAGTCTGACCTCCAGAAACTCACTAGGTAAAACATAAACATACATGTAAGCAAATTACCTAAATCAGTGAAAACACACCACCCTAGAGGTCTATACTAAGCACAGAGCTTTCAGTGATGATGAACTCAGTGTTGGAAAGAGGCAAATGGGGGAAGGAGTAGCGGGAGGTGTTTCATAGAGAAGCTGATGCTTCAGCTGTTCCTCCAGGAAGGGTGGGAGTTTGCCAAGTTGATGGGTAATGAAAGAAGAAAAGGCAGACCCAGCAGGATCACAGCACGTATAAAGGCACGTCCAGGAAACCACAGGTGATGGTATACGACCAGATCAAAGTGGCAAGAAAGAAGAACATAGAAAAGTTGGACAAAGATCAAAAGTAACCGGGGCTGGACTGGGGCTGCCTATAAACCATTCGAAGGAGTCTGAACCTTCTGGAAGCAATTGGGAGCCCCAAAAGGGTCATGTTTGCTTTTTAGAAGGGTGGATGAAAAGGGAGTGAGACCATTACGTTGGAGATCAGGTAGGAAACCATGACAGTAGTCTAGAGAGAGGCAACGAAACCTGAGCTAGGGCAGAAGCCATGAGAACAGAAGGGAGCAGACAGCTTCGAAAGATATTAAGGAGATAGAATTGGCAGCCCCAGTTACCAACTGAACATGGCATGTAAGACGTCTAAACTTAATCCAAAGGTTCTGGTTTATATGATTGAGTGGAAAGTGGCATCATTAACTGAGATAGGAAATCGAGGAGGAAAAAGTTTACAGGGAAAAATAATGAGCCAAATTTTTAACATGGTCAGTCTAAGCTTTGGAGACATCCAGGAAGAACATTTCAAAAGATGGCTGGCTTTATAGGTGTAAAGCTCAGAAAAAAAGGACTGGGCTGCAAGTACCAATTAAAGGGTTGTCTACTGCGAGGGGAGTAGAGACCATGTGGGGTTGTGGGGAGGGGGCCACACAGGAAGTATATTGGGGTGGAGAGCTATTCTGACCAGATTCTCACACCCCATCCCATGTCTAACCCAACAGGAAGTATTGTCAGCTCTCCCTTCTAAGTATTAATATATCCTGAATTCACTTCCCACCACCACCCTAGTCTAATCCTCCATCATCTCTCACCTGGACCATGTAATAATCTACTAATGGGTCTCATTACTTCTATTTTTGCTTCCCTGTAGTCTATTTCCTATAAAACAGTCAGATTGGCCTTTTAAAAATGTAAATTTTGTCCTGTCACTTTGATGTCATCCTAAGCCATCCAATGGTTTCCTCTGACTCCTGGAATAAAGCCCAGATTCCCCTAAGACCCAAGTGATCTGACCTTCACCTTCCTTCCTGAACTCAGCCTCCACCAGTGTCTCTCCTGCTCTCTGCCCCTGCCACACTGACCTTCTCTTGGGTTCTCGGAAAAGTCATGATGCATTTTTGCAATGAAAAACATAGAAAAAACACGTCATGCCTTTTCTGACAACCCAATATGTCATAAACACGCCAAGCTTGTTTCTGCCTCAGGGCCTTTGCACTTGTTTTCCTCCGAGAGCCCGGAACGCTCTTCCCTCAGCTCTTTGTGCAGTTTCAATTTCTCTGACAATACTTTCAAGTTTCAATGTTATTTCTTTGAACATAGTAAGAATAGTTGCCCTATTGGCTGTGTCGGGTGACTCCAATATCTCAAGGTTTTGCAGTTCTATTTCAGTTTTCTGTTGTTTCTGCTGATTTTCACTAATACTGTCTTCTTTCCTGGTGATATCTGAATACGAGAGATAATGCTAGCATATGCTGGACATTTCATTTTGGAATAATGTGAGGCCCAGGGTGATAGGATCTTCCTCTGGAAAGGATTTTCATGTGCTTCTGGAAGGTTCCTGGTGCCGCTCCCAGCATGGAACACTTTCATCTAAGTTCTAGGGTTAAATGTTTGCCTTATGGGGCCACCCAAAGCTCCACTCAGTTTTGCAGGTATTTATTGTGTATCCATAGATGTCCTCGAGGGGACAGAGGCTCTGAGTGATGGCCCTCCCCTTCTCCTAACTTTTGCCTGGCAACTCCTCGCCATTTAAATAACTCTGTTTTTAACATTATTTAAGTTTCACCCAGGTATTTTAGTTGACAGTGGGGCCATGGGTTCAAATTTCCTGGTCTGATGTTACCAAAAGCAGCAGCCCACCTTCCCTGCTTTTTTCCATGACTCAATTCCTCATTCAGATCTCTGTGCAAATATCATTTCTTCAGAGAAGACGCTCATGGCTGCCCCGTCGAGAACAGCCACCTCCATCCCTGCTTTCTTTTCGTAGCACTTATCACCATTTGACATTTGGTGGCATACCTATTTGCGTACTTGTTTATTGTCTGTCTCCCCAAGTAGAATTCGTTTACTCACTCATCCAACAAATATTTATTGAGCACGTCCTATGTGCTAGGCATGAGGCATGCACAAGAGAGCAATACAGATCAGATCCAGGCCCACCGAGAGCTTACTTTCTCATGGGGAAGACAGACACTAATCAGGAAAATAAATACAAAATGTAAACTTCACAAGGATGGGAAGCTTGCCGGCTTTCTTCAGCACCCCAAGGTGTAGAACAGTGCTTTATATTAACTGAATATTTGCTAATTGTTTTTTTCAAGAAAGGAAAAAAAAAATTCTTGCCCCAATGTTATTTAATCACTGCTGTTCCAACTGTATTGTTGGTTTACTGCTTTTTCCCTCTAAAATATGTAGCACTTTAAGCATATTAAGGGTTAAA
>NW_017731699.1:666269-675414 GCF_001890085.2 Hipposideros armiger
GCCCTTCTTCTAGTTCTTTTGATCTAGGTGACAAGCTATATAGCTGAGGGACCTATCAATCAAAATCAGAGGTGGACTTGGATGGAGGAGATGGGATCATGGATTTGTGAGAACCCATTGTATAATTTTGAACTGGAAGAGCCCATCGAGCCCAGTGTCACACTGATGTTTGGAAACAGGAATTTCCAGGTCGGGCCTGGAATCTGTATTTTTAATGTTTCTGGAGTAATTCATGCCCAGCCAGTTTGAGACCTTCTTCTGGCTAGGCTAACCAAAGTCGGTTTGCAGAAGAAAATTGGGTCTCGAGAGGTCAAAAGACCACATACGCCTCAGAGCCTGGACTGAAAGCTAGAATTTTTGACTTCTGCCTCCCTGCTCCTCGGACTGTATGAGGTTTTATAATTAGTGAAGAGAATAGCTCATGAGTACTGAGTGCTAAGTACCAGGCATTTGGCTAAGTTCTTTCTTTGTATCATAGGCTCATTTAATCCTTACAACCTCACTGTGAGGACAGGTGCTATTGTTATCCCCTTTTACAAATGAGGAACCAAGGTTGACAGAGGCCAAGTAACTCGGCCAGAGTTAAGTGTCAGTAAGCACAAATCTGGGACACACACCCAGGCTTTCTTCTCCAGACCCACTGTTCTCTGTCGGCCAGAGAATAAGCGAGCACAGGCCTGGGGTTTTGTGAAGAAAGGAGAATGGTTGCTGAATAGTCTTACTTCTCTCTCTGGAAAAAAACCAAGTCTTCGGAGTTCCATGGTGGGGGTGGGGGACAAATCCAGACTCTTCTCCAATGCCAGATGGCGCCCCTCAGGTTCTGAGCGCCCACCTGTGAGGAAGTAGTTTAGGGACCTACGCCCTAGCCACCCTGATCTCAAGCAAGATGCAATAGTCAACTCGATTTAAAAATTTGTTTTAAAGACAAATGGCATCCCGTGTAAGCTATCTGTAGTCTTTAGCTCTGGGTGCCCTAGCCTGTGTAGGCAGGCAATCACCAGGAAGAAAGCTTGCCCTCCGAATGATTTGGTGGTGGGGAGTTTTGCTCTTCTCGCTAGGCATTTCAAAGGGCAGTTAAGAGCCATTAATATTGGTGCTTGTGAGCACCACGTGTCAGGCTATATTTACACGAAACACCTTGCCCTCAACTTTTCTTTTCACTTGACAAATAGAATTTGCCTAATGTCCCCTTCTACCCCCCCCCTTTTTTTTCCTTTGTAACTTCATGTCACTTGTGGCTTTATATTAGCCTTTGATTAAAGCTACAATAGGTCTGGAGACCTCAAACTGATAGCACCAGTGGCCACAGATTTTGTGTTGTTGTTCCCCCACAGGGCTTCATTTAGTTTTAAACACTGGCTTCCAATGGCGGGGGTGGGGTGGGGTGGGGTGGAATTAGAAAGAATTCAACGAAAATCTGGATTTCCCACTTTTCTTGAAGAGTAAAAAAATCCAGCAACACTGGACCTTTGTTCCCAGCAGCCATGCTTTGCTGAAGCTGTGTGTCAGCCTGGCTTCTGCAGCCTTCTGAATTCAACTCCCTGGGGGGTGGAGGGGTGGGGTTAAGGAGTCTTCCAAAACATTCCAAATATCCACCTGATTGCAGTCAATCCAAGAGAGACTTCAACATTCCAACATAAGATGTTGTAAAGCAAGCTACTGATGTCAGGCCCGGGCACCAGGCGTAATGGCTGACTGGGGACTGTCCCTCCTCTCCTCTGAGGCCTCTCCTTCCCTTATGATTCTTTCTCTGCCTGCAGATGACCTCCTGAAAGGACCACCATCATGCCACTGTTCAGCGCTTACTTCATTTAATTGTGTTTGTGTGTGGAGGGCAGAGGCATTCTTTTCATTGAACTTTACTCTCCCTGCCCTACAGTGAGTTAGCACAGTTCTTTGAATACCTTAGGTTATCTTAGATGTTCCATCAATGTTGGAATTAGAAAGATGCCATGTTGGGAACCCGCCGTAACATCTCTGGGGTGGCAATGGAAGTCAAGGGTTGAGAGATCGTCCAGAAGGATGCAAGAGGTCTAGGTAATAAGAGGTAGGGTAGGTTGAAAAGAAAGAGCTGAGAAGGGATCATGGAGTACAGGATTCAAGGATGGAGGAAGTGGAGGAGTAAACACTTGAGAAGGCTGGTCTTGGAGAAGAGGTTGGGCAGCTTGGTGGGGTCAGGGAGCTCCAAAGCAGGCCGAGGTAGTTCTTCTGGAAGATTCCTTGACTTTTCTCTTTCTCGCCCCCTCCATATCCAGTTCTTCAGAAAATTCCACTGAGTATACTTTCAAAATGCTTCCAGATGCCACACTTTTCTCATTACCTGTATCTCTACCACCTTAGTCCTAGCTGTGGTCATCTCTCACCTGAGCCTCCTTTTTAGCCCCCCCCCCCCAGAGCTCTATCCTTTGCAGCCAGAGCGATCCAAAGTGCTCCCATGGCCTATACGGTCCTACAGGATCTCACCTCTGCGATTTCCTTGAAAACATGCCTTCCTCTCCTCCTCTCTTAGGCCCTTTCAGGCACACTAACACACCTTTTAGTCTCTGAGCTCATTAAGGGACTTTGCACTTGTGGTTCCCTACCTTGGAATGCTCTTCCTCCAGACCCCCAAGGCTCCCTACCTCCTTCTAACCTGGTCTCTGCTCGAATGTCCCTGCCTTTGAGAGGCCTTCCTTGATCACCACACCTCTTCCCTCCGCCCCCCTGCCGCCCACACACATACACACAGGATTCCCGTAGCCCACTTCCCTCAGAACACATGTCACGTTATATATTTACCTGTTTCCCCCTGGAATGTAAGCACCATGAGAGCAGATTTTTCTGAGCACATAGTAGATGCTCAATAAATAAATAAAGGAGTCCAGCAGATAAAGAGGAGTGAGAGACACCAGAGGTAGGGCTGTCTTGGGGGAAAGAGGTAATTTTTAACACACAAGAAAGATTTTCAATGTAATACTTGGCATATGTGATAAATACTTAATCCAATTCAATTTAATTGAAGTATTTACAGTGCAATTACTATATGCAGATCACAATACCAAGAGTTATTTGGAATAAATGATTATTTAAGGGCAAATCCTGCCGGCAAGTAATTTAAAGCCAAGGGAGAGGTGTGGGGGCAAATAAGACCCCGTAGTTATTTTTGTATCCCGCGTAGCATGTCCTTCATTGCCCTGCATGCTGGGGGGTATTCATTTCTTTTTTATAAGTGAATTATCAGTCTGTTCCTTCACTATATCCTTTCACTGTCATGCGGTCCATTAGGGTGAAAAATCTCTTACAAACCCATGGCGCCTTTCTGAGTTCTGAGCTCCACCCCACCCCCCACCCCAAGTGCTGTTTGGACTTCTTCACTTGCATGCCCCTTGGGCATCTCAGACTCAACCCATCTAACCTTATCCTGCATATCCTGATCTCAGCTGTTGAGGTTGAACTGGTTTTTCTGGCCCATTCCTCACCCTCCGCCTGGCACTCCATGGAGCCTGCCTCCCCACATCAAGGGGACCCGCTCACACCTCTCTGTCCCTGTTGCCTTTTCCACAGTCCTGGTCACCATCGCCTCTTGGCTGGATTTGCAGCAACACCCCCACCCTCCTGTCGAGCTCCTCTCCTGTCCATCCTCCACACCTAGGCCAGAGTGGTCTTCCTAAAAGGGACATCTGCTAACAGTACTGTCTTATCAAATCCTGCAGACGCTTGGCAAAGGCCCTGGGCTAAAGTCCAAACTCCTTAACTCACCATACAAAGTCCTCCCAGTTCTGGCACAGGATTTCTTCTCTGCTCATTTCTTGTTACTTTCTTACAGCCTAGTTTGGGCCCAACAGAGATTTCTGGTCCTCTAAGTGGGTCACTGTCTCTCTCCCCTCTGGATCTTTAAGGATGCTGATTCCAAGGCCTGTGACTCCTTCCTTCATTCCTCTCTTCCTCTGGAGGCGCCTTCTGATCCTTCAATTCTCCCTCATTTTCACTTCCTCTGAGAAGCATTCCTGGCTGATTCACCCCCCTTCTCCTCATGCCTCAACTCTCCAAAACAGGGCCCCGGTTCTTGCACATGACTCCTCAACACTGTTCTTTTCTTGCCATACCTGTTTTACTGTCTCCCCGCTAGACTGCAAGCTCCGGGAGGGCAGGACTGCCCTCTTCTACCCAGCACGTGTATGCTGTATACGTATTGAATGAATCACAAAGCACTTGCTTGGATGGGATTGTTCCTCATAAAATAATTATAGCTTGCATTTACTGAGCACTTAAGATGTGGCAGGCACCATTTTAAGTGTTTTACAAGTGTGTCATGGGCAGCTCACATAACTCTATTAAGTAAAGGCTATTTCCCCACATAACAGATGGAGAAACTGAGGCATAAAGAGTACTCAGCCAAGGTCCGCCTTGAGGAAGTAGGGGAACCGGCTTAGAACCCAGGCTGTTTCCAGAGTCCATTTCGGTCTTTAACTCCTAGGAAATTCGTTCCAGGGTGTGAAGCGCAACTTGGGGTTCCACTATATGAATAGATTCAAGTATCCTGCAAAGGGCTTTGTTTCGCAGAAAGGACTCGCTCCTGTGTCACCCTCCACAAGGCCCGTGGGTCCTTCGCCGGGCTTTGGGAAGGGCCTGTGCATCTAGCCGCCGGCCCGGGGGGAGTCTGCGTGTGAACCCCTGATTAACTTTCGGGGCTGCCCTCCGCATGCCAGCTGTGTCCCGGTCCTTGGGTGAGCCCCGCCACCGGCAGGTACGGCGCCGGGGTGCCCCGCCAGATTCGGGACCGGCCCCCAGCCCTGCCGCTCGTCTCCGGGGGCGGCTGGGAGGGGTGGGCCCGGGGGCGGGGCCTCTCTTCCAGGCCCCCGCCCCCCGCCCGGCGCAAGGCCAGCCCCGGTGCAGCGGCCCGGGCTGGAGGGGGCGGGGACTCGGGAGGGGCCGAGCGCCGCGGCTGGTGCCGTAGCGGGAGGAGAGGGAGGAGGCGGTGCGTCCCCAGAGGCGTGCGCCCGGGCCGACCGACAGACCCGCGGACGGACGCACGGAGGGAGAGCGCGGCTGTGAGGTCAGGCTCGCGGGGAGCGCGGGAGGCGCGGGGAGGGGCGGCAGCGAGGGGAGCGGAGCCGGAGGGCGGCGCGGGGAGGGGCGGCGCCGGGCCCGGCGCCGGCTGGGCTCGGGGGTCGGGCCCGAGACCCTCCCCTGGCCGGCTGGGCGCACGGCGAGCGCGCCCCGGTAGCGGAAAGCAGCGCCCCGGGTCCCCTCTCCCTCTGCCTCCTTTCTTTACACTCAGCGAAAAATAAACACCCGGGAAGGTAAAACAATAGCGGGGCCACCTGGGACGCGGCGCGCGCCGAGCTCCCACGTCTGGGGCGGGGGTCGGGGGTGTAACCGGGAGTGGCGGCCCCACCTCGGGGCCCCTTGCCCGATTTGCCCCCGCGGAGGGTGGGGCTGCCCGCGGCGCCGGGCTCGGTAGGAGGCGAAAGGAATTCCCAAGAGTGAAGCATTTGGGCGAAAGTGTGGTAGGAACAATCGGGCTTCCTGCAGTCGCTCTTCTCTGGGGGGTGGGAAACTGAGGCGGGAGGCCAACGGAGCGACTTGCCCAAGGTCAGAATATGCGAAGGGTGACTGTCACGGCCCGGGAACGGGAGCCAGGTGTATGGAGCCGCTCAGCCCCTCTCGGCTCTGCGGAGGTCGTATCTGTTTGCCTTTGATAAATCTCTGTTGTGTTTGTTTTAGAAATCTGCTGGTACTGTGGGAACACTTCAGGGGCTGCCGAACGCCAACTTGCTTCGTGTGTTGTGGGCAGGTCTGGGGCAGGTGGCAGCTCCGTGACCTACCACCATGATTGGAGACGGACTTTTCGACGAGGAAACCCAAACAGTCGATGCCGGCCAGGGCGATGTGGCTGTCAAAAGGTTTTGACAAAACCTGCTCTGTTCCCTGTGGGGATTCCGAATGAGGGAGATTGCAGACACCTTCACTGGGAAGCCAAGGACATTTCTGTATAATCAGTGGATGAAAGGATTTTCTCAGACTTTCCCCCCCCTGTTCCTTGAGGATTAATCCACCGCAGTCTATACAGTTCCAGTGGAAACCGCAAGGCACAAGATGTGGCAGAAGCCGAGAGTGCCTGCAGAACTGTTCTGGACACTTCCTTCCTTGGCTTAGGGGAATTGAACCACATGCCACCTGCCTCCCCTCCCTGACTCCCTCCTGCTGGCCTCTCCCCTTTAACCTGTTCTTATTTTCTGAGTTAAATTTCTTGTTTCCGAAACGGTCCCCAGGAGGTCTAAGTGGATTGCCAGAAATGAGAGATTAAGCACTGGGGGAAGAGGACGCGCCCTGTGTTGTGTCTTCTCTCCGCTGCCGCCGACATGAAGTGCTGTTTCCAGGTGCTGAGCTGTCTGGCTGTGCTGGGTAAGTGGCGCTGCTTATCAGTGCGATCGATGGGAAAGTTTAGCCTGCTGTTGCTTCCTGTAAGCCCTTGCGGTTCTTTCCCATCAACGCTCGGCTTTGGGGGACATACTAGAGGCAGCCGGTGTGTGACTCAGGTTGGAAGAGGGTACCCAAGAGGCCCGTTTCTGGCGCAGAATACTGTGTGTTGTCTTTAGGAAGGAACATTTCCTGTCCTTAAAGGTCTGTCTGCCCCAGGCCTCGCAGTGGTGCGGTCCCCCCATCTGCATGTGGATGGTGGCGTGGTTTCGTGCAGTATTACAAACATGGTGCTTGGTCCACATTCATTCCTAATCCAACGTGGCACCATTGTCACCACTCAGCCAGAAGGTTGGTTTGGTGATGATGGTGCTTTATCTTGAGGGGAGGTGGGTGTGGTTGGAGAAGCGGGTGGAAGGGATGCTTTGCCCTACCTAAGTAGTTTGGAGACAAAAACGTGTTTGAAGGTACTGGTGTTACGCCCCCTCACCAAGGAGGCTGGATCATTGTTCTGGGAGGAAGAGAGACAACGAACTGAGGCTGCCTGGCAGGGGATGTGTTGGGATGGGTTTCTGTGCCTCTGCAGAAGGTCAGATGCTTAGAGCGGGACAAAGAAACTGTGGTTACGAGAGGTGAGTCCTTGACACCTCTCTTAAGGATTCTCTCCCCAGTAAAGAGCCCCCCCCTTTGTTCAGCACTCATCCATTCTCAAATTCAACAGTGTTTTCCATGCCACTGAGCACCATGTGATGGGGTACCTTGGGTGTAGGATAAGCTCTCTAGCCAGGACCTGTCCCTCCCTTCCCATTGCCTCAGACCTCACACATGAGCACGCCCCACGCCCTCTCTCTGGCTGGATTCCGGATTCCCCGCATTTGGAAGAGAATCCATCACTGTTGCCTGTGGAGTTTGCATCTCCAAATCTAGGTGTCTTGCATTTATGGAGTTTATTTATGACCTGCTGGCAGTGAAGATTGCTTTCCTGCATTGTCTACACTACACCCTTGCAAGTGTTCACGTATAGGTAGAAAGGGAATGGACTTGGAGTTCGAGAGCCTGAGTTCCAATCTCAGCCTCACCGGGACTGACATCTGAGTCTCCGTAAAACAGGATCATAACCTCCAAGGGTTATCTTGACAGTGAAAGGCTATGAGGTGTTCTAAGTGTCTTGACTGCTTTGAAAAATGCCTGAACACACAAATGTTTTCAGTCAGTGGTTCTCCAACTTGGGTGCATGTCAAAATCACTGGGGAACTTTTACAAATCCAGGCGGCAACCCCAGCCCAATTAAAAGTGGGTTCTTGGAGGGTGACCTAGGCGTCAGTCTTTCAGCACTCCTGGGAGATTCCAGTGTAGAGCCAAGTTAAGAAACCGGGGTGAGGTCATTAATGCCAGCCCTCCCTGCTCCGGCACACAAGGACAAAGGTTTGGCAGTTTAGTGAGTCTTCTGCCCAGGTGTGGGTCAGGATGCAGTGTTTCCTGTGTGCTCAGGCAGACTCAGGGAGGCAGGTAGCTCCGTACCAGGCAGGTAGCTTTGTACTTGCCAGTCCTAAATGTGTATTGGTATTTGTTACACTGTATTTGTCATTCACTGAGTGTCTGGGTTGAAATCAATAATTAGTGATTCATGTGGATTCAGGAGGACAAACAAGGAAAGCCCTCCTGGAGGTTAGAGTGTGGGGTGGGTTGTGTGGCTAAGGTGGGGACAGAGGGCTGAGTGGTAGGGTGGGGCCCAGGGCAGAAGGAACCACCAATGGGAAAACGAGGAAGTGCAACATTTGTGCCTTTTGTTTCTCCCGGCTGCTTAAAACATGTAAGGCTGCCTGCTGGTCCCTCTGCTGGGCCACTTTGTGGAGTGGAGCGGAGCGTGGGCCCTGGCACTAGGCACTGTTATCTTCCCTTCACAAACAGCCTCATGCACCGTGGAGGAAAATGCGCATCCAGGTGGCATGTGAGGGGATGGTGGCAGAAGACCAGACGTGGTGAGAGTGGAAGGTGCGGAACTGTGGCCGTGCATATTAACCTCTGCCTGGGTTTTTGAGCCCCCCTGGTGAAATCCCCCCTTTTCTTATCCTAGGATGACTCTCAGCGTGGTGGGGAGGGGACCTTGCCAGGACTGTGTTAACCTTGGAGAGCAAAGGTGTCTGGGGAGGGGGCAAAACCTAGGTTGGGGTCTTACTTCCGGCTTGCAGTCTGCTGTGTAATGCAAAGTAATGTGTAATGTGAATTTAAAACAGTAAAGCATCCCAAGGTTGTACAGCCTTGTGGGTCACACACCTGGAATCAAATTTTGTTTGTAAAAAGTAGGGTAAGTGCTCTGCAAAGTGAGACTGAGCCAGGTGCTGCCAGCCTCCAGAAGTGGTAGTTGTGTTAGAAAGCCCTGTGACAGCACGTGGGAGGGGTGGTGTGCAGGGTAAACCTCCGAGATACTTGTGACTCCTTCGACCTCATCAGGCTTGTGCTCTCTGCTCCCGTCCTTTGCCATGTCTGGGATCTGGTCCTTTTCTGCCTGTCTGGGTACTGATTCTTGCCCTCTTGACCACTGTGTCTTGTTTCTTCCTGTTGCAGCTCTGGGTCCCCCACCCAGTTGGGGAACCATTGGCTGCCACTGCCACCCTTGTTCCAGTTCTAAAGCCATCTTAGGACTGGACCTGGGTTGAGCCATGAGGACACTGAAGCCTCCACTACTGAGAATGAGTGGAGCCAGAGGGGGCAGGAGATGAGAGAGAGAGAGAGAGAGAGA
>NW_017731699.1:675530-695333 GCF_001890085.2 Hipposideros armiger
GAGAGAGAGAGAGAGAGAGAGAGAGAGAGAGAGAGAGAGGAGACTGGTATGAGTATGGTGTGAGTGGGAAAAAAGGGGAATGCATACAGGAGAGGTGGTTGAGCCTGTGCCTGAGAGCAGCCTGTGTGAGTGACAGTGACACAGAAAGATGACAACAATGTGGGAGAGACAATAGGATTTGTGTCTGCAAGGAACAGGAAGGGAATCATCAGGAAAGATGAATATAAGCTTTAGGCACATAAAGCAAATTTCAATTTTGCATTGCCATGAAGAGTTATGCCTCCCAGATCAGTGCTGATGCCGCAAACAAGATGAAATAGCTTTAAAAGTGTTAGCAATGAAAAATGGAGGAGATTGGGACATCTCTGGATTTGTGCAGGAGAACTTGTTGATGGGCTAACGACCATTTGTATTCTTCGCCAGTGGGAGAGAATTTCATCTGTAGGGTTTGAGAAGCCTCCTGTTTGAATAGGATGGGACTTGAGAAGTGATCACTCTTTTCCCAGTTCATTAGGGAAGCCTTTTTGAGTGAGAGGCCAGAAGGTGCTTCCAAAGAGATGGAAAGGAACTTGGATGTCCTGGTGGGTGTGAGCGCAGAGGCAGGACTGCAGTGATCTGAGGCAGAGAAGGAAGAGAGAGAGAAGTGAGGTTGCTTGTCTGCTGTCGGGGGAAGGGTGCTGAAGGAAGAGGATGAGGACCGTGATTTATGGGTAAACAAACACCCCTGTCCCAACAGTTGCCCCAGAGGTAGTGCCCTTCCCTTTCCTGGGGACCATGAGACAAGGGTGCCGGAGGAGGGAATTCTTATCTGGAGAACTAGCATGGCTAGGATGCATTTCAACTGTGGGAATCTTTGAGCCAGCTCTGGGCCCCCAGGGTGGTGGTAAGAGTCTCAATTTCCAACATTTTTCATTGCAGCAGCAGAAGGAGAACAGTAGTAATATCACCCCTCCTAACTGTAGCTCTTTTTCTGAAGCAAGCCCTATCTCGTGAAGTCCACAAAACGGCCTTGCTGGGCAAATACGTGGTGTTATCACCTTTTTGTAGATGGGGATATGGAGGTCCAGGGAGCTTAAGGAACTCGCCTGAGGCAGATGACTGTGCCAGCCAGAAATAGTGCTCCACAATGATAGGGACCTAAGCTCCTTCTATCTTGTTCCATGTGCATGCCTCCATTCCCAAGGTCATCTCATGGTCCAAGATGGCTGTGCTAGGAAAAGGGTCAGTGAAGGGCAGGCCCTCTTCATGTAAGGACGCTGCCTGGAAAATTGCACACATCACTTCTGCTTACATCCACATTGGCTAGCACTTGATCACATGACCATACTTTGCTGCAAGGGAGGCTGGGAAATATTATTGTTAATTCTGAGTGTCCATGTGCTCAGCTAAAATGTAGGGGCTCTGTTATGGTAGAGGAAGGAGAGAACGGATTTTGTGGGGGACAGCTACTGGTCTCTGGCAGAGTCTCAGAGCTAGCAGGTGGCAGGGCAGGGTTTTGACGCTAAGACCATTTGGTTCCAAATCCTGTGTTCTTCCATCTAACAAGCTACCGACTTGAGTATGATGCCCAAGCCACGGAGCCTTGTTGGGAGGGCATAAGCTAGGTGAACCAAGCTTATGGGAGGCAATGTAAATCAACATATAATTAAACACTAAATGTGGTTTTAGCAGTAGTATCATACTACAGTGTTTATAGACTGCTTATGTGTCAGTCACTGTTAAACACTTTACATAGCATGACCTTCTGAATGAAATGCTGAAGGACCACATCTGTCATGTTCATTACTGTAGCCCAGGCATGCAGCCTTTTACCTGGCACGAAGTAAGTAGGTGTTCAGTTAATGCTTCGATGAATGGATGGTTTCATGTGGTGGTGTTTCTGTATGGGTTCCCTTGGTCAAGATGGGGCAATGCAAGGCTTAGGGAGTTTAAATCGTTTTCTTCAAAGGCAAAGAGCTAGAAATTGGCAGAGCCTGGATTGGAAGCCAAGCCTGTCTGGCTATGGTGCTTATGCCTTCACTGAACCAGATGGGTTCTTGACCTTTTTCTGTGCAGTCTAGAATCCTCTGGCAATCTGGTGAAGCATACGGACCCCTTCTTAGGATAACATTTGAAAATGCATAAATAAAAATACAGAGGCTAACAAAGAAAATCAATTATATTGAAATATAAGCCATCAAAACAGTAAATAAATTGACAATACAGCAGTATGTGGCTTTAACAGCTCATTCAATAACAAGATCTAACAGCAGGTCTAACAATGATGATTTTGGCATAGGGAAGAGTGAAAATGTTATTTTGAGGTCTCTGCATCAACTGTGATGTGATGTGAACGTGTGTATGTTATCTGTTGCGACCAAGTCACAAATCCTGGAGACTTTACCATGGTGGCTGCATACATTCATGATGAAAGGAACTGTTAGCTTTCGCTGAGAGGTTAGTGAAGATAAAGATGTAGTTTTTGTTTTTTCCCCCATTCAAGTTCACATACCTCCTGAATTCTATCCATAGACTCTTGTGAAATTCCAAGCTCAGCGTCGGAGTTGGTGGTTGGTGGTTGTGGGAGAGGCCTTGGGCTGGGTTTCCAGAAATGGCAGGGTGTGCATGGGGAGGGCATTCTATATTCAGCAGAGACACGATAATGCAGAGGCGTCGGCAGCCATAATGGTGGCAACGTGGCCCTTTAGAGAGGGGAGGAATGACTGTCAGTGGTTTTAGGGACCAGTTTATGTGGGAGGGTGCAGGCACAAAGAATTGGCTTAGACGGAGCTGAGCTTGGAACTTGGCCTTAGACGGGGTCCCTAGGGCCCAGGCAGACCACTTCTACGGAGCCCAGGCCTGGGGACTGGATGACGTGGCTCCAGTCGCTGGCCTCCCAGGGTCCCTGGCCTGTGCACCCTGAGTCACAGCTCCTTGACTCATACGTTCAGGTTCCTTTGGGAGTTGCTCATTCATCATGGTGGCATACCTGTTTCCCTGCTGCTTCAAAGTGAGCACAGCTATTCCTCGTAAAGGGATGGGGTTTTTTTACTTGAAGGAAATTCAGGAAACCTGTGTGTGAATGCCCCCTGATTGTCAAAGAAATGAGTGGTTGCATCAAAATCAAGCTTATATTTGTACAAAATCACATGTTGCCAATTTTGCCTCATCAAGGACCCTTTATTAAGTGACTAATTGTGGGGCACGGTGGCAGGCATTTAACAAAGACCGTGGCAGTGGGCCTCTCTTAACTGGAATCCTCAATTAAGTGGGATTTCGTTTTGATTTTTGAACTCCACTTTCAGAAAGGCAAAAGTCACAAGATGTGGTAGCAAGGATTTATTCTAGAAATTAGCTTGCAGGCCACCGGCAGCCCAGTCTCCACGTCTTCCGCATGTATAATTACAGCAGCAGAGCAGAACGATGAGCCTCAGGGTACTGCAAGATCCTAAATCAAAGATTAAATTATATGAACTCTAACCGGGCTGGGAAGTGGTCAGATGTACTTTAAAAAGCTTTATAATAGGCTTTATAATAATGAGGGTTGAAACGAAGTTTCCGCCTATCTCTGTATTAACCCTCTCATTCAGTTCACCCAAATGTCCTATTCCTCATCATCCAGGTGACCCAGGCTTTGCTGAACATGACTCTGTCCCTGCCCTCTAGGAGATGACAGTCTAAGGCCAGAGGTAAAGCAAGTGGTAAATCCCTTTGCAAATGGCCAGGAAGACATGGACGTCCTGTGCTGTGTGGGGATGGGCGTCTGTTGTAGAAGGAGAGGCCGGGCTAACATGTCCTTGTTTTCAGCTCGCAGGAGGAGTGAGGGAATTCTCTGCCCAGGGGAGGGGTGAGGCTGGAGTGGCCAGTCTGGAAGGGCTTTCTGGGGGAGCTGGAACATTAGGCATTCCTTAAGTAATATGAGAGTGAGTGGGGTCCTGGCAGAATTGTGGGGTGGAGGACACCTTGGGCTGCTTGGAGAAGGTTTCTGAAGGATGGAGAAGCCCAGTGTCCATGCGCCAGGGCCCTAAAGGAGCTGCTTGGTAAGAATCGGAGCAGTCAGTTGGCATGAGGTCTGAGTATTAGGGCCAGAGATGGATGGAAGATGCCAGAGAGCTGTAAGGGGGTAGGTACCCTGGAGGACCACGGGGCAAAGTGGCCAGGGAAGGCAAGAGGCATTCCAGAGTGAAAGTGAAGGGGACCTATTCCTCTACCAAAGGCAGAGCTTTTGTGTATTTATAAAAAATAATAATAAATACATAACCAGGGCAAAGACGTTCTCACAAAACTGCAAACTCAAAAAAATTGGTGTCTTCTTCTCAGCTTTCGGAGAGGAATCCGACAACAGTTGTGTGTTCGTTCCCATTATGATTATTTGATGTAGAGTGTGTTCAGGACCATCTTAAGTTGGCATTATTTTTGTGTATTTAATCCTGTTTTTGTTTGTAACCCCCGTTACCCCATACTCCCGAGTGCCATCCTCTTCCCTGGTGACTTCTGAGAACACCGGCTCTGCCCTCAGCAGGACTCTGCCTCCTGCCTGTAGTATGTTGGTGACGGAGCCGTGTCAGGAGGCAGGCTGCTGAGGTCTTTCTCAAGGACCCCTTTTATTAACTCCCCTTCCCCCAGGAGCCCCATAAATTTGAAATGTTCTGTCTCCCAGACAGACAGCATTCATTAAGTAGTAACAATGTGATTTTCCTATGTCACAACCGGCATGATCCTTCATGCTTGATATAGACAAGCCCTAAAGCAAAATGTGGCTGGTGCCCTGGGTGACCGATGACCAGAGGACACACAGAGTCTGACCTGTTAGGTACCTTAGCCCTGCATCTTAGCAGTCTAAGGGAGGTGGTGTCATTGTTAGGTGTTTTTGAATCTCTAAGATGGCCAACTTCAGGACCCCAAGTGTTACCTGGGGAGCTAAGGTAACCTAGATGGAGTTTGCCCATGAATTGGTTGCATTGGTGACCTTGACTGACTTTGCAAGGAAGGACTGTCAGCAGGAGACCTGGAGTTCATTGCTGCAGGTCATACCACACCTCTCCTGCCCTGACCAGGTACAATCAATTTCCCTCTCCCGCAACTGCCTTTTTTTAAAAAGACTTCCAGAGAAGGAAATTTCACAGCCTCTTAGGTATCACCGCCCCCATCAAGAAACCTTAGTTTTCACTGAAGATTTGATTTAAACGAAGTCATAATATAAAATAGCAAATACATGAAAATAAGGTGGTGAGAGATTGGTTTCAATTTCACAAGGTAGCTTCTATGTGTTTGCTTTATTTATTTATTTTTAAAATTTTAATTTTTAGCCCAAGGTAAAAGGTGAATATAGTTCGGTTGTAAAAAATTCCAAGCAGCACAGACAGAAAGTAAGATGCTAAAATTCCCATCTGCCCCATGTCCCTCACTGAGTCTGATATACATTCTTTACAGTTTGATATATAGTCTTCTAGACCTTTTCTCTTAATTTCTATACATATACTCACACAAATACAGATTTTTTTCTGACATAAATGGAATGGTACAGAACATATTGTTCAACAACTTGATTTTAAAGGGCTGATTTACTTTACTGTTTTTTCAGGCTTAATTTTATGGCTATATCAGAGCTGATTTGGTTATTTTATAGCTAGTTGAAGCTGTAATTTGTGAAATCATTGGAGAGTAGTGAGCCTCATTCAATAGCTCTATAATGGAATAATTTTGTCTTACTTTATCAAGAGCAAGAGTCTTAATAAAAATACTACCCTTAAATTTTAATGTCTTTAATGAAAATAATTGACTTGTTTATTCTGAATATTTTCTCCCCAGACACATACATTTAACAAATTAAGCACACACATTTCATCTACTAGTTTAGTTATAATTTTGAAACTATGTTGAATTACAATGAAGCCTATCTAAAACTTGTTAAGAGGACAACATAAATACTGGGTTTGTGTCTAATTCAATCAAGTGTTCTTGTCTGTTCATAGACTAGGAAAAAAATGAGAGTTTTCCTGCCATTTTAATTCTCAAGTGATTCTTCCATTTAGCATGAACTGGACTGGAGTCACCTCCAAGGTTACTGGCTATCAGACATTTAAGACCTTAACCCAAAGGAAGAGAACTTTCTTTCTCTAGCCCTACAGAAGCAGCTATTGCTGTAAAAAGATGATCATTTAAAAGTGTTGGATTACTTCTCAGGTTCATGGCTCTGACTTTCTTTAAAACCCCTGGAGCCAATACAGGTTTCTTGGATGGTTCACCTTTAGACCCAGTTTTTAAAATAGTTGCTATTTTGGAGGGATGGTTGTTGCATTCACATATCATAGTCAATGCTTCTTAAACAACAGTTTGACCCGCTACCACCCATCCAGAAACCTCACTGTTCTGTTCGAATCGACTTACAATACTTTCCTAAGAAGTCGTTTCGTCAGTTCATTGAACAAATATTTGAGTGCCTGCTATAAGCACTCATTGTTCTGTTATCTCACGTACCAAGAATTAAAAGGTAAAATCATGACGAACATTGTAAGTAGTCACCTGATGATGTCTTTTTAATTTTTAATAGATTAATTAAAAACACTGACATTAGGGAACGCTTTTCTATCCCTAAGGTAAATCTTTCTTCTTATTACTTAACATCTTTTCTTCCTATTTTGTTCTCAACTCCTCTTTAGCTGCCATGAATTACAGATAACCACGGGCGGCCCTGATGAAGGGCCCTTTAGGAGTAAGAGATGCATACCAATGATGGGGGAGATGGGGGTACCCCCCACCCCCAAGGGCAAATTCTTTCTTTTGAAAATACTCAAATATAAATGTCTTGAGTCCTGGATAAGTGGAATGTCCTTATTAACTGCTGAGGATGTTGTCTGTCTATGGGAATTGGGAATTTCATGTTTAGCCCTGAATCTCTAGGAAGCCAGAACAAATGAGAAATAAAATAGTCACACACTTGCCATCGGATAGGAGACAAGCACCAACCCCAGGCTTTCTCCCGAGGATCCTTATGTTGGGGTGTGGTGCTGGTAAAGTTGATCTTCTCTCCTATGTGGTCCTCGGCCTCCCTAATTCCCTGCGGAGTGACTCCTTTTAGAAAGTCATGGGAGGGAGGCTGTGAGGCAGCTCAGGCCTCACTATTATTGGGCCTGTTTTCCAGAGACTGCTGTGTCAGCTCAGGGGGTGCAGGCTCTTCCAGGTCTGCACCTTGCCAGGTGCCCTCCCCTGACCTGGGGTTCGCTCCAAGAAGACATTGATCTGCACTTTTCTGGATGTCACGAGTGCTCCTTGCTTCTCCACGGAGTCCCCTGGTCTGTGGGTTGTAGACTGTGCCCAGTGGAAGTCGCTCCCAGACGCCTCTGCGCAGGACTATCCTCCCCACGGGTGCACTTGTCCCCGAGGCCTTCCTTGTTTGCCTCATGGGTGGTGTTCCGTGGTGGTTTTCTGTTGGTTTAGAGGTGGGTGGCCTGTTGGGATCTCTGCTTTCACAGATAGACATGTCTGTCAGTGTATTAGAGGAGGGATTGTGCAGATATATTTGTTCTAGACTCACCCCAAACAGATAACCCTTTAGGACACCGTTTACAGTTGATTTGCTGAACAGTTTCTTAATGTCTTCTGATGTTTCGGTACAAAAGATAGCTTGCCGAAGTCTTTCGATCTGTCTTCTGGTGTTTGATGACAAAACAGCAAGCCCAGACTCCGAGCAGCCCGCCCAGCTCTTTCTCCAGCCCTGTCAGAATGCGTGATGGCCTGGAGCTGGCTGGTCCAACAGCTGTCTGCCTGGGACGAATGGCACCCATACCTCCTTTCTCACGCTTGTAACACGAATCCAGCTCTTCGGAGTAGCTCCCCCTGAGCAGTGAACTTCTAGAAGTGGGAAATTTGATCGAGAACTAACTTGAATTTATTTTGGAAGAGTCTTTCCGGCTCTCCTGCGTGATCCTCTTATTTTAAAGGAGAATAATCCTGGAGGCGAGTAAAAGACTGTGTTGGCCTGGGAGAGGGAGTATGGCAGGAGAGAGAAGGGGACTGGTGCACATCATCTTTGTTTTAATTAAAACATTACACAATACAAACATTCGCCCTCCTGCTCTTAACCCCACCACAGAAGAGCTGTAATTTCCCATATTTGGAATTTGGGGAGAGCCAGGCCTCCTTTGAGGACAAGGCCAGATTCAGTCTGTGCACGGGGGAGATGTAAGTAAATCTGAGCGTCTCGAGGCCTGTGGTATTCGTGATCGCTGTATGTGCCTCCTCGTCATGATTTATTCAGCAGCCCCTGGTGTCCTGCAGCTGGTGCCGTGCCCATTGGTAATCTGACTCTTGTTTTCTTCTGCATATTTTCCCTTTTGCGAATGTATAGGCATTCAGCTCTAATCAAGTCCGCTTTTACTCTGTCATCAGGAGGGGGTGACTGAAGTCATGCGGAGGGTTTTAAGTAACTAATCTCTTAAGACATTCAGAGCATCATCTGCACTAGCCCCTGCTCATCCTGCCTGGATCCCAGAGATTTGCGAGGTTCTGCAAAGTTGGCTGCATGGGCATGTTACCATCCTTTGGAGAGACCGGGGGTCCTCCTTACCGGTGACAGGTTTTTGTTTCCTTTTGGCATGGGGACAGGGCCCACTGATCCTTTGCCATGGCAAGAGCGTTCAACATACTCCATGAATGTGGCCAGTGTGATGGTACAGAGGACAATGACAGACTCAACAAACGTGATGACACTGTCCAGGCTCATTGATGTCTGTGCAGTGTGTCCAGGCCTGACTGTCAGGGAGATGCTGCAAAGTAGAGAAGAGGCTGCTGGTCCGTGATGCTCACTGACATTCCTTATTCAGTGATATCGTGTCAATTAAAAAATCAGGGGTGGAGGCGGCCGGGTGGCTCAGTTGGTTAGAGCGCGTGCTCTTAACAACAAGGTTGCCGGTTCGATTCCCTCATGGGATGGTGGGCTGTGCCCCCTGCAAGTAGATTGAAAACGTCAACTGGAATTGGAGCTGAGCTGCGCCTTCCACAACTAGATTGAAACAACAACTTGACTTGGAGCTCATGGGTACTGGAGAAACATACTGTTCCCCAACAAAACAAACAAACAAACAAACAAACAAACAAATTCAAGGGTGCAGGATCTAAAATGTTCAAGTGCTTGGCTTATGATTTGAATGTGACTTCCGTATGTGTCATTTATTAGACTAACCTGGGTTACAGTTGCTCTTCAGATTGTCATTTATTTTCCACTTCTACCAACTTTCTGGCGTTAGCTTAGGTTCTTACTCCCAGAAGGGTCCTGCAGAAGAATGTGGTGACCATTCACCCACGTGAAGCCTTTGACACTCTAATAGGCAAGACCCCTAACTGTGTAGACTGATGAGGAAGATGAGCTTGAATTAGTGAAATGTCTGAACTACCCAATAGTTTTCAAGAACTTCACTGTTACTGCTTTAAAGTAAATACTGTAACTCAAAGTGGGCTAAGAGAGTGTCTACTAAAGGCCCTTCGGGGTCCTTAGGGGAGAAATGAGGAAGATTTGCAATTAGCCTTCCCATTGTTTAGGTAGATGGCCTTTCTGAAATTCTAGATTGTGTTTGAAGACAGTTTGTTCTCTTAAGTGTTTTTAAATTGTCCCCAGGAAACCCCCGTGTACCTGGGTAGCTTGTATGTGGTGCAGACACCTGGTTTGCGAATGCCTAATCCAACCCTATCAGCAGTAGCAGAAATTCTGAGTTAGGGAACTCTGTGATCCTTGCCTCCCAAGATTAGTTAGATCGCTCTGCCAGATGCTTTCCAGCCAGCACCTGCACGCGTCTGTTGTGACAGGAATTAATACGTTGAACAAATATCTAATGTGCTCTGCTACATGCCTGACACAGCTTATCGGCCAGCTAAGAAGGCAAGCAATGCACAAATAAGTACGCGTATAACATATAGCGAAGGTCAACTCCATATTAACTTTTTAAAAAAAATTTAGATTATGGGACGGCCGGTTAGCTCAGGTGGTTAGAGAGCAGGCTCATAACACCAAGGTTGCCGGTTCGATCCCCACATGGGCCACTGAGTTGTGCACCCTCCTCCCCCCCCAACTAAATTGAAACAACTACTTGACTGGGAGCTGATGCATCCTGGAACAAACACACTGTTCCCCAATTAAAAAAAACTTAAAACAAAAATTGAGATTGCTTTTTAATTACTGGCTTAATGTGCTAGACTCTCAATTCCATCAAGACAAGTCTGTTGTTGGTTCAAGTGTCCCAAGCCCCTCCTTACCCTGTTGCTTGGCATAGAGTAAATACTAGGTTGAACTGGATAACATTGCCATGTTTATAGGTCAGAAACAGTGGCGTGTCAGCACTGTCATACGGTTCAACCTATGGGGTTGTCAGAAAAGTCATGACGCATTTTTGCAATGAAAAACAGAAAAAAAGTCATGACTTTTCCGACAACACAATAATAATGGCTCAGTTAATAGATTATCGAATGTTGAATGCCTGTCGTAATCAGTGAGCTCTGAAAGGTAGGCGGCGTTTAACACGGTCTTTAGCCAAGGAAATTGCAGCTACAGTGTTAGAAAAGGAAATCCAAAACTTCACATAGCTAAAACTTGTGGATGGACTTCTGATGGAGACCCAAGGCGCTCAGTGGGACTTAGAGCCCTGTGGTCAGTGCGTCTCCTGTGGAGTTCTTGGTGCATTTCCCAGCCAAGGTGGACGTGTGTGTGTTTGGGTGTGCAGGGCTGTCAGTAGCCCAGAGAACCCGGGGGCATGTGCGGGAGCGTGCTGGAAAATGGAGCCAAGTTAGCCGCAGGGTGGCCTGAAGAGGAAAGAGGAGGAGACCTCTGAGCACAGCCGAAGGGGCTGGCTCTTTAATCCCAGGTGAAGGGAGCGCTTGCTTTTACAGCCCAGACCTCATGGGTTCAGGCGTCCATATTCAGCAGATTTGTGCGTACCCACGACATGCTCAGTGACATGCTAGGTACCCGCAGACCTCACTGGGAGCCTCCACTATGCCTGATGGGTCTGGGCTGGATGTAGACCCTTGGTCTATTGGAGGCAAGAGTTGAACTGAGGAGAAGGCCCAGCTGGGCCCTGTTGGGAGAGGGCCAGCACTCTACCCCGGTCTCTGCCCCCTTCTCTGTGGAACTGGGAGCTGGGCCCAGCCTCGGGCGTGGCCTGGAGCTTCCCAAGCCTCTTCTGCTAAGTACTTTTCTGCGTTTGTCTGGATTTCATGGCGCTTTTGTCCAGTTTCTGCACACACATGTTCAGTTGTGCCAGTCTGTTACAATGCTCACTGTTTTCTCACACCCGCTGGATAATTCCTGGTTCAGCTCAGTTCTGCAGCTACTTGTTGGGCTCACTTACGTGCCAGCACGGCATGGGGGTGGCGCGTTAGGGAGAGCGCAGATACGCAACACTGGCTCCTGCTGATGGAAGACACTGTGAGCTGCCTGCACAATGGCCTTTCTTTTCTCTTCTTGATGGCAGGGCCCTGATTTGGTTTGAAAGCAATGTTCTCCCTCCCCTACCCACTCAAGGAAAGGTGACCCTGCTTCCAGCTCCAGGGTAAAAGCTGATTGATCTAACCCACTCATGGAGGTCTGTAGTTCAGACGTGAATGTGTGACACAGTTTTGATCAATGAGATATGAGGAGAAGTCTGCTGGGGGAACAGAAGATTTTTGGAAGGATGTCTTCTCACTTAAAAAGAAACTCAGAAGAAGGGACGCCTCCTTCCACTAGATTCTGGCAATGAGGCAGCCATCTTGTCATCTTGTCAGAAAGCAAGTCTGTTGAGGCCATCAGAGGGGAAGAGATGGAGAGAACCAGGAACCTGGATGACAGCCACTGATGACTGAGCAGGCCAACCTCCACACTTCCTGTCCTCATTGTTTCAGCCAGTTGAGTTGGTGTTTTCTACTACTTATAGTTGAAGGGAACCTGTATTAGACACTCCTTCAAAGCAGCTGGAAGTAGGCTTTATTCTTGTAAAACACGACAATTCAGAGTATCATCGGAAGGCATACTGTCTAGAGCCAGTGCTCAGCCTGGTGATAAACCAGAAAGGAGAGAGGTGACGGAGTTGGTGGGCAGGACTCAAGCGAGGAGGTTGTGTTTGGAATGGGTCCTGAGGTAGGATTAGGGTGTGCGTAGGAGGAACAGAAGGCCGTCGAGGAGCAGATGGCATGAGCAGACCTGTGGAGACAGGAGTGGACGTGGCCTCGACAGAGAACAGTGAGATTATATCCTGACTGATGCCACAGGCGGAGCCTAGAGCACTGCAGATGTAGCGGCAGATGTAGAAGGTGACCCCTGCTTGATACAGTAGGGAAGTATTGTGGGCCATTCGAGCAGGGGAGAAACGAAGAAAGTCAACCTTGAGAGTGAGGGTAAAGCAGCTGTGGACCAGGTCGATTGGAAGGGAAGAGCTGAGGGGCAGGTTTAAGCTCCTGAAATAATTCAGTCGTAGGTGGTGAGATTTGAGCTGAAAGCAGTTGGAAATGGGGAACGATATCTGAGGACAATCATCAAGGAATAAGAGAGCTGTTAAGAAAGCATTGATGGGATGTTGAGGAAGGGGGAAGAAGGCTAGAAGATGGCTCCAAGAGTCCAAGCATGCTGACTGGGGAGATGACATAAAATGGAAATTTGCAAGAGGGAATTGACTTTAGGAAGATGCTGTTTGGTGTTTGCCATTGGGGTTTTGAGGTAATGATGGAAGACTTAAGTAATGCGACCTTGAATTCACCTGATGCTGTGGGCTAACCCTTGGGAATGAGAGGTCAGGACTTATGATGTGGCAGAGGCGAGAACGTCTCATTAGATAGATATGCACTGCCCATTCCCCAGCCTCCCTTGCAGGTTGGTTGGGGCCATGTGACTTGTGTTAACCAATAAAATGGGAGAGGAAGTGACAGGTATCATCCCCTGGACAGGCAGGAAAGGGCCCTGTGAGTATTCCTCCATCTCTTCTTCCTGTGCCATAGCAAACTTGGGGCTGGGGGCAGGGGTGTGGCCACAAGGAGTGGAGGGCCATCCGTCCAGCCTCAGACTTGAATGGATCCATCTTTAGCCGGGAATTCCTCTTGGAAGCCGGGTCTGCAGCTGTGACAGGGTGGCACTGCTAACTGCTCTTCGTGTAGGATCCACGGGATATGTGGTCAGGTTACAGTTTTCCACCTACTTTGACGTGATTTGCTCAGAGGTCTGCAGTGAATGGCCTCGAGCTTGCTGGCCGACTCATTCTATCTCTGGGGCTCTCAGTGTTTTTGGAGGGCGGGCTTACTTCTCACCCCCTCCCACCTAGGGAAGGGGATCCCTGTTCGTGAGCTGTGCCAGCGAGATGGCTGCGCTCTCCATGAGTCACCAGAACATCAGGTGGTTTGCAGAGGGGAATGTTGGGTGACTGGTGTCCACTGGCGACCACCGTGAGCTTCTCAATCATCTGGCTAAAAGTTGAGCTTCAGGAAAAAAGTTCCAGGCCTCCAGACCAGACTAAGAATGAGGTGCCAAGCCCATCTTTTTCGTCTTTCCCACTCTCAAAAGATCCAAAACGTGCCTTTTCTTAAAGGCTCGGGAGTGTGGCGCCTGGCGTTTGGAGAATCCCGCTCTCTCTTTGTTTCGGGGCTGTGTTCCTTTTGCCCAGCTGACTCACATTATTTTCCTAAGGGCAGAGGCCCCGACGCAGTGCTGGGAGGCACTTGGCATCTGGTTCTCATCAGGCTGCGAGTAAAAGTGCAGATGCTGAATCTGAATCTGATCTCGTTTTAAACAGAGCAGAGTTAGACGCGAGGGACAAGCCTTTGTGAGGCGCCTCTCCTGCTTGGGGTGGGGGCCCTGGTGTGTCCTGTTTCTCCTCTCACTGAAAACTTGGCTCCATAAACAACCAGGAGAAACCCCTTCGGGCCTGGGAGGCAGCCAGCATGGGCCACTCTGGGGCTTTTCTTTATGAATTTGAAAACGTAAAGACAAGAAGGGGCCACTTCTTTGTCTCATAGGGAGTTGGTATTTTTTTCTTCCGCTTCCAACAAAAGAGGGGTGTCCTAAATATCGGTTGATGCCGTCTGTTCATGGCGGCCACTCCGCTCTTACCCACTGCTTTCCCTGCTTCCTCTGGCAGCTTTAGAAGGTCTAAGTCTAGTCCCAAGAGGGGGATGACACTGGAGCCATCTGTCAGGCCATCCTTTCCTTTGTCCATCTGTCCATCTGTCCAGCCAGCTAACATGCACTAAGCATTTCTTACGGAGCCAGCAGTAAGATTTAGGGCACGCTACTCTAAGCTCCCCTCTCCTCATCCGTGACATAATAGGAGCTCCTCACCCAGGGAGCATTAGATGGGGCATTTGCGGAGAGCGCTTTGCATCATGGCTGGCGCATTCTAAGTGCTCAGTAAATGGTAGCTGTTATTGTTTGTCCAGGGCCGAGCTGCTACTCTGATCAGCTGACCGGCCACAGGTTGCCGTAGCCATTTGGAGATTGGATTTAGGCCACAATACACAGCTGCTGAGCCATAAAGGCACGCCTTTGGACCACATCGTCACCTCCATCGGGATATCTCGCAGTCCTTGTTTCAGTCTTGGTGAGGCCGTGGAAATCTCGGAGCCATTGACCGTATCCACTGGCCACTGAGTGTTCGCCGGCAGCCCTGAGAGTGTTCCTCAGCCCGTTGATTGGGCATTGCTGCCTGGGTCTCCTCTGCCTTTCACCTTCACCTGTTTTTGCCACCGGCCACACCTCTGCCTCCACTCTGCACCCACGTGTAAGCCATCTGTACTTCTATACTTCTCCACCTGCTCTAGCTCCTCTTTCTGTCCATACTGCTATCCTCTCGTCTGTTTTTTAGGATTTCCTGTGCCTTGCGTTCTGTCCCAGTACTTTTGGGGAACTGTGCTGATGTCATCCCAGGTACCGTGCTGGGTGTCACGGGAAGGACCTGCATGGTCCATGTGAGTGTATCAGAATAGCAGAGGATCTAATTAGCGTCCCCAGGGAAAATGAGTGATTCTCACTGGATGGCGTGCCAGGGCGAGGGTTTGGGGAGAGAGAGGTGTTTCCTGGGTTAGTAGCGTCTGAAACACAGGCATCTAACAGGCAAGCATGCACTGGTCAGCTCCCAGGTTTTCCTGCGGTGGAGTGGCCCATGATCTGAGGGACCCACAGTTTGTTTCCCCCCACTTCCTTTGTTGTCCCAGTTTAGCTGTCTGTCTACTTCCTTTGCTCACTGACAGCTCACTTAGTTCTACCTCTGGCGGTCTTGGTTCCCTGTGAATACTTTTCACCCGCCACCCTCTGCCTCCTTCCAACTCCCCTCCCATGATTAGAGGAAATTCTCACCTTCCCTATTTATGAGCCAAAAGCTAACCCTGTCTCAGCTGGTATGTGTGTTGTGCTAAGAGGAACTTTTGAAGGAAAATTAGACATCATAAAGAACTGGCACCCTTCACTTCCAACCCTTTTAAAGTTCTTAGAAGTTTTTCGGATCCATCCTCTTTTTGACCCCCATCCCCTAGAAGGCGCTGGCTTCTTCCCAACGATAATGATAGCAGCTCTTCACCAGGAGCCAGGCCAAGGAATGCTCTGTCCTGGCACCTGTGGGAAGTGACAGAGAACTCCTGAAACTGGTGTTCCATGTCCCAGAGCCCAAGGCTTCAAACGGTGCTGGGAACAGTCACAGTGTGTTTATGAAGGAGAGTTTGCCCTGCTGCAGCTCAGGGCTATGTTTCAGCGACACTGCGGGGTGGGGGTGCGGGGGAGATGATGCCCTTATGGGAAGGCACTTACGTGACCCCGCCCCATTTAGGTGGAGGGAATGAGAGGCCTGGAGGCCACAGCGGGCTGGCCTTGAGCACAGGGGCCAGGTCCTCAGCACTCTCTTTGTGCTGCTCCCCAAACTCCCCTCCCCCCAGCAGCCACATACATGGGCTCCCCTCCCCCACCCCCGCTCCACCCCACCCAGGCTGCAGTCTTTGTCCCTCACAGTCCCCAGGGTTCCTACTTGGCTGGGTCCTCTGGTCATCCTTGACCGGGGCTGGTTGGGAGGCTGGTGGAGGAGTCAAGTCGCTCATTGACACTGAGGTGGGGCAGCAGAAGCTGACCTTGATTGAACCCCCACGTCGATCCAGGCTCTGTGTCCACTCACGTTCTCTGACGTCATCCGTACAGTTTCCAGCCAGGGGACTGTCATGTAGCCTTCTGTGCAGATGGGACAGTTGAGGCACAGCAAGGTAATGTGACTTCTCCAGGTCACAGCCGGCACAGATCATTTTTTGAGCTTTAGTTAAGGAAAGGAAACCCAGTATTGTTTTAATCCGCGGTATAATTGACATGCAACAAAATTCACCAATTTTAAGTGTGTAATTAACTCTTTGAGTGTTGACAAATTGAGACAGATGTGTAAGCCACCATTACAGTTAAATACAGAACACTCCCATCACCCCGAAAGCTCCCTCTCCCCACGGTCCCCACGGCCCTGATTTCTGTTACCACATCTTGCTCTGTCTAGAGCATGGTCCACAGAGAATCGTGCAGCACGCAGCCTTGGGGATCGGGCTTGTCTCCCTCAGCACTGCGCTTCTGAGATTCATCTGGGTGGCAGCTTGCATCTAGTTCATTCCCTTGTATTGCTGAGAGGCATTCCGTTGTACGGATGTATCACGCTTTGTTTATCCGATCCCCAGCTGATGGGCATTTGGGTTATTTCTAACTTGGAGCTTTTATAAATAAAGCTGCTAGTCTGTATATAAGTCTTTGTGTGGATGTGGGTTTCCATCTCTCTTAGGTAAGTACCAGGAGTAGGAGGATTGCTGGATCGTATAGCAAGTACCTGTTTAACCTTATAAGAAGCTGCCAGATTGTTTTTCGAGGTGACTGTGCCCTCCCACATTCCCACCAGCAGTGTCTGAGGAGACCTGGTACATTTGACTTCTCCTCTAGGGCCTTTCCGGTCATACCATCGTGTCACTCACTGCTGAGGTGTTGTTAGTGGCTGATAATCATGTCAGCGTGTCCTGAGTCTGCCGTTTATCAGGAGATTTCTAGAGAAGTTCCAGTGTTCAGAGCCAGTTGATACTGGAGAAGTTTTCTCTGGGAGGCCCGTTAGTCCCTTGGGACAGTCTCCTCTGATGTTTGCCACCCCACAGACACCTTCCTTTCCTGGCTTTCTTCTCTGCCATCCCTTCGGTAGATAGTGAGGATTTACCTGCAGAATTCCTGCTGCTGTAACTGGGACCCACTTGCAGCCTGTGGACACTGGAACATTCCACAGCTCTGCTCTGCACTTGCCCTGTGATGCTGGCTCCCGGCCAGAGCTGGAGTTAGACACTTTCTCTCGCTAGGGGAGCCTCGTGCAGATGCCACTCGGAGCCGTGGGGACACGGCCTCGGCCGCCTCATGCTTGCTGGGGGTTTGCTGGTGTGTGGGGCCACCGCTGCTTTTTGGGGCACCTCAGGTCTGGACCTCCCTGCTCATGGCTCCCCTTAACAGATGCCTAACGGCTGTAGTTTCCTGATTGCTTTCCTGTTAGGTCCCTGAGGTTTTGACGGCCCAACCTGAATAGGGGCATTGTCACATAACAGGTTGCCCTGGCGTGGCGTCTTGGGGGAAGTAGAGAGGAGTTTGAAGAACATGTGTTGGGTGTTATCTTCTTCTTTCTTTGTGGTGGCATTTCCTGAGTGGGGCGGCTGATGACAAAGTTCTTTGCTAGGCGTCCTTCTTTATAAGGGATTGATGTCACAGAGTAAGAGCTGAGGACAGACCTTTGTCCTGTGTGGGTTTGGGGAGGGCAGAGACTGGCTTGGGAGCCCACCTGCTGGGCTGAAAAGCTGCCTGCCCTTGATATGGGAAGCGTTGCTTCCTGCCCTTGCCCTGCCTCTTGACTAACTTTATGGCCTTGGATGAGTCACCTGTCCTTTCTGGACCTCAGCCTCCTCAGAGCAGACTAGGAGCAGCTCTCACAGGGGCGTTGGCAGGCGGGTCAGCTGCACTGCACACAGGAAAGCCCTGTGTTCCAGAAAGCCCTTCTCACACGTGTGGCCCCAGGAGACCTGGCCTTGACCCACCACACCACGTGTGCTGTGGCGGGCAGGCCCAGCTCACACCCGGAAGCCACCTTCTCCTCCTCCTCTCCTCTGAGATAAGATCACTGTTCTGCACATGGGCCTGCCTCCCTGGGACAGGCTGGCCCCGGGGCAATGACAGCTGGGAACGCCAGCCTCGTGCAAGGATGGAAACTTACTGCTTGCTTCCTCAGACTGACAGTAATAAAGGCACAAAAGAGGACAGAGTGGCCTGGAGTCAGGACACAAAGGACTGTGGGGGGAGTGAGTCAGGGCTCCTGAAGGTCACTTGAAGAGTGAGTGTCCCAGATGGGATTTCTCAGAGACCCAAGGGTGCGAATAGAAAAGCAGCTGGGATTCCACAGGAGAAGGATGGATCTGGAGAAGAGGGAGCAGGTGTGGGAAGGGTCAGCGCTGATCTGGGAAGCTGGCGGCCTGGGTTCTCCGAGACGCTTGGCATGACCCTGGACAGGTTGACCTTGGGTTCCTTTTCTGTAAACGAGGAGATGGGAAGCGGCTTTCACGTTGCATTTGTTGAATGAGGCTCCACAGAGAGGCGGGTGCCACGACCCCAGCACCTCTCACTGTTCACACTGTGCTTTTGGGACCCAGACATGCAGGCAGCAGGGTTGCAGTCTCTTTGTTACGATGGTAAATCCCTGTGGTTAATGAATAATTCCTTCAGGGGCAGAGGTGGGGGAAGCCAGACTGCAAGTGAAGATGGGTGGGACACCTGGGTTCCACCCAGGTGAGGTCATTTCAAGCAACAATATGCAGAGGAACCTGATAATGAGTTCGCTAAGCAGTTTTTCCTGGGGGCTCTCTGGCAGGTGGCCCTGGTGGCCTCCCACTGACATCTGCCATCCTGAACTCTCAAGGCCCAGTGTGGAACCATGATTGATGAGGCTGCAGTGTGCCTGCGCCCAGAGCCGCTCTGTGCCTGCCACCGCCGTGCCCTTCGGTTCAGGGCACTCCCGCTGAGAGCCCTGGAGTTCCCAGTTCTAAAGCATCGCCTTCCATTCTTGTGGAGGTTTCTCCTTGTCCACATTTTCTTACCCAGCTGAGCAAATCTGCTTCTTCCTATGGGTGTGCCAGGAGTGTGGGGCTCCCTCCTGGGTCAAATTGTGCTCTGTCCTCAATCCCACTCTGTGTTTGTTTCTTTGAGGTTTATTTTTTGCATCCTGGGAGTCCTGACCAGCTCCAGTGCCTGGACCCTGCCGCTTAAGCATAGAGACTAGGTTCTCCTTGCTGTAGCTGCTTGGAAGTAGCCAGAATTCTAATATAATTCATTATGATCACACTTTCAAAAGCCTGCAGTATGACCTCTTATCCTTACTGGAGGTCTTCTAGATTTTAAAAAAAAGCAAAAGGGACCTTTTTTTTTTTTAACTGAAATGTTTTGGTATTTTTTTATAATAGAAAATTCTTGTACATATTTAAAAAACAAATCTGGGAGTATGAAAACACATGGAATGTTCTGAATTTCAGAGTAAAATTTTATGGAACAAAAACTTGAGTGATTTTTCATGGTGATCATTATCTCAATGGTACTTTCAAAATCTGATAACCTTTTGTTCAGTGCTGCAGTGTTGTCAAGGGTCATAAGACATACTGAGTGGATGGCTCATATCCCTAACTCTTCCCCACGGAAATCCTAACACGATTTGAAAGCCTTTCTCCCAGCTATTTTTGGTCCTCTCCTGTCTGCCAGCCCTCCCGCCCTGCGCAGTCTGATGGCTGCTTCTGTTGTTACTAGTGCCCCTTCTTCTTTCTGGACACTGTTTTTTTTTTTTT
>NW_017731699.1:697778-700272 GCF_001890085.2 Hipposideros armiger
GTGTAGACCCTTGAAGACCTGGTCCTTACCTGTCCATCTTCACCTCTGCTCACTACCCACCTCTGTTCACTCTACCCTTCAAGCCAGAGCCACACTGACCCGTCTGTGAACTCACCCTTTGCCCTCTGGCCTCTGGCTTTGCATGTGCCCTGTCCTCTTAGGTTGGAAGTGTTACCCCCACCCCCCGTCCCTGTTTCTGGGCTGCCTGCCTGACTCCTACTTATTTCCCAAGACTCAGGTCACAGTGATCTCTGTCATGGGCGGGCTTTCTCCACCCTCCCTTAGCACCTGTGGAATCAGCTCCTTGTCTGGTTGGTGCTGAATTCCATGCTCGTCTCCCTACCTGTGGTTTTCTCCTGGGCAGCAATGCAGGTGGAATGGTTCAGAGTACAGACTCCATGTGTGGCCCCGGGCAGATTACTGAACCTCTTAGTGCCACACTCATCTGCAAATGGGGATGAGAACGGCACCCACCCCATGTTGTTATGAAGGTTAAATGTAACATGTCCAAGGCCTTTAGAGCAGGTCCTGGTGAGACTTGGGGCAGTGAGAGTGAGCTGATGCTGCTGTCGTTATTTTCCTGGTTTCTTCCCTTCCTCTCTTTCTTCCTCCTTTCTCCTCTTCCTCTTCTCCTTCTTCCTTCCCCCCTGCCTCTTCCTTTTTCCTTCTTGTTTTCAGCTCACCAAATGGGAAGATGGAAGACATTGTGAGCAAAACCTGTAGGTGTGAATGACTAATGGTAGGCTTGCGGGGAAAAGCAACTTTTAGAAGGACTCGTGTGAGTCAGATTAGATAGACAGGGGCAGTCGGGCCAGAATTTGGAAGTCCCCTTGAATACCAAGAGAGGGACTTTGGACTTGAATGGATTGGCAAAGTGGAGTCATTGGGCCATTATTTGTATGGTGGAGAACTGCTACGGAAGGTGCATCTGGCAGTAATTTACTAGGTGGACTGGTGGGGCAGAGGGAGAGTGGCAGTAAGGACATAGGCTTTAAAATATGCTGAAGACCTTTAAAATTGAAGAGAAAAACGCCTGCCTCGGGCTGGTGGCGGTGGCGGCGGAACAGGGGAGATTCTGGTGAGAAAGGAGCGGGGCTGACTGGCTGGATGAGGGGATGAGGGAGAAGGAGCTGCAATGTTTGGCTCTAAGATTTCTAGCCAGTTAGGCTGCAAGAAGTCACAAAAAGAGTGAAGGTAGCACTCTTTTTTGTTTTACATTTTAAAAATTTTATTTTTATTAAAAAATTTTTTTTAAATTTTATTGGGTAACAGTGTGTGTTCCCAGGACCTGTCAGCTCCAAATCAAGTAGCTGTCTTCAATCTTAGTTGTGAAGGGCGCAGCTCAGCTCCAAGTCCAGCCGCCATCTCCATTCTAGTTGCAGAAGACTCAGCCCACCATNAATCCCCATGCACCCATCATCCACTTCCGGCAATTAATTACCAGGTCATGACCAATCACATTTTATCTGTACCTTCGCTTCCTGTATTTCACTTTCCCACGTAAAATTAATTTTCAGAACAACAAGAAGGTAACGTTTTGTCCCCATCAGATTGGTGAAAATGTAATAGTAAAACAATGCCAGGAGTTGACGATCACATGGAACAAAAGGAATGCTTAAACGTTGACCTTGGGAGTATAAATTAGTGCATGGGTGTTGCAGAGCAATTTGGGAAATGCCCAGTGTGCCTGAAGAGACCCCCTAGATGAACATTTGCAGGAATATTTATTGCAGGGAAAAGTTGGAAACCACTTACAAGTTCATCAACAGGAAAATGAACAAATAAATTGTGTATGTGCCGTGAATATTCATATACTGGGCTATGAGCTCGGCAGTCAAAATGCGTGCACTTGGAGTGACCTAGATCAATAGGGATCATGCTCAAAAAATGTTTTGTCAAATAATAATAAAAAGATGCAAAAGGGTATTCAAAAAACAGTTTTAAAACATGTTAAAATTCTATATTGTTTTTGGTTACATACAATTTAGTAAAAACATAAAAATGTATGACAGTGATAAATACCAAATTCACGATGTTATTTCTGGGGTGGGTGGGGGTGATGGGATTAGGAAGGGCGTGAAAAAGGGACTTGAGCAGTGTCTGTAATACTTGCTTTCTTGGAAAAAAGATCTACAGCCAATGTGGCAAAATGTCAGGGTTTGATAGTCCTGAATATACACAGGTATTTATTATTCTGTATACGTTTCTGTGTGTCTTAAATACTTCCTTGTTCAAAATTAATTTCAGAAATGTGTAATTGTCTTTCATTTTCTGATGAGCTTGAGATGGCCATTGTTGTCACATGATGTTGTTAGCGTCTAGACTGAAGCCAAGAAACTCATCCAATTCTGAGAAGATGCATGTTTTCTTTGTCATCTAATGACAGTACACCCTGGATTCCCCCTAAATGTAATGGATTCTTAGAGGCCCAGGATTCCACACATTTTCCAGACACTTGGATTGATAGTTAGAAAGAGCCAAGTATGAAGCCCTC
>NW_017731699.1:703022-785468 GCF_001890085.2 Hipposideros armiger
GTAGCATCACCGGCCCATGTGGGAATCGAACCGGCGGCCCTGTTGCTCAGAGCTCGCACTCTTAAGCCAACTCTTAACCAGCTGAGCCACTTGGCTGGTCCGTATTTTTATTTTTAATATGTGTGGAATGGCTGAGCATTTGGTGTCAAATTAGTGTATTTGCTGAGACTACGTACTATGGATGCTAGCAAGAGGCACTGTGATCTGATGCACTTGATTTGATGCAAGACAAGAACAGGGGAATAATGTGCCCAACCACAGACTTCAGAGTTCTCTGGCTGGATTTGGGTGTTGACCTTTCTACATTTTTCTAGTGAGTTTTGATAAAGGTAGAGGTCACACCATCCAAATCATTTAAAGTCATCTACAGGACTTTGAAACCAGAAGGGACAGTAAGTATGTTGGTTGATAAGAAAGATAAGAGATGGGCTGATGGGCTGGATTCTGTTAGGATGGAATAGGGAGGGTTAAACGCTGGGTTCTGAATCCAGCTGCACAGTGGAGGCGGGGGCGGGGGTTTGTGGGGGAGTGAAAGGCTGTGGGAAGAATGGAAGGTTTTGGTTGGCAGGCGTCAGCCATGTGATACGGCCACCCAACAAAGCCGTCTTGTCTGCACTGAAAGAAATTTAATATCTGGAACCAGGGCTGATGGTGTGCTTGCTCCATGCTGGTCACACCACATGTGGGGAGTGACGCACAGTTCTGGGCAGCCCACGTGGAGGGACAGAGGCAAACTGCAGCCCGTTTGTGAGAAACTGAGTCCATGTTGTACATACGGCCATGGAAGGTCTTGGGCTCTTCAGCCTGGAAAGCAGAACTCCTAGATGGCAAATTCCTTGAGAGTTCAAGACTGTCCCCGCACATCTCTCTGGAGCTGTAGTGGCTGCTTCAGTGCTCGGTGCTTAGAACGGGCTCCGGTTTTGCCCACTGAATGGATAAGTGAGAGGCTCGGCTTGTCCCGTATCCGGGACCCGTGAGCCCAACTTCAGTTCTAGGTAAAGAAGTTCCCCACCTGGTCTGCCATCTATGGAGACATGCCTCTGCAGGGAGAGTGTCCACAGGTACTGTGGGTGGTTAGTCCAGAGGGTCCCAAGCATCTAGCATTCTTTACATGAGTCAGGACTTCTCGGTGGAGGAGAGCAAGGGGCGAATGGGTAAAATGTATGATCACTCAGAGGGGCCAGGAACAAGTCGATTTGTAAACGAATGTGCTGGCAGACTTAGAAGTGCACCCCCACCCTCAACAATGCTTTTTATAATTTCAGGATAAAATGCCCTCATTTGAAATAGCATCGAGCAGAATTTAAGTGGATAGTGTGAGTTGCAGTCCCATCTGCTCAGCCTTCATGGCCCAGCAGATCTGCGGAGCCATTTGTCACAATTTGTCTTAAAGCCAGGAAGAAAAATGCTCCTGGATGCGGTCCAGAGCTCCTCGTGGAGATGCTGCCTGTGGAGCGTGGACGGGGTGGGTGGTGGGAAAGCTGGGTTGGGCAGAAGGAGGGCCATGTGCCGGGGAGCGAGGCCAATGGCGGTTCCAGTCCCTCACTGATGTGCTGGTGACCTTGGCCGCGTCATGCCACCTCTCAGGCCTTGGTGCCCGGTGTAGGGGAGTGTGGCAGACGACAATGTCTCTGAGTCAGTACCTGGGCCCGACCTTCCATTCTTTCATTCATTTATTCAGCTGATATTTTTGAGCTCCTGTTATGTGCCAGGTCCCATTCTAGAAGCTGGGGATCCAGCAATGCCAATACTGTTCCTAGTTTTAGAGCCGAGGATGCTAAGAACACCCTTGCCCTTTCGGTGATGTTCCTGGGGGGGTGGGGGGGAGGCAGCATTTCTTCCGGGCATCACAACCATGTGCATGGAAACTGTTCTGAGCTTGGGTGATTTGTCACCAGACTTCCTCCTGATGTGCTCGAGGCTAAAAGGGGATGAAGGCCAACTCAGAAGTGCATGGACATCAAGCAGTGAAGACTTGGAAAGCTGAACAGATGTTTCTAGAAGCACCTTTGAGCATGGGAGGAATCGTCAGCCTGGTGTGGGGAGCTTTTCCCAGGGACGGTGACTGTGGGGTGGGGCTCTTAGAAGGACAGAGGGCTGCTTTGTTCTGGGAGAGGTTGAGGGAGGCCTCAGCGTGTGTGTGTGTGTGTGTGGGGGGGGCGGGAGCGGGAGGGTAAGGCTAGGTACCTGTGAGGAGGAGAGTTGTATGTGGAGTAGAAGGAGGTGCACTGGAAAAGGGGGTTCCAGGGGAGTAACCAATGGATTCATCCCACAAACATCTATTGGGCACCTGCCATCAAAGCCCAGACGGTCACACAGAGATGAGTTAAGGTAAGGCTCTGACTCAGACGCCCTAAGCCTAGGGAGGCAGGTGAGCGTGGAGATAAAGCACAGTACAGTGCAGCAGGCACGACACAAGGACAGAGTGCCTGGATGCCTAAGTGGGGGAGGAAGGCTTCCCGCCAGACGTGACCAATGTGCTGGGCTTTACCGTGGGACTAGGAGGTGGCCAGGTGTGGGGTAGAGAAAGGCCATTCCAGGTGAAGGGCTTGGTGTCTCTCTGAGTTTGCGGGTGGAGGCCAGAGACCCCATAACCAGGCCTTGTTCATTTGATTCTTGGCATGATGGGGAATATACTTCTGTGCCCCTCAAAAGAGGATGGTCATCACAGCATTTGAGAATGAGAATTCTTTGTGCTTAAGCTGCCTTAAGTCTGTTCGGGAACGTCATGGGTATAAAACAAAATGGGTCCTTTATGCTCGGTGTGGGGGGAGTTGGGAAGGATGAGGGGCTGCGAGGCAGCTGCTGTGGCCCCAGGTGCAGAGGAGGAAGTGGACAGACATGTGACTGCAGGACGGACAGGAAGGGGTGGGGCTAAGAGTTACTGTGAATAAGACCTTAAGGACCATTCCACGAATGATTGTGAAATTAAGGATGGAGAGAAGGAGAGCTCAGACTGCTCTAGACCAAGAAGAGGACTGAGGAAGGCAGATGTCGGGGGCATTGTCTTGAAGGAATAGGCAGTATGGGCAGACACGATGACTTTATTTAAACGAATGTCTGGAATTGGTGACTCAAGGGCTTGGTCAAGCTCCGTGACCTAAAACCAGAAAGAAGTGGGAACCCGAAGTGCACCTGAGATGAAACATTTGGGATTCTGCTGTTTAAAGGCAGGTTATTAGTTATCTAGTGCTGGGTAACCAATCATCCCAAATCTTAGTGGCTTAAAACAAAAGTCACTGTATTCCCTTTCATAATTCTGTAGGTCAGGACGTCAGGAAGGACTTGGCTGGTGGTCTCAGCTCAGCATCTTTCATTTGGTTGAAGTCAGGTGGCGGCTGGGACACAACAAAGGTGGACCAGTGGGCCGGGCACCCGTGCTTTCCACGTGGTCCATCCTGTGGGCTGCCTTGGGCTTCCTCATAATATGGAGGCTTAGAACACTCAGGCTGCTTACATGGCAGCTCAGAGCTCCAAGTGGGTGTCCCCAGAGAGCCAGGTAGAAGAGGCCTTGAAGTCACAGAGTGGCACGTCTGCCAGTCATTAGCCCACTCAGGTTCAAAGGGAGGACACACAGATCCCGTCACTTGATGGGAACAGTGTCAAAGTCGCATCATGAGCAGAGCATGTGGGATGGGAGAGATGTTTCAGCTAACTTTGGGGATCCACTTTGGCTCAAGTGGGGAACCGGCGTGAACAGATGAACTGCCTAATAGTGCGATTACAGGCAGAGCTGAGTGGAGGGCCCACCTGAGGTTTGGTGGACAACTCCAGTTACTGGGCAAGAGGCAGGAGAGGAGACAGCAAATGGCTGAGGAGATGTGGGCACGGATGGAGGAGGAAAACCAGGAGACGTGCTGGGTGTGAATCCAGGCTTGCTGTGGGAACTCGGAGGCAGATATGAGTCCAGGAGAGAGGTGGGTTTGGCTAGGACCATGTGGCACTTGTTTTTAAATTGTTTCCTTTACTAGTTTGAGCCCTTCTCTTATTGTCCCCTTACGTCTCATTAGGAGACATTTTAAATTGTCTTTGTCTTTTTTTATTGTCTCCCTATTTTGCTTTGGCACACAATGCATTATTATTCAGTTATTTTTGAATAGGTAATGCATGCATACATTTAATTTTAAAAGGCACCAAAGGACGTAGACAGTGAAAATTAAGTCTGCTTCTCACCGCATCCCCCCCAGAGACCACCGCAGTTATCAGTTCATGTGTATCCTTTGGAAAATGTTCTCTCTCCATGTTGCTGCCACTGTGACGCTGACTGTGGGCTCCTGTTCTCCAGCCTATGGTTTCAGCCTCCACAGGCTGGAGGTCCTTCTCTCGCTGGTACCTCGTCTCCAGGCCCATCTACCCGCCTTCACGAGAAGGCAGGGCTGTCCGGAATTCTGTTCAAGCTCTTCCGAGCCTGTGTTTTAAATGTCGCTTCTAATTCAAGTCGTATTCATTCCACGTTGGTTCTGCACTTCTGCATTGTATGGTTTCTAAGTGTTCTTCTACTCCCAAGATCCTGATTCTGATGTTTTGGGTTTTTTTTGTTCTATCATGTTCATGTATGTTTCCCAAGCAGAAGGAAATACATGTGGTGAGGGGAGTGCAGGAGCTTTGAGTTTTGGTGTCACGGAATCACACAATATTGGAGCTAAAAAGGGATTTGCAGGATTGGGTAGGTGTTTTTCCCTTTTTTGTTTGTTTGGTTTAACAATTTTTTTTTTTTTTGCATGTAGGGAATGCATCCCTAGAGAGGAGACTAAAAGATTGTCTTATGCTTCCTCTCCCATTCACAACAAAATCCCTCACAAAAGCCCCAAAGCAACTTGCCGTCCTTCCTGGGGCGGCTGGTTCCCTGGAGCAGACAATAGGATGCACCTGATCCAACTATGGATACGAATGCCTGAGCTCAGGGCATTCCACATGGTCCGAGTGGGGACGTTGGCACTGTGCCCAGGCCTGGGGGCTGACTTCGCCTTAGCTGGCTTTCAAAGGGACAGACAGCAGCTGAACTGTGGGCAGTGCCCACTTGCAGCTCATGGAAAGCAGGAATGGCGCCCCTGTGTTGCGCACCACCCATCCATAGCTTTGGAAGCTATTTTTTGTCTCTGAGTGTCAGCGAGAGTCATTACTTTATGGTGAGCCTGTCAGGGATGGCTGCAGTGAAGAACCTCTCTGCACAGGTCCCGTGTCTCACACTTCTGGAATTTTGCCTTAGCAAGGAAATCGAATGCTGTGTAAACACATTAACGTCACCATCCCTCCCCATGGAGACTTAAAACTTTTTTAAAGCCCCTTTCTCTCTGTTGCCCCACCTGTTCCTCACTGCAGCCCTCTATTTTTCTGGAGTTGGCTGGTGGTCCTGTGGAATCCTTTGCTCCTAAAATCCCCCATGCACTGGGGCCTGTTCTGTTGGCTGCACAGGTCTGGTGAGTTAATCCCGTCGGACAAGGGCGGCTCTCAGTGAATGAGTACAGTCTTTCTTTCTCCCCCTAGAGCATGGATTTCCTTTACAGTCCTTCCTGAGTTTGGGGAGACGGAAATATACGGCTGAAAAAAGAATTGCTGGGCGGGATTGAAAACGAATCCTTCGGCATCCGTGTGCTGCCCCAGTGTTGCCTTGCGGGCTTGCTGTCTTTCCCACCTCTAAGGGCTCCTCAATCAGTGTGTCATGTGGTTAGTTATTCTGCGGTTATCTTGAAAGTGGTTTCTGAGATGCTTTGAAATCCTGGAGAATGTGTCACCATTCGATGACAGTCTGCTGTGCTGAGGGATGCTGGCCGCCACCCGCACTGATCCATATCTCCTCCAGCTGTACACTCCGGTTATCAGCACTGGAGGAGTTGGAGACCTTTGGGATGGCCAGCGTTTCCTGGTTCTGATAACCCCATAAGTATGTATTTTAAATGTGCTGCTCTAGCAAAGTGATAACCTTCACACCTGTATCGTCAGCACCCTCATTATGGGGATCATTTCCTGTTTGGAACAGGTTGGTTGCTTTTCCTTTCTTTTCTCAACCAAGCCTTCATTGATCGAGTTGCTAAGGCCTGGAGTCCCTGAGTGCTTTCCAGGAATGGGCTTTGCCCTCGGTGACTTCCGCTGTGTCCTGACCTTTGCGGTGATAATGGCCATTTGGGAGCTATGGGGTCTGCAGCTAATGGAGACGGAGGAGGACTGAATGCCAGGTATTATTTGGGAGCAGCCTTGAATTAACGGTCTTCTGGCATCATTCCAAAATTGATTGATGGGTTATCACGGGGCACCTCCTGTCTGGATGCTGGCCGCCCATCAGCTGTGTGACTCTTTCTCTGCTCCTTTTGTCCTGCCGAGGGCTGGCTGGAGGAGATGATTTCTAGAGAGCTGGATGGGCCCAGGGCATAGATTCTTAGTCCACTGATGACCTCATGAGCTTACCCCCAAACCTACCCCTCCTCTCCCTGTTCTCATACCCGCCCAGATGCCCGGATCTGGGAGCCGTTCTTCACAGCTCCCTGGACACCCCCACCAGCTCTTGACTCTTGATTGCATTTCTTAGCATCTCTCCTGCCAGACCAACCTGCTCCACCCCCAGTGACCTGCTCTAGTGAGGGCCTCAGCTGCTCTCATCGCGATCATTGCAGAAATCTCCGGCCAGAGCCTTTTCCATCATTCCTGCCAGAACCATCCTCCCAAGACATGATTCACAATATATATTCCCATATTGGTGCCCCTCAGGGCTGCCCTGTGCCCTTGGGCGTAGCCTATTTCCACATGGCACGAAACCTGACCCACCCGTTTCTGCTGCTTCATCCCGGGCTTCCCTGACCCCTCACGTAGCCCGCATCTATCCAAGGGAAACGGCTACAGCTCTGGACCCTCCAGCTCTCTCGTGTGGCTCTGCATATGCTCGGTCTGCTCTCTGCTGAGATCCTGGTCTGTCCTCCCTCCCTCACCAAGCAGGAGTGCCCACTCGTCCTAATTAAAACCTGGTGCGACGAAGCTCTCTTCTTGAAGGCTTGCCTGACTCCCCCTGGTTAGAAGGGACTCCTTGCCCTGTGTCCTCACTGTGTCTTCATAGCAGGTGAGCACTTTGCAGCCTCTGTTTACACATCTGTCTCCTCCTGTGAGGCTTTGGGGCTTGTAGCTCATCAGCCTAGCATAGTGCCTGGCAAAGCAGAGGCACCCCCACTGTGCATGGAATTAATGAAAAAGGAGCTTGCAGTCAGAGATGATGGGTTGTGATGAAGGCTCTCCAGCCACTGTGACAGTTTCTCTAAGCAGCTGTTTGCTCATCGCATCTGTAAAATGGGACCGCATACCTCCCTCACGTGAGAAGACACTGTGAAAATTGCAGGATGGTGCTGATGCGGCTAGTGCCTGGAATTTGGCAGGTACAGTCCTGATTTCACTTTTCAGATGATGGCAGGGGAGACCCTCAGTGGCAGGATAAGTGTCTCATGACTACCTTGTATCTTCTGTCACCTTTCAAAAGGCTTCTCATTCGGCCCCCGGTTAGGAGGGTGTGCCTGGGGACACCTCACAGCATTGGGGCTGGGTTCACCACCAGGGGGCCAAGGCTTTTGAATCCTTTCTGCTTGGTGGGACCATTCAGCCCACATGCAGAACCCAGATCCTGAAACCTCTCTTCCTCACGCTTTCCCCGGGGCCTTGGATGGCGCGGCTTGCCCTGACTCTCAGCAGGAAATTACAAACAACCCTGTGCCGTGTGTGCGTGTCCTTGGCCCGAGCAAGTCAGTGGCAGCCTGCCTATTAATGTCTAAATGGCTTTCTCAGGATCCCTCCCACCACCTGTCACTCAGGGGCCTGTCTTTGTACCCTGGAAGGACGATTTTCATCAGGGCCTGCGGTATCGTGACTGCTGTGCAGGGGCATGTGGTTGGAAGAAGCGAGAGCAGAGATGTGTTAGAGGGTGTGGAAAGGATCAGCATGGAATTGAAAGTTTAATAACTCAGAAAATGAGGATTTTAGGAAAGCGACTAAACAGCTTTAAAAAGAAAAAAAACAGAATGGCGATGAGGACAAACCTGTTCCACCGGGGCCGTTGGGCAAGTACCAAGCTCAAGTAGAGGGCAGCTGATTAACCACGTGACACATCACACGCCTGCCAGGTCGCCTGGCCAGGGTGGCCCAGCCGATTTTTCCATCATTTTCTCTCGCTACTTCACAGCAACCCCCTCCTTCCCACCACAGGCCCTTCCCCTACTTACACAACATCTAATGCAGCTGCACAGAAATAGTCACCCCTCTCTGACATCTTTTTTGGGGAGTAAAGGGGAAGACGGTCTGGGAAACGACTTTTCACTGTCCTCATTACAACAGTAATCCATGCAGGATGCAGAATGCTTAGAAAACACAAAATGCAAATAAATACAGCCGCTTACTACCCTCCTGCTCTCCAGCATTTTCCTATGTATCAGCCCAGTACTTCCCCACATACATATATATATAGAGAGGTGTGGGGGTGCTTTTCTTTACAAAAATACTTTCAAACCCTCTTAGAGCCTTTTTCTCTTTTAACTTAGTATTGCACTTTCAATATTTTTAGGTGTTCATAATATTCTTCCCTGTGGTTTTTTTAATGGCTGTATAATATTTCACCAAGTGGGGGAAGTGCTGTAATTTATGTAACTGTAAATCACGTAATGGGTGGACCTCTCCCTGCTTCTGGAGACCTCCCTCCCCCGCCTCAGGGTCTGTTACTCATTCTCCTACTGTCCTTGGAAGACACTTCCACTCTCTGCCAGCACAGCCCACACACCTCCCAGTGCTGGGTTCAGACCCCCCGCCTCCCCTGTTCTCTTCTCTGGGATGCTGCAGAATTAACCCCTGCTTCCCCGGTTCCGTTCTGTGTGTCTGTGCCCCCCAGTGAGGATGAGCAGGGGCTCACCACTCGATCCCTGTCCACAGCTATGCTTGAAAGCATGTTCCTTGAATCGAACTGGAAAAATATGCAACCCAAGGGTGGCCCACAGAGACGGGCAAAACACAAGAGACCGAACCAGCAGCAATGAAAATCAAAGCTGAGAGAGAAGGAACGGCCATGGGTTATTATGATAAGTAACAAGTGCTTAGGAAAGTCCCCAGAAGCAGTGTCAGTGTACTTGACTGTTAGTTTTCAGATGCGTGTAGACATTGGTGCTTCGTTAGTGTGCTAGATATACTTCAGAGTGCCTGGCCACCCACACTCCAAGTGGGGTTGGGGGGGGGTCCCCTCCCACCACACCCCTGCTGCCCTAAATGCTTGTATGCCAGGCAACGGTCAAGCCTGGCTGCACCTGCGTGGGGTGAAGTGTGCATCTATAATGTTGGAGGCCTGGTTAAAAAGAGTTGCTCAGCCATTGAGGTAGCTGTCTGGGGAATTTGCACCAAGAACCATAGCAGAGAGTTGCTGGTGATCTCAGAGGCAACAATAGGCTTACGTGAGCTGCATTTTTGGAGCACAGAAACTGTGGCCAAGTACAGGAAGTTCATCCCTGAAGAACAGTGGAGCTGTCCCGAGGAGGTGGCCCAGGTCACACAGGCCTTCCAGTTCGGGGCTATCCAAGGCCCAGCTGTGCTCTGATCTATACTCTTGGGTTGCCCTGAGTTCCTACTGTGTGGCTTGTCAACTCCCTCCTCCACCCTCTTCCACTCCCCTGCACACACTTGAGCTGGGGAAGGGGCTCCACTTCTTGTGATTGTCCAGCTAACAGCCAAGACATCGGCCCACATGTGTGGAGACGGCTGCGTTCAAGGGAGATGGGCGTCTCCGCCGCCAGCCCAGCTGCTCTCCTCACTGTCCACGCAGCCCGCCCCAGCTCCCAGAGCCACCTGCCTTTTTCTACCGGAAGCTGGCTGGGGACCTCTGGAGCCGGATGTGAGCGTTCAGGGCTCTTCTAGCCTTGGAGAAGTGGACACTCAGAGCCAGTTCCCTGCTGGGCTTGTTGGCTCAGGCACTCCTCATCAGTAATGTTTACTGAAGCATCTCGTAGGCCCCAAGCATTGAGCTCTGCTCAGGGTTTGCAGACAGCAACACAGCTGCTCACCATCTAGTGATTCCACCGCGGAGAGAGTCCCAGCGTGGCCTTGGAGGACACAGGGACATTGGGAAGAAGGCTCTGGCCGGCGGAGCCTTGGGTGGAGTTTGGGGGAGAGGAGCATCAGTGTTTGCACAGGAGTGCTTTACTGAGGGGCTGCACCTGAGGTGGAAACTGCTCTAAGCCTTTCTGAAGACCACCCATTCAAAACCTGCACACCTTGGCAGCTAGGCAGCCCCCGTTGTCTAGCTCTCTATCTGCATGGCCTGGGCGTTGGGAGACAGAATGGGCAGACTGACCTCTCATGAGCTTCCTGAAGCCACGACCACTCCTTCACATCCAGGTCTTAGGCCACTGGACAGGCCCCTCGAGGTCTCCTGCACCCCTTGCTGCCCCGGCGAGCTGACATTCTGATGCTGCCTGGGGGAGCCCTCTGGCATCTCCCAGGAGGGACCTGAGCTGAGTGTCCTCTCCCTGGGGCTGTGAGAGCGTTGAGGGGGACCCAGAAGGGATCCTGCTAGCCTCCAGGAGGACTAACAGGAAGACTGAGTATGTCAGGGGCCGAGGAGGAATTATTCTGCTCCTCAAGCGAGGAGGGTGGAGGCGGCCAGTCAAGAGACTGTTATGAAACCCAGCAGGCACCGCTCGACCACACTGACAATCTGGGGCCTCCTAGGTCCGGAAATACAGCCTGAAACACTAGCAGCAGTGACAGTTATGAAATGTCTGCTTGGGAGAAGGAACAAGGCATTCGCTGCTTCTGAGCGATGGTTCTTTAACTGGCACTCACTTGAAGCCTGTGGTTCTGGGGCCAGTGGACTTGGCAGGGGCAGCCGTGTGGCACGGCTGCCCTCATCCTAAAAAGAATCAGCCTGACACTCAGCCCAATTCTGTTATCTTTGAAACCGGCTGGAAGGAAAGTGGTCAGTAGATGTAGCGTAGTTATAGGGAGGGCATTCCCAGGCAAGTAATCTGATTCCATCTTTAAATTTTTTTCCCTCCAGAAAATAGAAGGCCAATAGCAGTATTTATATTTAGTTATAAGTATTTTTCATGGGATTTGCTGACTTGAAACTTGGTGGGGTTGGGAGAAGGGTTATGGATTAGAGCAACCTACGGGCTCTCCCCACCTCCCTCTCCTTCCAGATGGCTGCTTCTGTGCCATCCCTGGGGGGGGGCAGTGCAGGTGTGGACTGTGACGGGGTGGGCAGGACTCTGGGGTGTTATCCCTGCCTTTGCAGGAGTGGAGGGTGTTGGCAAGAGGTGAGTGACAGGAGAGGAGGTGCTCGGATAGAAGAGCAGGGAGGTGTGGCCTTTTGGACTGGTCCCAGTGCCCAGCATGGTATGGGATGGAAGGGCCATGGACACCCTGGAAGTGCCCATGTCTTCCCTGGGGTATAAATGGTCAAGGTGAGAGCAGCTGGACGATTATAAATTCAGGTGAAGCAAGAACAAGAGGTGGCAGGCATGGGAATAGAGAAGGGCTTGGTTATAGCAAAAAAAATATATATATATGTATATGTATATATGTATGTGTATATATATGTATATATATATATATATATAAATAACCTAAATATGCACAATATGGGAATACATAAAATGCGTTGTGATCCTACGATGGAGTACTATACAGCTGTGTAAAAGGAAAGCACGCGAATTCTATTCATTCTCAAAAATACGGAGGAGGAAAATCAAGGAACATGTCTGTTTGGAATGAATGATAATGTTTATATAAAAATGAGTAACAATACAGTATATTTTCAATGGCTATGTATATAAATGTATTTTTTAAAAAGTCTGGAGTGACATACCTCTAAGTCATCGCAGTGCCAGTCTCTGAAATGAGGGAGAAGTTGGATTGGGGTTGGTATCAGGAGAGATTGAAGGCTTGTATATTTTAATTAAAAATATTAAAAATGAATGTTCTAACTTAAGTAAATATGAGAATAGTTAAAATATGTTTGAAGTCATAGTTAAGCAGTCCTCTAGGTGGCAGCTTCAACATTTAGAAATGAGTGAATTAGGCAACAGCCCAGAAGCAGGGACCCAGTCCGGAGGCTTGGGAGCTGAATGTCCCGACAGGACAGTGAGGCAGCCCCGTGACTCAGCCGTGCGGATGTCACGGAGATCTGAGTCTGTCTGTGATGATGGGAAGCAGTGAGTTTGCAGTTCTCTCTGCTGGCTCTGTAGCCGGTAGTCACACCTTCTTCGAAGTGGCATCAGTAATTTAACAGTTATTAATCATCGTCTTTAGACCAACTCTATTTTAGGTACCACTGGGGATTTAAACACACCAAAAGAATGAAAGAATAAATGAATGATATTTTTGTCCTTGAACTTAAGAACCAGGCCAGCCCTCTTCTTGTCTCCCCCAACTGTGAATTTGGCCTCCCCATTACCAGTCTTGCCCTCTGCTCTGTCCTCCACCTGCCCCCTGAGTTCAGACATACAAATCGGATCCCTGTCCTTACTCACCCAGCTAGCCTCGGTCTCCACCTCCCCAGTCCCTGAGGACTGGTTGGACTGTATGTATCAGTTCTCTTTCCCACCTGGCACTGATGTGCCCTCCAGTCATGTGACAAGGAACCTTGGCAAACTTTGTGCTAATCCTGGAACACATTACAATGTTTTCACGTGGCCTGTACCTCCCCTCGCATCCTTCAAGACACAACTCAGATGTCACTGCTTCTGGAAAGCCTTTCTGGACCCACTTTCTCTTTCTAGGGGGTCTTCGTTTTGCACTTTGCACCTCACTGTCATTGCAGCCTGTAATAATAATTGTGTGTATTTCCTTTGGGATTGTCAGCCTAAGATACAACTGATTTATTCATCTCCCCTCACAGTGTCTGTCCTGGTACCCTTCATAGAACAGGTACTCAAAATATGTTGGTTGAAAGTATAGCGTATGTTCTAGTTATCTTTGCCGTGTAACAAATGACTCCCAAGACTCAGAGGCTTAAAACAACCATGTTATTAGGCTCATGGCATCCATGGGATGGGAATTCGGGTGGGCGCAGCAGGGATGGCTTCTCGTTGCTCCACAGTGTTTGAGGCCTCAGCTGGGAAGATTCAGGGCTGGGAGGCGGCTCGCAGCCAAGGCCCGGAACCAGGAGGGCCCGTTCATGCACACGGCTGGCAGCTGATGCTGGCTGTTGGTTGCAAGCTCCTCCCGGCTCTACACGTGGCCTCTCCATGTGCCTTGGGGTCCCTCAGAGCGTGGCAGCCTCAGGACAGTCGAACTTCTTTCCAGCTGGCCCAGGGCACCAGGTAGCAGCGTGGACGCCACGTCACTTCTTAGGATCTGGCTGGGAAAGTCACACAGGGTCACACGCCTGCCCCGATTCCAAGGGAATAAACTCCACCTCTTGAGGGCATGGCCACGTTGCAGGAGAGCGTGTGGAACAGGAGAGATTGTTGCTGCCACGTTTGGAAACTGCAGCCTGCCCTGGAGTATGGGAGAAACGAGCTTCACAGCTCGAGCTAGGAGTGATACTACTGCCGTGACTGTAGTTGGCGGCTTAGTGCTTACTGAGCCATTGTTATGGGCCAGGTACTGAGGGTTTTCAATGGAGCAACTCATTTACTCCTTCAACAGAGCTGCGAAAATGATACCACTTTACAAGTGAGGACACTGAGGCACACAGAGGTTAAGTTAACCAGCCAGTGTCTCACAGCTATTGCCTAGGCTGTGAGAGGTCAGGGAGAGGGAAGATTCTGGAATTAGCTCTGTCCTTCAGGTCTGCTGCTGGGTTGTGGCACTGCACATATCGCCCGGGAGTGGATGGCTGTTACAAGGGACAATTGTGCCCGTGGTCTTGGGAAGCTGAGCTGCGAGCATCCTAGCTCTGTGGTTCCTCACGGTGTGTAGACTTGGCTAGGCTGCCCCCGGAGGGCAGTGACACTGACCTAGCAGGGCCTGCTTTTTTAAGGCACTTTTCATAGTGAGGGGGTCTCCAGTCCGGCTTCAGTGACTCCCTCGACTCCTTGCTCAAGTTCTGCATCTGTAAAGTGAAGTCACTAAGAGTAGAGACCTCATAGGGTTGTTGTGAGTATTAAAATGGGTTAATACACATAAAGCACGGAAAACCGTGTCCAGGACCTGATCGGGGCCCAGCTAGTGCTGGCTGTTGTTGGTCATAGACAAGCTCTGTGTCTGTCTGTCCCCTGGCCCAGGAAGGGATCAAATGAAGGTTCTTTTAGCTCATGACTCTTCTTGTCGTACCTTGGCTGAAGGCTAAAAAGTAGGAATCCCAGACCTTGTCGCTGGAGTGGCCTTCCTGACTGCTCTCTCTCGGGAGCCTTGATGGTAGTTCTGGGAAGCACTGGGTTGCCTGGCGTGCTTGGCATTTTTCGGTTGAGGCTGCACAGACTCCCCGTCATTGTTGTTAGGACAGGTTGGCAAGAAGAGCCAGTCAGGGGTGCGTCATCACTTATCGCGGATATTCCCCGAGCACGCTTAGGATGAGCCACAGACTAAGAAGACTGTTAGTCATGGGTTTGTCATGGAGAAAGTGACTTAACCTTGAAGATCATTTCCATGTCTGGTAAACGTGGCTATAATGAAATCGACCTCATTGAGTTGTGGTGAGGATTAAATGAGATGATGCGTGTAGAGCAGTTGAGGGCAGCTCCCGACACACTTAAGTGCGAGTCATTATCATCACTTGTCCTCATTCCAAAATAACATACACCTGCTTATTTTAAAAAACGGGAAAATAGAGACAAGGAGAAGAAACAGGAGGGAAAGTCGCTGGTATTTTCACCACTCAAAGATTCAGCCCAGGTTGGCCGGTTGGCTCAGTTGGTTAGAGTGCAGTGCTCATAACACCAAGGTTGCTGGTTCGATCCCCACATGGGCCACTGAGCTGCGCCCTCCACAGCTAAAAAAGTTCAGCCCAATATTATTAGTGTTCTGTTTGGTTATTTTTCTAGGTACAGTATTTTTTTACTTTTTTTTTTTAACTGCCGATACAGTTTTGCGTGTTTAACTGAAATTTGAATGTTAATTTTTTTTAATGGTGTTGTCCTTACAAAGATTTTTTTTCCCAGTGTTTGGGGATGTATATTTCACATTGATAGAAATAAGATGAAATTTAAAAATATTCATTTGGTGGCTTTCACAGTATTACTTGCTCTCTAGGATTACCTGTGAGATTGGTATATGGTGCGTTACTGTTTTACAGATAAAAGACTATACTAGTGCAGCCTCATCTCTTGCAGAATTTGTCACTGTGGGGGGCTGACTGAGCTCTGATGATTACAGAGGCCACAGCTGGAAGAGCAGGTGTGGACTGCTGAGGTAGCCCCTCTGACATCTTGACATGCTCAGCCATGTGTCTGGAACACAGAAATTGAATCCTCTGCCTAGAGATGGGGTCCCCGAGCCCAGACATGTTCCAGAAAATCCATGAGTAGCTGGCTTTCACAGGCACAGTGACTCGTCCCTGCTCACTAACTCCTGAATCATCCGGCCCCTCTCCAGGTTCATCTGGGACTTAGCACAAAGGAAGAAGAGGGAGCAGACTTGGACAAGCAATAGCTTGTCAAACTAGTTAAGTGATAGCTTTTTTCTTTTTTTAAATGTGACTGGGTACTGTCAAAACCAAATATAAAAGAACATAGCCTTTCCCACTGACCATTTATTGTTTAAAGCCATGATTCTTACTCTTTTTTCTGGGTCTTGAATCTCTTTGAGAATCTTTTGAAATTTATGGACTTTTGTTTTTCTAGAAGAATATATATGCGTGTTCTCATATATAACACAATTTTTCATTCAATCTTAGGACCCACAGATGTCTATATTAGTCACGTATCAGTGCAAAACGAATTATCCTAAAACTTAAGGCTTAAAACAAGAATAAATCCTTCTTGATTTTATTGTAAACCTAAAACTGCTCTAAAAAATAAGTCTTAAAAAATCTTGATTGGTAAAACTATGCTCTGCTAAAGAGGTATTTACTGTAATTGTCAATAAAACTTTTAAAGCAGTAAAAAAAAAAACACCCCACAACAACAACAACAAAAAACAACACTAAACATTTATTATCTCGTGTAGTAGTTTTTGTGGATCAGGATTTCAGGAACATCTTTCCTGACTGGCCCTGACTCTGTGGCTCCCAGGGGGGTGCAGTCAAGATGTCATCTGAGGCTGCCTGAAGTCTTGACTGGTGCTGGCTCAGTTACTTGCTGGCTCTTGGCAGGAGGCCTCGTGTGGACCTGCCCACAGGGCTGCTTTGATGTCCTCCTGACATGGCATTTGACTTTCCTCAGGGTATGTGATCTCAGCGAGCAAGATGGAAACCCCAGTGTCTTTAAGGCCAAACCTTGGAAGTCACATTCCATCATTTCTGCGTTTCCTATTGTTCACACAGGTCAGCTCTACTCAGTGCATAGAGCAAGGTATGGGGGGGTAGCTTCCATGCCCTCTCCAGGTTTGACCCTCTCCCAGCACTTTGTCCCAGAAGTTCTCCTAACCCTTGTCATTTAGGGTTTTATACGGGGGTTTCATTGCATAGGCATGATTGATAAAATCATTGGCTGTTGGTCTGGCTCAATCTCCAACCCCTCTCTCCTCCCTTGAGTTTGGGGGACTGGGACTGAAGGTTCCAACCCTCTAAGCTTGGTGAGCCCCTCTCTTGAAACTATCTAAGGGCCCACCTTGAGTCACCTCATTAACATAAAATCCTGTGTGGTCAAAGGGGCTTTTTATGAATGACAAAAGACACTCCTATCACTCAGGAAATTCCAAGAATTTTAGGAGCTCTGGGCCAGGCAGGAACCAGGGACAATAACCAAATACATAGTTTTTCTTATATTAGTCAATACAGAAGAAATTTTATACAGCAATCATGCATTATTCTTACTTTTGGTTAAATTTTTTTCTCCTAATTATACAACTAGGAGATATTCTTTGCAGAGCACTGGGGGAAGGAGTAAAATGTAAAGAAGGAAAAAGAAATCACTTGCTATCCCATCACAGTATTTTCTTTCTAGTCCTTTTTTTTTCATTTAAAAATGTATTTATTTTTATTGGGATATAATTGACATATTAGTTTCAAGTGTACAACATAATGATTTAATATATTTATATATTGTGATATGATCACCACAATGTCTAGTTAAGGTCCATTACTACACATAGTTATAAATTTAATTTTTCCTATGATGAGAACTTTCAAGATTTATTCTTTTAGTAACTTTCAAATATACAATACAGTATTATTAGTCAGTATGCTGTACATTACCTCCCCAGGTCTTATTCATTTAAAAACTGAACGTTTGTACCTTTTGACCACCTTCACCCATTTGGCCCTTCCCCACACTCCCTGCCTCAGCATAAGGCCGTCAAGTTCCATTGGTGTTGTCACGAATGGTAGGACTTCCTCCTCTTTTATAGCTGAATAACAGTCCATTGTGTGTGTGCACACACCACATTTTTGTTATCTGTTAATCTATCAGTGGACACCTAGATTGTTTCCACATCTCAGCTATTGTAAATAATGCTGCTATGAACATGGAGGTAGATTTTTTTTCAAATTAGTGTTTTTGTTTCCTTCAAATAAATACCCAGAAGTGGAATTGTTGGATCATATGGTAGTTCTATTTTTAATTTTTTGAGGAACCTCCATACTGTTTTCCATAGTGGCTGCACCAATTTCCATTCCCACCAGCAATGCATGAGGTTCCTTTTTCTCCACATTCTTGCCAACACTTGTTATGTCTTGTCTTTTTGATAATAGCCATCCTAATAGGTCATCTCCTAGATGAGGTGACATCTCCTTGTGGTTTTGATTTGCTTTTCCCTGAGATTAGTGATGTGGAGCATTTTTTCAAGGACCTGTTGGCCATCTGTGTGTCTTCTTTGGAAAAATATCCATTCAGATTCTCTGCCCATTTTTTAATCAGATTGGGTTTTGTTTTTTGTTTTTGCTATTGAGTTGTATGAGTTCTTTGTAAGGACTTTATTTTTTTCAGAGCAGCACTAGGATCACAACAAAATTGGGGAGAAGGTACAGCGATCTTTCCATATACCCTGCCCTCACATTTGCATAGCCTTCCCCATTAGCAACATCAATGCCCAGGGTGGCACTTTTTTTTTTTTTTAAGGAGGATGAACCTACATTGACACCATCATAATCACCCAAAGTCCATAGTTTACCTTTAGGTTTGCTCTTGGTGTTGTATGTTCTATGGGTTTGGACAAATGTGTAAGAACATGTAGCCACTATTATAATATACAGAGTATTTTCATGCCCTCCGAATCCTCTGTGCTCTGCGCATTCATCTCCCCTCCTGCTGCAACCACTGACCTTTTTATTGTCTCCATAGTTTTGCCTTTTCCAGAACGTCATATAGTTGGACTCATACAGTGCGTAGACTTTTGTGATTGGCTTCTTTTGCTGGATAATATGTATTTAAAGTTTATCCATCTTTTCATGGCTTGATAGCTCATTTCTTTTTAGCTCTGAATAATAGTCCACTGTCTGGATGGACCACAGTTTATTTATCCATTCACCTACTGAAGGACATCTTGGCTGCTCTCAAGTTTTGGCAGTTATGAGTAAAGCTCATAACCATCCATGTGCAGGTTTTTGTGTGGACAGTTTTCAATCGCTTTGGGTAAATACCAAGGAGCGCAATTGCTCAATTGCTTGGTAAGAGACTGTATAGTTTGGTAAGAGACTGCCAAACGGTCTTCCCAAGTGGCTGTACCATGTTGCATCCCCACCAGCAGTGAATGACAGTCCCTGTTGCTCCACATCCTCACCAGCATTTGGTGTCAGTGTTTGGATTTGGGCCATTCCAGTTGGGTGTAGTGGCATCTCATTGTTGTTTTAATGTGCGTTTCTGTGATGACATCTGATGTCAAGCATCTTTTCATAGGCTCACTTGCCATCTCTATGTCTTCTTTGGTAAGATACCTGTTAAGGTCTTTGGCCCAGTTTTTAATCAGATTGTTTTTTTTTCTTATTGTTGAGTTTTAAGAGTTTATTGTATATATATTTGTTTGTTTTTTAAAGATTTTTTTATTGGGGAATTGAGGAAGGGGAACAGTGTTGGGGAATTGGGGAAGGGGAACGGCCAAGTTGTTGTCCTTCAATCTTAGTTGTGGAGGGTGCAGCTAGCTCAGCTCCAAGTCTAGTCACCATCTGGCCACTCATGGCCACTCACCTCAAGGTGCCGTGTTCAATCTTAGTTGCGGGTGGGCATAGCCCACCATCCCATTTGGGAGTTGAACTGGTAATCTTGTTGTTAAGAGCATGTGCTCTCACCAGCTGAGCCATCCTGCCGTTGGCAGCTCAGCAGCAGCTCAGCTCAGGCGCAGCTCACTGGCCCATGTGGGAACCGAATCAGCAACTGTATTGCTCAGAGCTCATGCTCTTAACCAACTGAGCCACTCGGCCGGCCCCAACAGTTCATTGTATATTTTGGATAACAGTCCTTTATTAGATATGTCTTTTAGAAATATTTTCTTCTGATCTGTGGTTTATCTTCTATTTCTCTTGATATTCTTTTTCACATAGCAGACGTTTTTAATTTTAATAAAGTCCAGCTCATCAATTATATTTTTCATGGATTTGTGACTTTGGTGTTGTGTCTTAAAAGGCATCACCACACCCAAGGTCATCTGGGTTTTGTCCTTTGTTATCTTTCTGATTTGGAAGGTTATTGATTCAATTTCTTGAATAGGTACAGGCCTATTCAGATCATCTTTTCTTCTTGTGTGAGTTTTCACAGATTGTTTCTTTCAAGGAATTGATCCATTTCATCTTGGTTATCAAATTTATGGTCATGGAGTTGTTCCTAACATCCCTTTATTATTTTTTTAATTTCCATGTCATCTGTAGTGGTTTCCCCTCCTTCATTTTTTAAAAAAATATTAATCACTTGTGTCCTCTCTTTTTTTCTTAGTTCGCCTGGTTAACTAAGCCTGGGTAGAGGCTTATCAATTTTATTGATCTTTTCAAAGAACCAGATTTTGGTTTTGTTGATTTTTCTCTATGGATTTCCTGTTTTCAATTTCATTGATTTCTGCTCTAATTCTTATTATAGATTCTGCTTACTTTGGATTTAATTTGTCCTTCCTTAGTTTCTAGTTTCCTAAGGTGAAAATTTAGATTATTGATTTGAGATCTTTCTTCTTATTCAATGCTATACATTTCCCTCTAAGCACTTGTTTCTCTGCATATCACGACTTCTGTTAAGTTGTATTTTGGTTTTCATTTAGTTCAAAATATTTTAAAATTTTTACTGAGGTTTCTTTTGTGACCTATGTGTTATTTAGAAGTGTGTTGTTTAATCTCCCAAGTATTTGGTGGGTTTCCATCTATCTTTCTGTTATCAATTTCTAGTTCAATTTTATGATGGCCTGAGAGCAGACATTGTGTAATTTCTATTCTTTTAAATTTAAGGTGTGTTTTATAGCCCAGAATTGGCCTGTCTTGGTGAATGTTCCATGCGAGCTTGAAAAGAATGTGTATTCTGTTGTTGGGTGAAGAAGTCTATAGATGTCTATTGTATCCAGTTGATTGATGGTGGTGTTGAGTTCAGCTATGTCCTTACTGAATTTCTGCGTCCTGTGTCTGTCTACTCCTGATAGAGGGGCGTTGAAGTCTCCAGCTATGAGAGTAGATTCATATTTCTCCCTCCAGTCCTATCAGTTTTTTTGTCATGTAGTTTGATGCGCTGTCATTAGGTGCATACACGTAAAGAATTGTTATGTCTTCTTATAGAATTGACTCCTTTATCATTATGTAATGTCTTTCTTCATCCCTGATAACGTTCCTTACTTTGAAGTCTGTTCTGTCTGAAATTAATACAGCTACTCCTGCTTTCTTTTGATCAATGTTAACTTGGTATATTTTTCTTCATCCATTTACTTTTAATCTGTATGTGTCTTCAAATTTAAAGTAGGTTTCTTATAGACAAGATATAATTGGGTTGTGTTTTTTGATCCATTCTGATCATCTCTGTCTTTTAACTGGTGCATTTAGACCATTGACATTCAAAGGTGATTATTATTGATATACTTGGATTACTATCTACCATATTCATTACTAGTTTTTATTTGTTACCCTTGTTTTTGGTTCCTATTTTTGTCTTCTACTCTCTTTCTGCCGTTTGTGTCCAGTCTTTTTAATACAGTTACATACAGTACTTTGATCTTTTCTTTTTGAATTACAGAAGTGGTATCTGCTTACTGCAAAGTAATTAAGGGTACAGGGATGTCCAAAGTAAAAATTGCTACTTAAACAATAAAGTGATGCCTGCCCAGAGGAGCCTTCTGTCATAGGCTGAGAGGGAAGGTGGAAGGGGCAGTGGGGCCGGGGGATGCCTTGGTCAGAGCTGGCGTCTGTTTGAAGGCAGCGGCCTCTAGGAGAATGAGGTCTGCACAGCAGAAGAAGGAAATGGGGAGGGTGGGGTGTGGAAGGGAATTAAGCTGCTGAGAAGAAAAAGTTCATTTTTATTTCTATGTTAAGGTCCACTTCCTAAAAAGCAGCCTTATTTTCAGGGGCCAAAGGCCCTTTGTGGCGTAGGGAGGAAATGAAGGAAATATTTAATAAGCAGGTGCCGCTAAGTATGTATGGTTAAAGAACAATCCAGTATTTATTTATTTGTCAGGGCTGTTTATAACCTGCTTCCGGCTTGGACAAATTGTTTTGACCCTGGTGCCCTGGCTCATTGAGCCCACTTAACACTGTTTACCTTTCTGGAGGGCAGGGGGTGGTAATGTAGTGATCCCATGATCAAGTGCTCTAGGGAGGTCTGTAAACAGAATGCACTCTGGGTAAGCTCAGTATTGCATCACAATAGCCGGTATCTGATGGGCCTCTGCTGCTTTCTGCTGCCCATTCACAAGACAAAAACGAATGAAATTTTCTTGACCCAAACAATGTAGAGTTGTTATAGCAGGGAGGAGCTTAGAGCGATTGAGAGCCTACTTTAGCATATGTTCTTTAATATGGGCAGGTAGAGACACCTCGTGGCAACAGTTTGTGACCCTGCTCTGCGTTAGAATTTTTAACAATCCTCTAATGCCCTGGCTGCACCCCAGACCAGTTAACATCGGGTGAGGTCCAGGCCCTGTTATTTTTTTAAAGCTCCCCAAGTGGTGCCACTGTGGGTCCCAAGTTGAGAAATAGCCCCTTACAGGAAGATGCTGGCACCTCCTGACCTGCCTCCAGCCTTCTTTGCAGCCGGTGGGGAGTGACTGTGGCTGTTCCGGTCATAAAACACTGCAATGCAAGGAGACCTCAACATTATGAACGGAGCTAAATTATTTTCAAAATTCCTTTGATTCTGGAATACTTGCAAACATTGGACTCAAATGTCACTATATAGATTTTTTTAAATTGTCATAAAAAGAGTACACATAGTCTAAATGTTATACAGCAAAATTTAATGTACTGAAAATAACTCATGCCTTCTTGATGACTTAATATTGAAATAAATGCAGTCAATCAGAATGTACCACTTTGATCTGTTGATTTGTCCCCATCCCCCCATCTCCCGCCCGCATTTTCAGTTTTCTTGTTTCTACTGCTGAAGCCAAGATGGGTTTCCATGTAAGATTTTCTTTGGGAGAAAAGACTCTGCATGAAGAAGGGTTTAGAAGCCAGGGCCTTTCCTTGTGTGGTCTGTTTGGAAGTTGGTCATTTTGCATAATGAATCAGCGTGCTTTGAGGCACAGACAGCCCCAGGCTGGGCTTAGAGCTACAGCCCATCAGCACTTGAGCTGTCCCAGCCGCTCACCAGCTGGAGGAGCCCATCACATAGATTTACACGGGGGCAGCTGTGGTTCCCTTTTAGAGGGCGGGCAAGAAGCTTTCATGGGAGTGGGAGTGGGCTGCAGCTGTGGGTGGAGACACCAGAGATGGTGTCATTGTCAAGAGGCCATTGGCCTGTCCTTGAGTTATCGCTGGCCAAGTCCTGTCCTCTGTAGGTCTAGAGCCACAGAATGTTCCAGCCAGAAGGGGCTTAGCGAGCAGCTCTTATTGAGGACTGATGATTATGGGTAGACCCTGTGCTAGGGGCTTTACAGAATTGATCTTATTTGGTCTTTCTGATAACTCTGTGAGGCACACGTTATTATCCCCATCTTACAGGTCAGGAAACTGAAGCTCAGAGAGGTTAAAACTTATCCAAGGTCACAGCTACTAAGTGACAAAGCTAACCCTGGCATACATGCTAGTCTGTTCCAGAGCCTTCAAATCATTTTATAGATGAGATCAAGGTCCAGAGTGGAAAAGCGCTTGTCCAGGATGACGCACACAGCCAGGTCCATTTCCTGGCAAAGCTGTGCCTAGAACTCACTTGCTCTTCCTAGCACACTGTCATGCCCAGCTTCGGCCAAGGAGAAGGCCTAAGGGCTGTGCCCCTTTAGGCCACCCTCTCAGTGGCTCAGGCAGCATCAGTGTTCTGGTGGCTTGGAATGGGGAATTAAACCCACCCTATTTCCCCATCCACGAGTCTGCAAGAGGGCGACCATGTTTAAAAGAATGTGGAGAAAGCTGGCAGAGGCGACCCTGGAGAAGCATGTCCCAGACAGAAGGCAGGGGGCGCCAGTGGGGGAATCAGAGCTGTGACCTCAAGGGCAGCCTTACTTCCGGGTTACCCGTCTGTGCTGTCACTTCCCTCCATCGTCAGCGTGCAGGCATCTGGGCAGCAGGGATGTGCTTTTAGCCCTTCACATTCAAGTTGGGGTATATTCAGCTTAAAGCTGGAGTAGCCTGCAGATGCTCAGCTCTGCCTCCATTCATGGGGGGCTGAGGAAGTCAGGACTGTTCCTCCACATCGTGTCCTGGGAGGAACTACATTTGAAAATGAAGGGTGCAGCACCAAAGAAAGGGCACTGGGACTCCCTCCCATGAGCCCTCTACCCACAAAAGGAGCATTTCATTTAAGCCACTTTGCAAGATGGTTGCTTTTATTTGTTTCCATCTGAATTTGTGCCAAGGATTCAACTTTCCTGCTCATTTTATTAAAAACTTTATAAACAGCATTAATAAATAGATATAAAACTGCCACATAAATGCCAAACAGAGGGACTAAATGACATTCCCAAGGGTTCACCTTTGAATAAGTAACAGAGCCATGTCCTTGCATGATCAAATTCCCATGTATGCAAATTAGGGACAGTGCTCTAACCACAGAGTGTTTTAATTAATATTTATAAATCACAGAGTGCCTCAGAAAGGGCCAATAATCTATTTATATTGTTATCATGTCACACAAAAACAAACCCTTTGACGATGACTGCCTCCATTGCATTTGGGTCTGAGAAGTAAGCGAGCATGTTGTGTGTGTCTCCTCCACAGGTGTCGTGACAGCACAGCGGCACGTTGCTGTCCAGGAAGGACCCTTGTACCGCACAGAGGGCTCCCACATCACCATCTGGTGCAATGTGAGTGGCTACCAGGGACCTTCCGAGCAGAATTTCCAGTGGTCCATTTACCTGCCGTCCGCCCCAGAGCGTGAGGTCCAGATCATCAGCACCATGGACTCCTCCTTCCCTTACGCCATCTACACCCAGCGTGTCCGCGGTGGGAAGATCTATGTGGAGCGAGTCCAGGGGAACTCGGCCTTATTGCACATCACGGATCTCCAGGCCCGGGACGCTGGGGAGTACGAATGCCACACACCCAACACCGATGACCGCTACTTTGGGAGTTACAGTGCTAAGATGAACCTAATGGGTAAGGAGATGACTGTTTTTACATGGCCAGTATCCTGCCTGACAGTCGTAGTCAGTTCGGGCTGCTGTAACAAAGTACCATAGACTGAGTGGCTTGAACAACAAGCATTTATTTCTCAAGGTTCTGGAGGCTGGGTAACAGCCTGGCTGGTTCTGGTGGGAGCCCTCTTCCACCAGGTTGCAGACCGCTGTCTTCCCATTGTATCTTCCTGTGGTGGGAAGGGAATGAGATTTCTCTCTGAGGTCCCTTTATAAGGGCACTAATCCCATTCCTGAGGGCTCCACCCTCATGACCCAACCACCTCCTGAAGACCTCCTCCCCAGATACCATCGCATCAGGGATTAGATTTCAACATGTGAGTTTAGTGGGGACTCAGTTTCTAACACTGAGTCACTTCTTTTAGAGTACAACTTTCTTTGACTTAAAAAAAAAAAATCGGGCCGGCCGAGTGGCGCGATGGTTAAGAACTGACTTGGGACACCAGAGGGCCCCGGTTTGGATCCCACATATGAGGGCCAGTGACACTGCCCTCCGCAGCTAAGATGCTGAACAACAACAGCTCAACCTGGAGCTGGGCTTCTGTGAGTCGTGAGTCGCCGGCGACGGCATAGGCTGCAGCCCCTGTGGCGGTGGGTTGCCATGGGCTACCGTATGTAGCCAGCAGCCAGCGTGAGTGGCCAGCAGCTGCAGTGAGCGGCCGTCCAGAAGCCGGCGACTGATGTGCCTTGCCTGGGAAGAGCACAATGATGGTGCCAACTTGGGCCAGTGAAGCAACGTCCTCCACAACTAGACTGAAGAACAAAAGGATAGCAACTTGTCTGTTCCCCTTCCCCCAATTCCCCAGCACTGTTCCCATCCCCCCAGTTCCCCAATAAAAAAAGTAAAATAAATAAAAAATCCTACCCAAATATTTTAGAGGTCAACAGGTAATATAAGTGAACAAAGTTTATGTGTTTCCTTATATATAATAGAAGGTTGAGGCTGGCACTTTAAGAAGACCTAAAGCAGATGTTAAGGGGTTAACTAGCCCTGTAGCAGGCGAAAGGGGATATGAAACTGTTAGGCAAGGATGTTTGTGGTTGATGGGCTGAAGAAATGACGAGGATGATGAAGTGTATGACATCAGCTGGAAGACAGGCGCAAGCTCTCGGAAGTGGTGGGCCCTTGCGTGAGCTCTGAGACGCCTGGGGTGCTGCCCAATCAGGAAGTGAGCACAGCTGCAGCTCCTTGCTCAGACCCAGGGTGCGTTTGCAGGTCCTGGCTCCATGCGTAAATCATGTGCGCCAGCCGTCACCCCGGGCCCCGTGCTCCCTGAACGACGGAGGGAGCTCAGTGTGAAGGGTCAGTACTGTCAGGGCTCTTCAGTTTGTCTGTCCAAGTCACAATTGCCAGGCTTCATTGTGATAATAAAAACTGGAATGGCTGTTTCTTCCCACTGGCCAGCTCTGTGGCCCTGTGCTGTCCACACTGCCACCTCCCCACTCCCTCCACCTCTAGCTTCCTTTGGTGGCTTTTCCTCCTGACAAGCCTGCACCCCAGCAGGAGGCTTGTAAGATCCAATCCTGAGATGGGTGCAATGAGAAAACACACACTAGCTGTGACTGGTCGCATCAGTCAGAGAGGGGTGGTGGTTAGTCTCCAGAGTAAAATTCTGACAAAGCGACCGCGGGGAAATGTCATCACTTGCCTGAATCATGCCCATACTGTGGCTTCCTTCCACTGTGGACCACTCTGCCACATTCAGTGCGAAGTCTATGAAAACTAAACCTGCTAAAAAATCGAGGAGGAGGATGCTTTTCTCTGCCAAAAGTGGAGGTGGTTTTGTTTGTTTGTTTGTTTTTAAATAGCTTTCCTAGAGCAATGCCTTGCTGAGGTCAGTTGGTGTCGACTGGATGGGAAGAAATGAGGAAGTTGTATAGAAATGTAAACTCCCCAGGTTCTAGGATTGAGTTCTGTTTGAAGAAGCCAATTTCAGGTATCTTGAAGCAATACCAAAATGAGCAACAAAATCTAATGTTGCCTACAAGAAAATACTTTGTACACAGTATTTGTAAGGTGTTCATGTGCTATGTAAAATGGAATACAATCTGGCCTTTTATCTTGAGTGTTATGAAAATACCAAACAGGTCAGTGTAAGCACCCCAAACTTGCAGTCCAAACGCAGAGAAAACTGTTTCTGTGCCATCAGGGGTCATCTGTGGCCTCGCAGCAACGGTTGAAGGCTGTGTGGGTGGGAGCTTTGTTGCTGTTATGTGTCGTTGAGTCAGCTCCCACTCCCGGTGACTCTATGAATGAGTGACATCCACTATGTCCTGTCCTCACAGCCCCACTCAGCTCCTGATGACTCATGACCATGGTTTCTCTTATGGAGTCAATCTATCTCATGTTTGGTCGTCTTCTTTTCCTGCTGCCTTCCATTTTCCCCAACATTACTGTCTTTTCCAAAGCACCCTGCCTTCATGATGTGCCTGACGTAGGACAGCTTCAGTCCTGTCCTGTGAATGTCAGATTCCGTGGCTTTGTGGTGACCATGCACGCCTCTGTGTTGCAGTGATCCCAGACTCCCTGCAGACCACCGCCATGCCGCAGACTCTGCTCAAAGTGGAGCAGGACCCCCTGGAGCTCACATGCGAGGTGGCCGTGGAGACGTTCCAACACAGCCACCTGTCTGTGTCCTGGCTCCGGCAGAGAGGCAGCGAGAAGCCTGTGGAGGTCATTGCCCTGAGCCGAGATTTCGTGCTTCACTCCAGCAGCGAGTACGCCCAGAGGCAGAGCCTGGGGGAGGTGCGGCTGGACAAGCTGGGGAGCACCACCTTCCGCCTCACCGTCTTCCACCTGCAGCCTTCCGACCAGGGCGAGTTCTACTGTGAGGCCGCCGAGTGGATCCAGGATCCGGACGGCTCGTGGTACGCCATGACCCGGAAGCGTTCTGAGGGAACCGTGGTCACGGTCCAGCCCACAGGTCAGCCTCTCTATCCCACCGTCTACCCGGTGGGGAGGGTTGTCAGACACGGGGAGGGTGTGCAGACTCCTTCTGCAGTGACCCCTGAAAGGGCACTAGGTTTTCATGGGAAGTTAAAGATGGCCCTGCCCGTGCACCAGGGGGTGCTGAAGGACGTATCAGGCCCAGGGACCCTAATATTTGACCTGCCAGTGAGTCACAGAGAGGAGCTGCACAGACCGAATCCTGCTTACAGACATGGTTTCTTTAACCTACATGGCGTTTCACATTTTATTGAACTACAAATTCATTTTAAAAATTGGGAGATTTCACCTAAACCATTTGTGTCTTGTGACTGGGTTGCCATTAGATACGTGACCGCCCTCTTTGGTGACATGGCCCGCTTCAGGTACCAATCTGGTGTCATTTGTAGAAGACTTTTGAGATTAGGAGCCTTCCTTCCATCATAGATATGATATGACAAGCTAGAGAAATTTGGGTGTCAGTGATTATTTTTTATATTAATAATATTTTTATTGGTGGTGTTTTATAATTACCCAAATGCTTTGTCATGTATCACTCCACAGTCCCTCAGAGGTTCTGTGAGGTAAGTAGGTGGCAGGGAAGATGACAGATGCAGGTAGTTTTACAGCAGGGCCCCAGGAAGTCACGGGGTATGTTGTTGCCAGCCCGGAGAGTACCAGGTTCCACCGTAAATATTTCCTCAAGTGAAAGACCTGGAAAGGGGGTTCCCTGGGGAGGGTGTGTGATGTGTTTAGATCTGGGCCAAGGTGGTGGCAGCACCATGAGCTAAGATCCTCCCTGACTCCTTGCCTTATTCTCCCACAATGTCAGGCTGTACCCTGCAGAACCCCAAGTCCAGCCGTGCTCGAGTGGAGCTGAGAGCTGTTGCCTCGGCTGGGCTGGGGACAGGCCCTTCACGGGCCATTGGTCCCCCAGCTTTGGTTGAGGGTGGTCATCATGCTGTCATTGAGGTGCAGAGAGTGGCCTGAGAGAATTGCCTTGTGTAGTGCTGGCCTCTGGTGAGGCTACAGCTGTCCTGCTGAGTGGGGGTGTGCTTCGTGGGAGATGAGCTGGGGAATCTGAGGTGCAGGTGGGGTCCCCTCATCAGCACCTGTTTCTTGACCTGTCTGTCCCATTTGCTGCCATCAGCAGTCTTGGTCTTCTGCCACCTGTTCTTCTGGCTTTTGACCTACCTAACAGTGCAGGTTCCTGGGCTGGAACAGGACCTGTTCCTGAGTCAGGCTCCTGGGTGGGAACTAGGAAGCTGGGTTTCCACTGTGAAGGGTCATTCTGTGAAGCACAGCTCTATAGGGAACGGGGAAGAAGTGACTCTCTGGATATCTGATGGATGTGAGAGCTTTATTGAGAAGTCCTGGGCTCCTGGACAGGTAGCACTTTACCTGCTCTGTTGGACTTAGAGCATTTAGCAGCTTCTGGATCTTCTACTGTTAAGAAATCTACAGAAGGCTCTTTATTTAATATGTATCCTTTCTCTTCCTGCATGATTTTAAGATCAGCTTCAAATGCCTGCACCAAATGTTGAGTCTTAATGCTTTGAAATTAGGTTGCATCAGTTAATCTTTATTTTGATCTTACCAATTTGGAATTAGGAGTTTTTTAGTTTGCCCAGCCAATGTATCCAAACTAAGTCAGCAAAGGGAAAACTAGGTGAACAATAAGCCGATGAGTTCACTCTGGGTCACTGTGCTGTTCAGGCTCAGTGGTTACAGCCCCAGCTCTGCCGTTGTCTTAGCTCATTTCAGTAAACAGTAAGTCTCCACAGCACTGGAGGTGTGGTGGTAGCATTGGGGATTTGAAGATGAATAACACGCAGGGACCTTGCTAGTATGAAAGCAGTGGCTAAGCGGGGTGTGCTAAGTGCTGTGATAGCATATTATGTATCGAGTGCTCTGGGAACGCAGTTGATGTGAAGTGTTCTTACAACAACCGTTTCCCTGGATGAGATTGTGGTTAAGGCAAATCCAGGAAAACCAACACGTTTGGTGACTTGAGCTGAGTCTTGAAGCTTGAGGAGATGGCAGGAAGAGAAGCATAAAGGTACAAGTCTGTTTGACATGTCTGGCAAGTAGAGAGAAGTCAAGTATCAGTAGCTGTTGAGTTGCAGGCATGAGTGATGAGAGGAGAAAGGAACGGTAGCCTGAAGCCCGTGTATTGGAACTTGGCCTTGACTGCATGGACCAAGCGTTTGCAAGCTGTTCTTCTTGGGACCCTCAAAGCCTCTTCGAGGTGTCTGAGAAGTTGCACGTGGGTGTGCATGTGCCTGTGTGTACGTGTGCACGCCAGAGGTGCTGGAAGAAGGCATGTGACGGCCTCAGTGTTTCCCCCTTGATTCAACTATATGTTTTCTATGTTGAGCACCAAAAGATTTTGTATGAAAAAAGGAAGTCCTCCAACCCCCGCAGTAAAGTTTGAAAACCACTGCTGCAGATACTTGAAAGTGGGGGAATGGAGATTTTTAAGCAGGGAGTGACATAATCCAATGGGTCTAGAAGGAAAAAGACCATGGAGGCCACCTAGAAGTTGATTATACAGGTTTGGTGTGAAGTCGAGACAGCAGGTGGGAGAGACCAGGACTAGGAGCGTGGCAGGGGCCTGACAGCAGAGGACGGGGGCACTGTGGGAGGAGGAATCCCACTGTCTGAGGGGCTGGTACTCATGGTAATTCCTTGAACCATGATAGGTAGGGAGGGGGGAGGACATGCAAAGTCCTGCTGGAAAGTCTGCTTCCCCGTGAGTGTAGCCCTGGTTGTCTTTTTGTTTCTGTAAATTTTAGTCAAAGAGTCCATCCTGCAAGCAGACTCTTACAGAGACACTCAGCATGTGAAACACCAGCGTGTCATCAGACATAGAGTTCGACTGGAGTTTGAACTTGGGAATGATGAGGCCCCAGGAAAAGCCCATGGGGTACAAATAGGGAAGGGCCCAGGAGAACAGCAGCAGGAAGAGGGGGTCAGAGGAGCCGGTCCCACTGAGAGAGAGAAACAGAGTAGCCGGGCAAGCGAGAGGAGCAGCAGGACGGCAGGTGTCATAGAGCCTCAGGGAGACGACTGGTCCTCCAGAGGCCGACTCCCGCTTGAGAAAAGCTTTTGGTTGTGTTGGGGGGTTGGGAGAGGGAGTCATTAGTGACACTTGCTAGGTCAGTGAAATTTCAGTGAGCTGAGGAGTAAGGGGGTATTGGAAAAAGCATTAATCAATTTCAAGAGGTTTAATTGACTGGGTATAACCAAGGGCAAATCGCTATGCAGAAAGGAGGGTGACAGGCTGCACATCTTGTGTGTTCAAGCTGGGATCGCGAAGGCGTCACCAAGCCCCAGGGGGTTGCAGAAGAAGAAAGCCACAGCTGGCAGCTGGCCTAACTGAGGAAATGGGAAGGTCCGAGGTCTAGGGCATGCGATCGCACATCTTCAGTGGCATTTATGTTGAACGGGTGCTTTTTAAAAAAATTTTTATAACTATTGGGGAACAGTGTGTTTTCCCAGGACCCATCAGCTCCAAGTCAAGTTGTCCTTCAATCTTAGTTGTGGAGGGCGCAGCTCAACTCCAAGTCCAGTCGCCGTTTTCAATCTAGTTTTGGGGGGTGCAGTCCACCATCCCGGCAACCTTGTTGTTAAGAGCATGAGCTCTAACCAACTGAGCCATCTGTCCACCCATCAGCAGCTCAGCTCAAGGTGCCGTGTTCCTATCTAGTTGCGGGGAGCACAGCTCACCACCTGGCCGCCCCCCCCCTTTTTTTTAATCATTGATGTTGAGTTATAAAATATTGTAATTTGGTTGACCAGACAGCCAATACCTGGAAAACATGGCACAGTTCCACGTAGGTGTGTTCTTCTAGGCAGAGGGTGACAGAGCAAAACCTGCTGCTTTCAACCCATGTCTCTTAGGAGTGGTCTTCGGGGAAAGGAAAGCTGCGGCCGCAGCGATCACAGTGGAGGTGAGCCCGCCGGAGGCGCAGAGAGTTACTTGCTCGGTGAGGAAGTCTGGGTAATAAAGGAAGGAGAAAATTCACTAGGAAAAAACAGGTGTTTGCAGCTAGCCACTGGCCCCCGTGGGAGGGGAGGAGACGGAGAGCCTAAAGAATGGGCGGGTGCAAAGCCAAGGTGGGGCTGGCAAGAGCCATGTCAGAAGTACTCTCACGATTCTGGTTTGTCTTTGTTTTTTTCAGGGAAATAGGATTCTCATCTCTTGCAGAGTGCATGGGATGGGAGTGAAAATAGGACAGGGGTCTTGAAGATGGTTGTAGAGGCTTGGAAACGCCAGTGTAGGGAAGGCAACTGCGGTTGGAGCTAATGAACCTACAAGGAATTCAGACATCCATGTACTGTGATTCCCCCTCAGTGTTCTCTTTAGAGGAACCGAGCTAGAATTGGAAGGAGGAGGGACTTGGGCACTGGTTACAGCTAAGCCTCCCCTACCCAGGGTTCTGTAGTTCTGTTTTCTGGAACAAAATGTTCTCTCCAACCCTCGACTCCTTTGTCTTACCCCACCCCCCCACCTTCTGCCATGGGTGCCTGTGAGATACGGGAACAGTCCCATGGAAGTGACAGCACCATGCACCTTTACGTGGTGTGCTGGGACATCGTTCATGGCGATAAGCCCTTCGTGGGTCACCTCTCATGCCTGATTAAATACCCAACTCTTTGAAGGTGCTTGTGTTCACTGCCCATTCCAGAGGTGTTCTCGCTTTCAGCGGAAATAGGTGCTTTCCGACTCCATCTTTCTAAAGATTTAACAGGTGGAGACTAGTGAAAAGCCATCCGTTTTATTTTCCCTATGTAGGGTTTGTCTCACTTGTGTGTTATTTCCAGCATTCACATGGGGGTGGGGGATGCATTTCAATATATTATTCATTTTTGAGTATTTGTTAGGATTGGGGTCAGCATCTAGGTGACTGTGTCATTTTGTCTCAGAAACCTCAGTGGGGGAGGGGGGTCAGTCCAAAATATCCGCTGAAACTATGTGTAATCCTGTTGCTTAAATGGAGTTCTGGGTGTGGAGGTCAAGGCTAGACCTTTGCGATATGCCGTGTAGGCAATATTAGGAGTTCCGTACTGACTTTCGGGGGTCTGATCTAGGGTATTCGAAGCTATAGACAGAGCCTGTTGGTGTTGACTGGGATAAGAGGCCCTTCAGACTGTCTGAGTCTGGCTACCTTTGAGTTCCCTCTGTGATGTCCGAGGGTTTCTCAGGTCACCTGGCTGCGAGCTGGATTTTTCTCTCAGGACAGGTGTGGTGGCGCCTTGCCTGCAGCCATCATTGGAAAGAAGGCAAGGGTGGTGGGACTGTGCTGACGCAGTCTGGGTAGCTGGGGTCCTTGTTCACCCAGAACATGCCCGTTTTGTGATTTGTTTGCTCAGACAAAGAGTTCACCGTCCGGCTGGAAACAGAGAAGCGGCTATACACCATGGGGGAGCCGGTGGAGTTCAGATGCATCCTCGAGGCTCAGAACATTCCTGACCGATACTTCGCCGTTTCCTGGGCCTTCAACAGCTCGCTCATCGCCAGCATGGGGCCCAATGCCGTGCCGGTCCTCAACAGTGAATTTGCCCATCGGGAAGCCAGGGGACAGCTTAAAGTGGCCAAAGAGAGCGACAGCGTCTTTGTGCTAAAGATCTACCACCTGCGCCAGGAAGACAGCGGGAAATACAACTGTCGCGTGACGGAGAGAGAGAAGACGGTCACCGGGGAATTCATCGACAAGGAGAGCAAGCGCCCAAAGAACATCCCCATCATAGTCCTCCCCCTCAGTAAGTGGAGAGAGGCACTGCTTCCTTCTCGTCCTCCCGTGGTCTGGTCCAGTAGCATCACTGGAGAGAGGTTGGGGGCGGGGACAAGGAGAGCCGTGGTGGAGGGGAGGGAGGGGAAGCGGAGCTCGAGGGTGCAGGCTAGCACCCTCCTCCAGCTCACCTGCCCACACTTAGTGACCGCCCCCAGGTAGGCAGAGCATCAGGGCTGTGTTTGCAGCTGGAGGGGTCATCGCAGACCCAGGCACTAGCAACAGTGCCAGCTCAGCTGGAAGGAAAACCAGGAATTCAGGACAGCTGTTTGGTCCAATGTGCGGAATTGAGTCCCAGAAAAAGTGGGTACATGCCCATCTTGACATCTCACTTAAGAGGGTTGGTCTTGTACGGGAGGATTTTAAATCATAAAGCATATTATTAAGAAGGATTTGTTCTCTGGGTTTTGGGGGTTAGTGGGGTTGCCCAATTCCCTAACTGTCTCTTCCCTATTGAAAGTGTGTTTTTAAAAGTCAGTGCCTGGGACCTCTCATATCTTCATGGAGCATAGAGTTTTAAGGTGTGGCTGGTTTTCGAGGCTGCCTAGGTGGGCTCCTGGCCTCCATGTAAACTGGCATTGTCTGGGTTGGTCACAGTCATGGCTGGGTACTTGGGGGACTACCTATGTTTGCTCTTGTTGTGTTTAATCATCCATAGTACCAGGATGTTGTCATTAACATCTCATTTCTCTCACAGTTCTGTTTTTAGTAAAAAGAGAATTAAAGCTTATAATGCCCTGATTAAAAAAAAAAATAATGGTGAAGTGTTTAAACTAACCTTTAATCTTTTCTCAGCTGCTCAAACTGTTCTTTCTCTTACCCTTGTCATGATTCCTTTTACATTTTTATTTACACTTTTACATTTTTAAGATAGTTCTCTTCGAGTGTGAAGAAAAAAAATTGACACAGGGGTCTCGCCACTCTTTTTTCTTTTCTCACCAACAGGATTACTTTCTTTCATGCTTTTTGTTTTAATCCCACACACCTAATTATCTCAAAACTATTTTGTTTCTAGACTCCCCCCCTCTCCCTGTAATACCTAGCATGGTGCTTTGCATAGGATAGGTGCTTGCTGAATATTTGTAGAATTGAAACGGTGGAACGAATGCCCCCTCTCGCCACTGTTTTCCTATCAGTCAGTACTTGCCTCAGTAACCACGCACGGACTCTCTGCTTTGACATCTGCAACTAATCCCTCGTTGTTTTGTAAGGACCCAACGAAGGGCAGCCACACTGTTTACTTCCTGTATCTTTTGTGCTAAGAGATTTTCCCCAAACCCCTTCCAAGAACTTGTTTGATGATCTGTGGCCTGCTATATTGCTTTTCCAGCAGATGACTGGGTAGTTAAAGTCCCCCAGAACCACCAGATCCTGCCCCAAGGCCACTTGGGTAAGTCTACCAAAGAAAATGATCACATCGGGAATGGTGATAATACCTTGGATTTTTAATGGCGCTTTTCCTCCCCAAGAGCTGAAAGTGCTTCTGCATCTATCATCTCCGTCTCTGCTCCCAGCCCTGAACTCCCTGTAGAGGCCAGTATCGTACCCATCCTATGGAAGGAAGAAGCCAGAGCACCATCCCGAGAAGTGGTTCAGCTTGCATTGCATTAGAAATATTTGCTTCTACCGCCAAAGCCACTGCTCTGTGCTTATTAGCCTGTGCTACCTCATCAGCCTCCTGATTGGAAATTTCCTTTGTGAACATGCACTCAGATTCTCATTAGTACTGTCCTAGTTTGCACTTAATCTAGAGTGTTTTAAACTGTTGGCTGCCTTTGCTCAGACCCAGGAACACTTGTATAATAAATAGTCTCACCGGGCAGTGCAGCACCACGTCTATATTTGCCTGGTTTGTCTTCTCGGAGTTCCATGTTCTACCTGTGTTTTTTCCAGGCTTGCTGGATCAACAGAACACCAAACAGCAGCCCTCCTAATCCACAAGCCAGCGCTTACATAAGAGTCCCCTGGGGTGACAGTAAGGGGTGGGAGTGATGCCCTCTAAAGCCATTCTTCTGCTTCATGCAAGCAAAGGGATTTCTCCCCTTGATGCTGAAATTGCCCTGTTAATTCCCCACTTGGCAGTGATAACACTGGGGATAAGCCCTTCATCAAAAGAGGAATATTGTTACCATCCATGAGATGATGGAAAAGAATTACTTCATCTCGTATTTTCAGTGCCGTGACCCTGAAAAGTAGCCTTTGCATTTTGCACGTGAAAATTTGAAGTTTGGGCAGGTTAGGGAAGAACCCAAGATTACGGGGTCAGAGTTCAGGCCTGCCTGCCTTCAAGTCCATGTTGCAGCCACTAGTGATGTAGCTGCTGGCTAAGCAGGAGCTTTATCATCTCCATGAATCCTCTTGGTGTGGCTCCTGGGGAGGTTTCCCTCCTGGGAAAATCCTATTTCCCACCTTGTCCAGACCTTTTGTTTGTGTGAAACTCGCCCATTCAGACTGGGTAGCAGGCATACTCACCATAACAAGAGCCTCATGCAGGGGCTTGGTGCTCATCTTTGCCTGTTTCTGCCTGCAGGGGAGAGAGAGGGGAGTCGAGATTGATTCAAATGCATGGTCATGGGTGTGCGTGTATTTCCCCTCCGTAATTGGTTGTGCCTCTGAATCCGGGATTTGATTTAATTGATCAATTTCAAATTGTTATATGTGCTTTACGTGCGCGTGCCCAGAAAATTGGAGCCAAATTAGTTATGGGATTTTGTTTTCTTTCATACTTATGGCTTTTTGAACTTAATATAGATAATTATACGAAATAATATGTGCATGATTACGGTAGATGAAAACATCCACAATGTTTATAAACGATGTTTATAAAAACAAAGAATTACCGGGAATAGTACAGTGAATCATGATCATGGTGACTAATTTTTAAAAACCTCTGTGTGTTAGGTGATGTATATACATTGCCTGAGATACTTTAAAAAACTGCATGAGATAAATAACACTCTCGCTGTCTTACAGAAGAAGGTATATAGAGTTTAAATAATTCAATTGAGTGAGCTCATAAGTAGCAAAGGAGCAAAGGGAGTGAAGTCCTTACCCCCAACTTTGATTGGCAGAATGTTTCAAGGGCAAGAGCCCAGGAACCCCAGGGCTGAATGTGGACAGGCAGTGGTGAGCCAGTGGCTTTGTTCTGTTCCTCGGTGTTAATGAAAATACGAAAGCTCGCTCGTCACACACTCTGTGAAACTAGACCATCTGTGCCCATTATTATCCACAGCCAGGCACACATTATCTTCCAAATACATGCCATCATTTTTTTTTTCTACTTCCTAATATTGGCCTGAAGGACTCAAATGGCATGGTTTGGATGCCAGTTTTTATCTTACTGCTGTAGCAACGATTGGTGGAACGATTGAGGTGCAGTAGAATTTCTTGAGTAATTCAACTCCCTGAAAATCCAAATTGAAAATTCCTGAGCCCCAGCTGAACAGATGACCTGATAAGTTGTTTTGTGCCCTAAGCCTCATGTCATCGTGTTGTATTCATTAGGTTCTGATTCGGTCCCAGGTCTTAGACCCTCATCCTCCTAGTCTCCTGTGCATAGCGAAAGACCTGCTAGATTATCAGAGCTAAAATCATGGGGAGCAAGGCCCCAGAACCAGCCAGGGCTGACACAAGCAAGCGCCAGAGGGCCTTTATCCTCCAAGGATAAAGGATGACGTGAAGAGGATGACGTTTGCACCCATCCTTGTACATCTGTGGGGAGGGCGCCGTGGAGACCGGAAAGCCCCAGCGTGGCACTCTCTCCCTCTCCCCAGAGAGCAGCATCTTTGTGGAGGTGGCCAGCAATGCCAGCGTCATCCTTGAGGGCGAGAACCTGCACTTCTCCTGTAGCATCCGCACAGCGGGCCGGCCACAGGGCCGCTTCTCTGTCATCTGGCAGCTGGTGGACAGGCAGAACCGTCGCAGCAACATCATGTGGCTGGACCGGGACGGCACTGTGCAGCCGGGCGCATCCTACTGGGAGCGCAGCAGCTTCGGGTCTGTCCAGATGGAGCAGGTGCAGCCCAACTCCTTCAGCCTGAACATCTTCAACAGCAGGAAGGAGGACGAGGGCCAGTACGAATGCCACGTGACCGAATGGGTGCGGGCAGTGGACGGCGAGTGGCAGATCGTGGGGGAGCGCCGAGCCAGCACCCCTGTCTCCATCACGGCTCTCGGTAAGTAGGCGGCTGGAACCCTTTCAGTGGGACTGCTGGGGAGACTGCTCCCAGGTCAAGAACCTTAGCCTGACTTGTTATCAGTCAAGAGTCCTGGCAGGAAACAGAGGGGACCTTCAAAGGATTTAATCGAAGGAACCTTCTAGGGAAGTGCGGGCAGGGAACCAACAGTGCATGGTGGGGCACCTGGAGACTGGCCACAGCTGGAAGCTGTTCCCACTCCTGGGTCTGGGTGGTGGGAGTAAAGTAAGAATTCTGGCCAGATAAGCAAGGTCACTCAGCGGGAATGGTGGCCCCAAGTAGAGGAACATGGCCGCCTTCAAAAATGACACTGCCCTGAGAAAGCCAAGTGTCTCCTCTAGCTTGAGGCTCTCTGGTCTCTCTCCAGAAACGGGCTTTGCGGTCACAGCCATCTCGCGCACGCCGGGGGTGACCTACAGCGATTCCTTTGACCTGCAGTGCATCATCAAACCTCATTACCCATCCCGGGTCCCCGTGTCAGTGACGTGGCGGTTCCAGCCGGTGGGCACCGTCGAGTTCCATGACCTGGTGACCTTTACCCGGGATGGAGGGGTCCAGTGGGGGGATCGGTCGTCCACTTTCAGAACCCGAACGGCCATCGAGAAGGCCGAGTCCAGCAACAACGTCCGCCTGAGCATCAGCCGAGCCAGTGACACGGAGGCGGGCAAGTACCAGTGCGTGGCAGAGCTGTGGTGGCGCAACTACAACAACTCCTGGACGCGGCTGGCCGACAGGACCTCCAACCTGCTGGAGATCAGGGTGCTGCAGCCAGGTGAGCCACTAGGGGGCGCGCGTGGGCTGAGTGATGGACGCGGGGCGGCGACAGAGCGCCCCCCCATTGGGCCCTCGGCGTGGCTGCTTTTTATGTTGAGAAATTTCAAATCTGTAGGAAGTTGCAAGAATTATGTTCCTTTTTCTTGATGGCCAGTTGTTAATGTCTTATGGAACTTGTTGACTCCTTCTGTGGGTATTTTTTGTTGTTTTTGAACCATTTAAGGGTAAGTTGATGATGTCAGGTCACTTCCCCCTACAGACTTGAGCGTGTGTCTCCTGAGGACGCTCCCCACCTGGTGACACACCGTTATCAGACTGGGGATTTAACATGGTTATAGGACGTTACCAACATTTTCCCAATTGCCCCAAATCCCCTTTATAGTTTCTTCTTCTTCTAAACCAAGATCCAGTCAGGGCTCACATGTCCTTTTTAGTTGTCATGTCTCTTCAGAGTCCTTTAATCGAGAACAGTTCCCGGGGTGTGTGTGTGTGTGTGTGTGTGTGTGTGTGTGTGTGTGTGTGTGTGAGAAGACATTGGCGTTTGTGAAGGGTCCAGGCTGACTGTTTGGCTAGAAGCCCTGTCTTTACTTAATGTCTTTTCCTGTAATCCTTGCAACAGTGATGTGAATGAGGTACTATTGTCCCCTGTTTGCAGACAGAGAACCTCGGAGGGGAGAGGGAGCTTACTGACCTCCCTCACTGAGGACCTACTGTGTGCTAGGTGCTCAGGATTGGTTATTTTATTAGAATTTCGCAGCAACCCCAGGAAAGATTGAGTGACTAGCGTGGGTTCACGTAGCTGGTGATGGTGGAGCCAGGATTTGAACCCTCGCCTGCCTTTCTCCTGTGCTATTTCCCTGACCCAGGCCGTCCCTTCTCCCATAGAGCTGAGTCTCTCTCACAGCAGGTGGGGAGGGTGCGCTAATTTGGGGGCTAGCCAGGGGAGAGCTTTCTGCAAACACTGTCGCCTTCATCAGCCCTTCCCCTGACACAGGGGCATGGTTAAGTACATGCTGTGACTTTGGTTTCCTGGGTACCTGTCCCCATGTCCTGCTAGTTTAGAAGCTCGTGGTGGTGGTGGGGAGGGGGGGGGGTGAGGCCCAAGTCATTGTCCTGCACCCGGCTTGTCACCTGGCCCGAGGACAGGAGGGTGCAGACACCCCCGCAGTCAAGGGTAGGGTTGGGCAGGAGGTGACTTTGTAAAAACGCTTTCTGACCTTCTGACCTACCCACTTAGTGAAGGTGGTTTGAACACCTCACAGAAAGGATTTTTCTGCCTGCTCAAGCTATGGGTAGCACCCAACCCAGTCTGCTGGGCCACTTCAGACGATCACAGCACTGTTTTCAGCGATGTGAGGTGACAGCATAGTAATGTCTGGGTTTCCCCTTCACCTCTCCTTTACCCCCGTAGGAGTCCTGTTCTCTACCAGAGTTTGCAACAAGTGAATTGTATAAATGGACCATTCCTTGGCCATTTAGAGCCAAAACCTGGACGACAAGACGCTCAGGGAAGAGGCTGTTGTGCTTAAGTGGATTTTCAGGTTAATGGAGGGTTAAGCGGAGACCCCATTTCGTGTGAGCCCTTGTTGTGGAAAGTGCCGAGGGACGCACTGGCCTGCCCGACTGAGTAGAACCTCATAACAGTAATTGCACCTCTTGCGGTCTCCTCTGGCTCTCAAGGTCAGGGTTGTGAGCCGTAGTGCCCATCACAGGGCTCTGCAGCTGTGGCAGGCAGATGAAGCACTGACCCCAGGACCTTGCCTGATGTTGCCTTTTGGGATAAATCCCTAATATGTGCTTGTTTCTGTTGCTACTTGGAATCTAAGCCTGGAGCACAGCAGGAAGAAGAAGCAGTTCATTCATCGAAGGTTCAAGGTATTTGGATTCTGATCAGTTGATGTTGTTACTACAAGGGGATAAGGAATAAAAATGTGTTCAGTACCTCTTGGGTGCCAGGCTTTGTGCTTGGTATTTTTGTTTTCTTTTTCATTTCACCCAGCAATGAAATCATGTCTATGTTTGTATCCCAGTGTGGTTTCCCCAAGAGGAAACAAAGGCCCCCCAAGTAAAGTTTAGGAGGCAAGCCAGCTTGGTAAGTGGGACCTCAAGATTGGACCTGAGATTGGAGGCGAGGTCTCTCTGATTCCATGCATCTCCATTTCCCGTTATATCATTTTATTGCCTCCTGGGTATAAAAAGTAGCTGGAGAGTTAGGGGACTCAGGATCTGCTGGGAGGACTGCCTTTGTGTCTGGTGTGGCTGAGGCTGAGTGGGTTTGTTTGTGTTTTCACTGTCAAGCCGGAAGGAGCAGCGGCTGGCAGAAGACAGGGGCGCTGCCATGCTGGGCTTGTTTGTTGTAAGGCCTGTGCCCAAAGGTGGGCAGTAATGCACTCTTGGGGTCCTCTGGAGGCTGCAGAGAGCGGAGGTCGGGGCTGAGGCTGCACATATCCAGGGAGTGGCTGGGGCGTGGGAGAGTGCGTCCCTTAAGTGTTACTGTCTGTCCGTTATTAAATATTGATACATTTAGCACTTAATATTTTCCAAAGCGCTTCCTGTTTGTATTGCTTTCCCCCCGCACTCTGGTTGGTGCTGGGGCTCTTGTTCTCGGGGAAGGAGAAGTGGAAGAATACCAGAGGGCTGACTCTGTTGGAGGCTGTGTTGGGTACATGGTGTGTATTATCTCCCTCCATCTTCATGGCAACCCAAGAAGGAAGCTGTCGCTTTCCCATTGAATAAATGGAGTCGCTTAGGCTCAGATAGGGTCTGACTTGCTGAAGTTAAATGAAGAGTGAGTGGGAAGTTGGGATTTGAACCCAAGTGTACCTTCTTAAAAAGCAGTTGGGGGCCGGCCGAGTGGCGCGCTGGTTAGGAGTTGGCTTGGGACGCCAGCTCTGAGCAGCAGGGCCCCGATTCGGATCCCACATGAGGGCCAGTGATGCTGCGCCCTCTACAGCTAAGATGGTGAACAGCAGCTCAACCTGGACCTGGGCTGCCATGAGTTGCTGGCCATGGTGTAGGCTGCAGTGGGGTTGGCTGGCAGTGGGCGTGAGCTTTCGTGAGTTGCTGTGAGCCGCCGTGAGCTGCCATCCAATGGCCGGTGAGCAACTGCCTCACCCGGGAAGAGTGCAATGATCACAATACCAACATGGGCCAGTGAAGCGACGTCCTCCATAACTAGACTGAAGAACAAAAAAGGACAGCAACTTGTCTGTTCCCCTTTTGCAATTCCCCAACGCTGTTCCCTCCCCCAATTCCCCAATAAAATCTTTAAAAAAAAAAATCTGGACAGGTGATCTGGCTCCTGAGTCCAAGCTCTTAATTTTATTCTATTATGGTATTTTCTAGACAATTTTTTTTTCTTCTTCTCAGGACTCTTGTTTAGTACCTTGTGCTTTAATCTCTCCTCTCTATGGTTTACCATCCCTGATTTCCTGACCCCCTTTAGCAAATACTTAATTTTTTTTTTAAGTTGAGGTCACAAGGTACCCCCAGAGGTGCCTCAGGACGCAGTTTGCCAGTAGCATAGGGGTTTAGTTTGTGCCTCCTCTCACTCCTCTGTCTCTTCTCATTTCTGCCACAAGATGGCTTCAAAACTTGGGGACATCCGAGCTCAAAACCAGTTCTGGCTTCCCTTCTTTCTCCTCTCGCTCCACACCTTGCCCCTTCCAAACACGGGCTGTTACCCCTGCTCTGGTCTCTTCCATAGGAACACCCCCCACCGCCTGCCCCCCAACTCCTGTTTAAAATATTTTGTCGAACATTCTTAATCCAACAGAATCAGATAGAAACCCAGGGGCTGTTGGCTCACTCATGCTGGTCCATTTAGCTCAGTCTTATGCTGCTGATGTCATCTGCTCCCGGGAGCGTTCTCAGTGGTCTCTGCCCGAGACCAGTCCTTGCCAGAGCCACGCACGTACTGACGTGACCATGTCTCAGGTATTTGATTCACCAGAATCTCTGTCTGGATGCACGATCCACTTGTTGGTGATCTATTACTGACCATTCTACGTGCGTGCTTCCAATGCCACGTGCACATTCTCAAGGAAATCTTTGAGAAATTCCATCACTCCCCTTTTGTTGTTAATTTCACTTGGCCTTACTCCCACTGATGACAGTGTGACCCCCGAGGGGCATGTAGGCTAGACTGTAAGCCAGGTCAACATATTCGATTCTTAGTTCTTAATTCTTTTCTCTTTTTTTTTTTTTTTTAAAGATTTTTATTGGGGAATTGGGGGATTGGGAACAGCGCTGGGGAACTGGGGTAAGGGGAACAGACAAGTTGCTGTCGCCCTGCTCCTCAGTCTACCTGTGGAGGATGTCGCCTCACTTGCCCAAGTTGGCACCATCATTGCACTCCTCCCGGGCGAGGCAGACCAGTCGCCGGCTTCTGGACAGCCACTCACTGCGGCTGCTGGCCGCTCACGCTGGCTGCTGGCCACACATGGTAGCCCATGGCAACCCACTGCCACAGGGGTTGCAGCTTACGCCGTCGCCGGCGACTCATGGCAGCCCATCTCCAGGTTGAGCTGTTGTTCAGCATCCCAGATGTAGAGGGCAGTGTCACTGGCCCTCATATGTGGGATCTGAACCAGGGCCCTCTGGCGTCCCAAGCCAGTTCTTAGCCATCGCGCCACTCGCCGGCCCAATTCTTTTCTCTTTTAATTGTGAAGCACCCCTTTACTTTTTTCTGATTTGCTTTAGCACCAAAGACACCCCCCAATTACATATTCCTAAATACAGAAGCAATAAGGGAGATGTCAGCTCTCATTTTCCAAATGTTTACGACCCTACCTTGGTCTGGCTGTTAAGTATTGCACATTAAAATTGACAAAGCAATAAACGGGCTTCCAGGAGGACAGCCTCCGGTGTCGAAAGCCGACTTGTCAGGAGGTGTATTCTGCTGGGATTTCACTGATGGGTAGTCAGGATGAATATTTAATACCCTCTGCAGGATGCCAAATCCGTTTTCTCCAATTTCTTGCTGCTGACCTAGCAGGCTGGGAGAGCTGAGGGCTTTTTTTTTTTACTTCTGTGAGTCCAGGGCCAGTGTGACAGTGGCTGTCCTTGTCACAGCCTAGAAGGTGACAGGCTGCCTCATCCCTGCTTTCTTTCAAGAGAACCTGGGGTTCTCCTTCCACCCCATGTACACGAGGCTCAGAGATGGAGTGAGCAGGAGGGCGAGAGCCCCAGATGAGCCCCCAGCCCTTTGCCACCCTCAGGCCTTGTTGTCATGGTGACTCAAGGTACACCTGTTTGGAGTCAGCGAGCTGGCCTGCTCTGGCTGCAGACAGGGCTCGGCTGGTTACTCCTAATTAGCTCTTTCCACCTCCAGTCTTTTGCTCCTTTCTCCTTGCTCCTCCTCCCAGTGCCATCTGCAGGCATGTTTGAGCACCTACTATGTGCCAGTGTCCATGTTGGGTGCTGCAGCTGCAGAGATGGGTGTGTCACGTTCCTGCCTCATGGGCTGTTTGGCGGCCTGGGAAGACAGAAGTGCAGGGAACTGTTTCAGGGGTGGTGGTAGAGCCAGCTTAGGGTGTGGGCCCCGGGCCGGGAGGGGTTTGTCCCCAGGCAGGTTGGCAAGGGCCCGGGGAGCCCCTTTTATATCCAGAACCGTGGAGGGTCACCATCCGTGATGGTTAAAAGCAAGGACAGACCAGCCTGGGTTTGAATCCCAGCTCTACCTGTGGTGTGACCTTGGGCACAGGTCTGTATAAAATTGAGGATAATCATATTTATTTCATAGGACTGGTGAAAGTCAAATAGTTACTATTTATAAAGCGCTGAGACCAATGTTCAGCAGATAGGATTATGTAAGTGTGTTAAATAAGAATATTCAGAACTGGGCAATTAGAACTTTAGATCATACTCCTATAAACCTTTTTTACAACAGTTCGTAATCATCCCTTTACTACTTTAAAGTGAAATTCATAGGCAATCTAACATTTCTACTCACAAAACCTTTAAAAATGGTTACGATGGCCTAATCGTGGAATAAAGGAGGAAGGTTTCAGAAAGCAGTTCATAATGTAATAACATAATGCGCTGTAACCCGTCGGCACTCGGGGGCCATCACGTTGGGAGGCAGGTACTTCGGTGGAGGCAGCAGCCGGGCAGCGGGCAGCGGGCAGCGAGTCTGCCCCGAGGACAGCGGCGTTGTCAGCTCCGCCATGGCACACAGCGCTCCCGTCTGGGACAGAGATTCCCAAATCGTGAGCAAGGCTTGTGACAATACTGAACAAAGCAAAGGGAACCCTCCCTTGCTTTACCTTGCATATATCAAAGCTACGCAAAAACACAAAAACAAAAACACCCCAGTATTATGTTGATTGTAAAACGCAAGCAGGTTCTAGGATCAGAGACAGAGCTTTCACCCGTATGAATGTCATTTGAAAGTCATGCAGGACCTGAGGTGGAGTTTGTTGCATGGAGTCATCTCAGATATGGGTTTCCATCTATGCTGGCTCTAGTTCATTAAGCACCTGGCAACAGAAGACTGCCCACAGATGTCTGTGATGACCCTGGGGGGGTGTTCCGTGTTGAGAGCTGCGGTGTGGGGAGCCCTAAGCAGGCTGTAGGCGGAGGACAAGTTCCTGGCTGCAGCTTAGGAAGCGCTCCCTGGTGGGGGCTGAGGCTGGAGGCAGGGAGACTGGGATACAGGTGAAGTATTAGGGCCTTAAATAGGGCAGGACCATGGGGAGAAAGGCGAGCAGGGGTCTGAGGGCAGTGCTAAGGGCGCAGGGCCTCTTTCAGGGTGCTAACTGCTTGGCAGGCGCGGGCCTTGGAGTGGGTGGTTCTCTCTCTCTCTCCCCCCCTCCCTCTTGCTCCCTTTCCCTCTCTCTCTTTCCCTCCCTCCCTCCCTCCCCCCCCTTCTCTCTCCCCCCTCCATACACACATACAAACCACATTCAGAGAGTTACAGTGTAGGGCACAGAGATGTTCAATGAAGAATGTTNTTTTTTTTTAAGTTGAGGTCACAAGGTACCCCCAGAGGTGCCTCAGGACGCAGTTTGCCAGTAGCATAGGGGTTTAGTTTGTGCCTCCTCTCACTCCTCTGTCTCTTCTCATTTCTGCCACAAGATGGCTTCAAAACTTGGGGACATCCGAGCTCAAAACCAGTTCTGGCTTCCCTTCTTTCTCCTCTCGCTCCACACCTTGCCCCTTCCAAACACGGGCTGTTACCCCTGCTCTGGTCTCTTCCATAGGAACACCCCCCACCGCCTGCCCCCCAACTCCTGTTTAAAATATTTTGTCGAACATTCTTAATCCAACAGAATCAGATAGAAACCCAGGGGCTGTTGGCTCACTCATGCTGGTCCATTTAGCTCAGTCTTATGCTGCTGATGTCATCTGCTCCCGGGAGCGTTCTCAGTGGTCTCTGCCCGAGACCAGTCCTTGCCAGAGCCACGCACGTACTGACGTGACCATGTCTCAGGTATTTGATTCACCAGAATCTCTGTCTGGATGCACGATCCACTTGTTGGTGATCTATTACTGACCATTCTACGTGCGTGCTTCCAATGCCACGTGCACATTCTCAAGGAAATCTTTGAGAAATTCCATCACTCCCCTTTTGTTGTTAATTTCACTTGGCCTTACTCCCACTGATGACAGTGTGACCCCCGAGGGGCATGTAGGCTAGACTGTAAGCCAGGTCAACATATTCGATTCTTAGTTCTTAATTCTTTTCTCTTTTTTTTTTTTTTTTAAAGATTTTTATTGGGGAATTGGGGGATTGGGAACAGCGCTGGGGAACTGGGGTAAGGGGAACAGACAAGTTGCTGTCGCCCTGCTCCTCAGTCTACCTGTGGAGGATGTCGCCTCACTTGCCCAAGTTGGCACCATCATTGCACTCCTCCCGGGCGAGGCAGACCAGTCGCCGGCTTCTGGACAGCCACTCACTGCGGCTGCTGGCCGCTCACGCTGGCTGCTGGCCACACATGGTAGCCCATGGCAACCCACTGCCACAGGGGTTGCAGCTTACGCCGTCGCCGGCGACTCATGGCAGCCCATCTCCAGGTTGAGCTGTTGTTCAGCATCCCAGATGTAGAGGGCAGTGTCACTGGCCCTCATATGTGGGATCTGAACCAGGGCCCTCTGGCGTCCCAAGCCAGTTCTTAGCCATCGCGCCACTCGCCGGCCCAATTCTTTTCTCTTTTAATTGTGAAGCACCCCTTTACTTTTTTCTGATTTGCTTTAGCACCAAAGACACCCCCCAATTACATATTCCTAAATACAGAAGCAATAAGGGAGATGTCAGCTCTCATTTTCCAAATGTTTACGACCCTACCTTGGTCTGGCTGTTAAGTATTGCACATTAAAATTGACAAAGCAATAAACGGGCTTCCAGGAGGACAGCCTCCGGTGTCGAAAGCCGACTTGTCAGGAGGTGTATTCTGCTGGGATTTCACTGATGGGTAGTCAGGATGAATATTTAATACCCTCTGCAGGATGCCAAATCCGTTTTCTCCAATTTCTTGCTGCTGACCTAGCAGGCTGGGAGAGCTGAGGGCTTTTTTTTTTTACTTCTGTGAGTCCAGGGCCAGTGTGACAGTGGCTGTCCTTGTCACAGCCTAGAAGGTGACAGGCTGCCTCATCCCTGCTTTCTTTCAAGAGAACCTGGGGTTCTCCTTCCACCCCATGTACACGAGGCTCAGAGATGGAGTGAGCAGGAGGGCGAGAGCCCCAGATGAGCCCCCAGCCCTTTGCCACCCTCAGGCCTTGTTGTCATGGTGACTCAAGGTACACCTGTTTGGAGTCAGCGAGCTGGCCTGCTCTGGCTGCAGACAGGGCTCGGCTGGTTACTCCTAATTAGCTCTTTCCACCTCCAGTCTTTTGCTCCTTTCTCCTTGCTCCTCCTCCCAGTGCCATCTGCAGGCATGTTTGAGCACCTACTATGTGCCAGTGTCCATGTTGGGTGCTGCAGCTGCAGAGATGGGTGTGTCACGTTCCTGCCTCATGGGCTGTTTGGCGGCCTGGGAAGACAGAAGTGCAGGGAACTGTTTCAGGGGTGGTGGTAGAGCCAGCTTAGGGTGTGGGCCCCGGGCCGGGAGGGGTTTGTCCCCAGGCAGGTTGGCAAGGGCCCGGGGAGCCCCTTTTATATCCAGAACCGTGGAGGGTCACCATCCGTGATGGTTAAAAGCAAGGACAGACCAGCCTGGGTTTGAATCCCAGCTCTACCTGTGGTGTGACCTTGGGCACAGGTCTGTATAAAATTGAGGATAATCATATTTATTTCATAGGACTGGTGAAAGTCAAATAGTTACTATTTATAAAGCGCTGAGACCAATGTTCAGCAGATAGGATTATGTAAGTGTGTTAAATAAGAATATTCAGAACTGGGCAATTAGAACTTTAGATCATACTCCTATAAACCTTTTTTACAACAGTTCGTAATCATCCCTTTACTACTTTAAAGTGAAATTCATAGGCAATCTAACATTTCTACTCACAAAACCTTTAAAAATGGTTACGATGGCCTAATCGTGGAATAAAGGAGGAAGGTTTCAGAAAGCAGTTCATAATGTAATAACATAATGCGCTGTAACCCGTCGGCACTCGGGGGCCATCACGTTGGGAGGCAGGTACTTCGGTGGAGGCAGCAGCCGGGCAGCGGGCAGCGGGCAGCGAGTCTGCCCCGAGGACAGCGGCGTTGTCAGCTCCGCCATGGCACACAGCGCTCCCGTCTGGGACAGAGATTCCCAAATCGTGAGCAAGGCTTGTGACAATACTGAACAAAGCAAAGGGAACCCTCCCTTGCTTTACCTTGCATATATCAAAGCTACGCAAAAACACAAAAACAAAAACACCCCAGTATTATGTTGATTGTAAAACGCAAGCAGGTTCTAGGATCAGAGACAGAGCTTTCACCCGTATGAATGTCATTTGAAAGTCATGCAGGACCTGAGGTGGAGTTTGTTGCATGGAGTCATCTCAGATATGGGTTTCCATCTATGCTGGCTCTAGTTCATTAAGCACCTGGCAACAGAAGACTGCCCACAGATGTCTGTGATGACCCTGGGGGGGTGTTCCCTGTTGAGAGCTGCGGTGTGGGGAGCCCTAAGCAGGCTGTAGGCGGAGGACAAGTTCCTGGCTGCAGCTTAGGAAGCGCTCCCTGGTGGGGGCTGAGGCTGGAGGCAGGGAGACTGGGATACAGGTGAAGTATTAGGGCCTTAAATAGGGCAGGACCATGGGGAGAAAGGCGAGCAGGGGTCTGAGGGCAGTGCTAAGGGCGCAGGGCCTCTTTCAGGGTGCTAACTGCTTGGCAGGCGCGGGCCTTGGAGTGGGTGGTTCTCTCTCTCTCTCCCCCCCTCCCTCTTGCCCCCTTTCCCTCTGTCTCTCTCTCTCTCTCTCCCCCAGGTGCCCTCCCTCCGGTCTCTCCCAGCCTCCTGGCCGCCTTACTTTACTAAGTTTGAAAAGCCTCTGCTGTCCAGCCCCTGGCCCCCGTGTTCCTTACATGACTGATTCCTGTGGTAAGCTTGAACACAGAACAGTGCCTCCCTTCTCCCCTCCAGCACTCCCTCACCGCCTGTGTCTCCTCACCTGCTACCTTCTGGCTTCTGCTGGTACCACTGCACCGAAGCTGCCGTCCCCAGAGCTACCTGAGGCCACCTCACCACCACACCTGTGGTTCTCAGCTCAGCGTGCATCACGCTGGGCCCCACCTGGGGCACTGGTGATTCTGTGCTCTCAACAAGTCCCCAGGTGGCGGTGGTGATGTTGCAGGGACACCGACCGCATCCTGACAGCCAAGGGGGTCAGGGTCTGGAAGGCGCGCCAGGCTCCCCGTCTGGCAGACACCTTCCTGGCTTCCTCCACCACACCTGACCGCGTGTTCTTCCCTGAAGACGGTGCACAGGGTGTTCACCTATCCCCTCTCTCTGGGGTGCCCTTTTACTCTCCTCTGCCTGGGGACCACCTACTCACTTGTTTTTCAGGGCTTAGCTTAAATGTCACATACTTTCTGAAAAGTTCTCACCCTCCTGTCAGAACCAGGATTCAATGCCTTTCCTTTACAATTCCCATACCGCCAAGAAAAGGTGAATCACATCTTTATTCAGCCATTCATTTATTAATCTGATTAGCAAGTGATTGGGTCATAGTCTCTGCCCTTCAGATGCTTATAAATTAGGAAATATAAGACCTTCAAAAAAGTAACTTCGTCAATAAATCAACAAACAGCAAGTGCTAGCGAGGATGTGGAGAAAACGGAAGCCTCATGCACTGTTGGTGGGAATGTAAAGCAGCACAGCCTCTGTGGAAACAGTATGAAGGTTCCTTTAAAAATGAAAAGTAGAGGCACTTCTGAGTTGGTGAACACCTCAGTGTGCTCAGAGGGTGGCATGGCCGCCCTGAGGGGGCATGGAAACTCCATGCCCTGCCCGCCTCCATACCTTGCCCTATGCACCTCATCCATTTGGCTGTTCCTGTATTGTATTCTTTATACTAAACCAGTAAACATAAAAAAAAAAAAAAAGTAGAGCTGCTATATGATCTAGCAATTCCACTTCTGGGTATTTATCCAAAGAAAACAAAACCACTAATTTGAAAAGATATCTGCACTCCTCTGTTCATTGCAGCATTACTAGTAATAGCCAAGATGTGGAAGCAACCTAGATGTCCATCAATAGATGAATGGATAAAGATGTAGTGCATATGGAATATTACTCAGCAATAAAAAAGAATGAAATCTTGCCATTGGCGACAACGTGGATGGACCTAGAGATTATTATGCTAAGTAAAATAAGTCAGACAAAAATATATGATCTCACAATATATGTGGAATCAAACCAAACAAAACAGAAACAGAGACCCATGGATATAGAGAACAAGCTGATGGTGGCCAAAGGGGAGGGGGGGGCAGATGGGAATAAAGAAAAGAGAAAACATTTTAAATTGAAATTTATAAAAAAAAGGAGGGGAGGAGGACTTTGTCTCAGAGCAAAATGGTACTAAGTAGTAATTCCCTGCTCTGAGATTTGGTACAATCGGGATGAGCTTGGGAATGAAAAGAGCTTAGCCCACGCCAGGAGACATGGTGACTGCAACAGAAGGTGCTGCTAATTTAAAGACGAGTGAAAGGAGTCCCCTTCCATCCACCCTCCCTCACTTGGGTGTGGCCCCATCATCACTGGGACTCCCAGACTCCCTGGCACCCCAGCAGCTGGGACGGGAGGGGACACAGCTATGAGAGCATCAGCCGAAAAAGAAATTAGCGTCACCTTAGGCAGTATGTCACAGAGCTCCAGCGGGGTTTTGGGGAGTCCCTTACTGATGGGAGAAGTGAATTATGAGTGGGAAGTGCACACACCAGGTGGAGTGTGCAGGGTGGGAGGCTGACTGACGCAGCACCTGCTCGTCTCGTTCCTTCTGCCACCTGCCACCTTCAGACCACCCTGTCCTGGCTGTAACACAGCAGCCTCTCCTATAATGCAGAATACACACTTCTGCGCATTTCCATCAGAGGCCTAGGAAGGAAACTCCAGATGCAGAAAGAAAGGGCCCTTCCCGCAGACAGGCTACAGCCTGGCTCCTGGAGTCGTGAGGTGCCCGAGAAGGTGTGAGCTGGAGTCTGTGCTCGCAGGTGAGGCCTCACCGGCTCACAGCCTCTCTGACCCTTCATCCTGCCTCTTCCTCCCGCCGATTCATTGTGGGCGATGAGCCCGGTCTCTGTCCTCAGCCGCTTTCCTTTCACCTCTCACTGTATGGCCTCGCTAAGTCCTGTCACTCACACACAGCCAAGCCCAAGGTTTCTCAGGCTTTAAGGTGCATATGAATTACCTGGGGATCTTGTTAAAAGGCAGGTTCTGATTCAGAAGGTCTCAGGGTGGGAGTGGGGGTCAGGGGGAGGGTGCTGCCAGCCTGCATTTATAACAAGCTACCAGGTGACACAGATGCTTCCGGCCCACGGACAGCATTTTTAGTAGCAACCTCGCCCCTTAAACATTTGACAGTTTTCCATCTAATGAGCTTAGAACGTGGGACTGAGCCCAGAAACCAAAAAAAAAAAAAAGGGCATAGTGAAAATGGACTGCATGTTTATTCTCTACTGGGCTCCATGCTAATCTCTTTCTAGAGACTGGGTGCTTTTAACCTTGCAGATGAGAACCCCTCAGGTCCTTAAGGGGGCTCCGCTCTCTTAACTGTGGAGGAATGCGATGCAAGTGGGCCACACACCGCCCAGGGCACAGAGTGCTTCCTAATTAGTCATGGAGGCTGCGGTCTCCTCAGGGCTTCAGGAAAGGTCCTCCCTGCCCTTGAGATGTGCGAGGAAATTCCGAGCACAGAACAGGAGCTGACCCCTCACCCACCTGCCAGGCGTGCACCAAATCTCAAAAATGCTTCTCTTTCAAGCTTTTCCACACTTCACAATATTTTGACATGGGGAGGAAAATAAAAATGGCAATGCTTTGGAACATTTCTCTTCCTTGGATTCTCGTCCTCAGGACCATGTGACCGAATTGAAGTGTAGTCATAGGATTCCAGGGTAACATATGCAGTTACTATAGCAATTGAGGTTTCCTTAGTAACAGTTGCAAAAATAATCTGGCCGCAATTAATAATACATTTTAAAGCTTCTTCTACTCGACACTGAACAAACCCAGTTTTTTTGGCCAAGGACCGTGATCTTTCAGGCGGCGTCATGTGCCTGGTACAGAAGTCATTCGCAGGCGGTGGATTGGGCTGGAGAGGAGCGCAGAGGGCCTGGTTGTTTCAAGTGTTATAGGAACGGTCGGAAAAGCCGACCGGTGAGCTAATGTGACTCTAGTGTCCAGAGCTTGCGCGCTTACTAGTAAACCCGGCCCTGGACTCCAGGGCGCCCTGGAGGACTTTGTGTTTGAAGAAGGGAGAAGGCAGGAGAAAAGATGAACCGGAAGAGTGGGGCATGGGACGAGGGAGTGCTTTCAAATCCATGCTTGCTGTGTTATTGATGTCTCGAAGAGGTGTGTAGGTATGTGAATTCAGGGGTCTTTGTAAAGAGCATCACCTGAGTTTCCACCGGGTGACGGATGTGTCCTCAGAGTTAGTTTTGCAGCAGTGGCGTTGGGTGTCAGACCCTGCCATACCTTCACTCATGAATCCTCTCAGCCATTCAGAAAGCGTCGTCTGTGTGTTATCAGGGCCCCCAAGGGACAGCCTTGGGCTTTGAAAAGTTTCAGGTGCTTTGGCGCATAGGACTCGGACCTTGATGCCGACTTTCCATGCCGCTCTAAGCGAGCCAGCCGGACAGCGCTGACAGAGGAGCCCAGGCACAATCAGTGGGCTCAGTCGTGGGTCTGGATCAAGAGACCAGCAGGGGTGCTGGACATGGACCCAGGCCCTCCGGGCAGGCCGACTGGAGGCAGCCCGGCTCCCCTCCTTGTCAGGGTGTGTGCCTTGCTCCGGGTTTCTTCTCAGCTGGTGAGTGGCTTACTCTCGAAAGACGAAGTGGTGTAAAGAGAGGCATGGATGTGGAATGGAAGGGTGCTTTTACTATTAGCTCACAAAGAGGAACTTGGAATTGCGGCTTTTTTCAGTAGGGGAAGGATGGTGGGTAGAGGGAGGCAGAGCCAAGTGTAATAATGATGGAGTGGGTACAATCTCAAATTACCTTCATGAGATATATTTCATTACACCGTGGCTTGTTGCCACCTTAAAGGCAAGCGCAGTCATTAATTAGCAGGTGGGTACACTCTGAGCCGCCCCCCCTTTGGTTTCGGAGCAAGATGGCGAGGGAGGGGGAGGCTGGCGTTGGCTCTGATCTGTCCTGTTGCTCATCCTTTTTTCTCAGCCTTCCCGCTCACCCCCACACTCCAGCAAGGTCGCCCCAGCATCTTCTAGCTGCCTGCTGCTGTGTTTCTCCAGCGTGCTTGCTTTCCTCACCCACTCACTCCCATATCTCAGCAAACATTGACTGAGCGCTTTCTGAATCCCAGGCACCGTGCCCAGCTCTCGCGCTGCCGTGATGAGACCGTTCTCTTGGCAGGACTGTCTCATTCCTGATTCTTCCAGGCCTCCCCAGCCCTTCGCCTCATGAGGGGGCACAGTGGGCACACTCTGAATATTTACAGATTGAATAGCAAAAGCTTGAACTCTGCCCTTGGGGAGCTCACAGACTAGGAAGGAAGAGAGACGTAAGGAAAACCAGCCTGAAGGTACATCCGGGGTGCTGATGGAAGCACAGAGGAGGGGCACCTAGCTCAGTGGGAAGGAAATGGGGTGCAGACCACAGGAGGAGTGGAGAGAAGGCTCAGAGGGGAGATGGCAGAAGGAGACAGGGTGACAGGACAGCTGAGCAGAGACCAGAGCTCAGGGAGAAACTCCATGGGGGTTGGGGCTTGAGAGGTCACGAGAACCGCGTCAGGACACTAGTGTGAGGGCCAGGTCCTGCAGGAACTTTGTACTGGGAAATGGAATTTTTTTTCTCTTTATAACCTGAAAGCAGTTGGTAGCCATTAAACATTTCAAGCAGAGAAATGATGTGGGTAGATTTGCATTTTAGCTGCATCCCGCGGGAGGTTGTGTGAGGCAGGGGGAGATGGTGAGAGCCTAAGGAGGGTGGTGAGGCAAGGAGGAGGTGCGTGGAGGGATGTGTGGGGCGAACTCAGCTCCCTGCTGCTTTCCTCACACTGAGCTGCGCTTTGGAGGGAGTCCTTCTGTGGCCTGTCCTCCAGGAACCACCTGGGAGCCGGGAGGTGAGGTTTGGGACGGGCCATGTTTCCAGGGGTGCGTGGTGACCCTGCTGAACCCCTTCCCTTTGCTTTGCAGTCACCAAGCTGCAGGTGAGCAAATCAAAGAGGACCCTCACCCTGGTGGAGAACAGGCCCATCCAGCTGAACTGCTCCGTCAAGTCGCAGACCAGCCAGAACTCGCATTTTGCCGTGCTCTGGTATGTCCACAAGCCCTCGGACGCCGACGGCAAGCTTATCCTCAAAACCACGCACAACTCTGCCTTCGAGTACGGCACCTACACCGAGGAGGAGGGCCTGCGAGCCAGGCTGCAGTTTGAGAGGCACGTATCCGGGGGCCTGTTCAGCCTCACGGTCCAGAGAGCCGAGGTCAGTGACAGCGGCAGCTACTACTGCCACGTGGAGGAGTGGCTGCTGAGCCCCAACTATGCCTGGTACAAGCTGGCTGAAGAGGTCTCGGGGCGCACAGAAGTCACCGTGAAGCAGCCAGGTAAGGACCGGGGGTGCAGCCATCCTGGGCCAGGGGGTTCAGTGCAGAGAGATGGCCGGGGGTGGCAGGGCTCCGCGGGGTCCATGTCCACAGACCGTCCTCGTGCCATGTGGGCCCGCCCCCTTTGCCTACAGTGGGTCCTGGTGCTGCTGGCAGGCTCAGCAAAGCACCCCTGGCCTGCTGTTGCGGACAGCATCTTCACCAGGGAGAGGCCCGGGGGGCAGGGCAGGGCTCCTGGCAGTTCCTGGCTTTCTTTCTGGGCTTTCAGTGTGCACCCTGGATCTCGGGCTGGTGCCAGCTCTGTACCCAGGATGCCTGCCTAGAAGGCATTTTATGGGTTCCCTCATCTTCTTCCCCTTTCTTCTTCACCACCTGTCCCCAGCCCAGGAATGAGCGCTTCCTGCCTTTACATCGACTCACCATCGAGTCGGTCCCTTTACATCGAGTCGGTCCCTTCTGAGACCCTGTGGGTACGGCCCTCATTCTGCCCCTTGACAGATGGCGTCTGACCGCGTCCCGAGTGCCTCCAGGGCGGGCGCGCTCACGGCCTCCACAGGCCTCAGTCCCACTTTTGGGCAGCCCTAGTTGCTGAAAGTTCCCCTCCCCATAATATCCCTCTCAGAGTATAGATCTGCCCCCGGAACAACCAAGAGAAGCTGGGGTCCTAGTCTTTCACATACAGCTATGCGCCACATCACGCTTCCGTCGGCAGCGGACCGCATACGGATGCTGGTCCCCTAAGGTAATAATGGAGCTGAATTTCCTATAAGAAATGAAGGATCTGTGGTCCAGGAGGAATTTTTTTCTCTGATGGGAGCAGTATCTGTGGGGCTTGGCAGTAGAGTCCCTCTCACTCACTGCTGCTCAGTTTTGTTTTGTTAAAAAGATTTTATTGGGGAATTGGAGAAGGGGAACAGCCAAGTTGTTGGCCTTCAGTCTTAGTTGTGGAGGGCGCAGCTAACTCAGATCCAAGTCCAGTCGCCATCCGGCTGCCTGTGGCCGCTCAGCTCAAGGTGCCGTGTTCAATCTTAGTTGTGGGAGTCGAACCAACAACCTTGTTAGGAGCACGTGCTCTCACCAACTGAGTCATCCTTCCACCTGTTGGCAGCTCAGCAGCAGCTCAGCTCAGGCGCAGCTCACTGGCCCATGTGAGAATCGAACCGGCAACCCTGTTGCTCAGAGCTCGCGCTCTTAACCAACTGAGCCACTCGGCCGGCCCTCAGTTTTGAGTGCACAGGTGACACTTCAGTCAGTCAGCCCCTGAGCTGTTTTAGCACCGAGGAGCCTGTCCCCTCAGAGCTACTTACTGATCCCTTATTCCTTCTGACCCTGGGGCCACCTCTCATTCCCTCCTGTCAGTCACTGTTACAGTGATCGACGCCTTGACCAGCCAGTTTGTCCTCGATATTTCCAACCAACTTAGCCCATATCCCTGTTCAGGAAGCAGCCCTGACAGCTTCGATGTTCTGTTTCTGACCCTGTTGGAAGGAGGCAGGGGGAGGGCTTGTGGGACGGTGTTTATAAAGTCTGCAGGAGTGTGCAGTCATGCCCTTCACATCCACTCACCCCTCCCTCACTGACTCACCCAGGGCAACTTCCGGTCCTGCCAGCTCCGTTCATGGTGAGTGCCCCCCACAGGTGTCTATCTTTTATACCGTATTTTTACTGTCCCTTTTCTATGTTTAGATATGATTAGATACACGAATACTTACCGTTATGTTACAGTTGCCTACAGGACTCAGTGCAGTAACATGCTGTACAGGTTTGTAGCCTAAGGAGCAACGGGCTCTCCCCTACAGCCTGGGTGTGCGGGAGGTTGTACCATCGAGGTGTGTGTCAGTGCATTGTGACGTCTGCACAACCACGAAATCACCTAACAACGCATTTCTCAGAACATGTACCTGTCGTTAAGTGACAGTGACTGTATGTGAAAGGAGCTCTGTGTGCCCCTGTCAGCCTCCCCTTGTCCTTGTTAAAGAGCTCTAGTGTTTTGAACTTCTCACATAATGTGTGTGGCCTCAAGATCCCTCCCCATCCCTCATTCCTGCATGCCCCACAATTGGTTGTCACTGCCTGTCCTTCTTGATGTGCCATGGGGTGTTGTGTTGCTACCCTGAGGTTCCATCTCTGTGTTTTTGCTTATGCTGCTTTCTCCACCTGGAATGCCCCTCTCCTATTGCTTCTCCCCTGTCTTCACCCCATTTCCAAGACTTCACTTAGCACCACTTCCAGGAAGTCTTCCCTGATATCTCACATATCACCAAGGATTTCTGATAAAATACATAGTGTAATAATTGTTTATTTGCATTTCTTCTCCACTATGCTGTAAGCACTTTGAGGAGAGAGCTGTTTCCTTGTAGCTTCAGCCCCTGGCATGGCACCCATCATAAATATGGGTTGAATAAGGAATGAAAGGTTGCATTCCACAAGCACCCCAGAGCCTCTGTACTTACTGTTCTCTTAGCCTGGAGCATATGGACCATAGATATTAATTTATCTTTTTGTTCCTCAGAGAGGCGTTCTTAGCTCGTTGTAACTAAGATAGCGACTACTCTGCATCCCCTTTCCCTGTCCCCTTAATTGCACATACCACCACCTGGCATTCTGTTTCTTTACCTATTCAGATACAAGTAGTTAGGAGCACTTATTTATACTTATAGAAGTTTACTGATGGTCAGTTATTATGTATCACTTGTTCATTATTTGTATATTTGTTGTCTGTGTCCTCCCCAGACTTGAAGCTCCCTGAGTGAGCATAGATACTTTGTTTTCCACGGCTTATCTCCCAGGAGGCCCCCACAACTATTTGTTCAGGAAGCAAACACAACCAGATGCAGAAGCCCAGGTGTGGCCTGGCCCACACCAATCGCCAAAGCAGTGGGCTTACTTCCCTCCTTTCCATCAGGATATTGTGGTTCTAAAACTGACCCTGTCTAGGGATTCTCATAGCCACACACCCCCACCGCCCCCCACAGTGGCATTTTGCGCCAACCCTTTCTCTGGTGCATTGAAAGGAAGCCCTAGCCAAGTACTTCCTGTTGGCATTTCCAGTGACACATGTCCTGCCATCAGGCCAGTCCCAGGGGCTTCTGAAAGCTTCTGAAAGTTGCCGTTAGGCCCACAGTTGTTCTTTCAGATTTCTGTTCCTCCTGTATCTTTTCAGTTCTGATCATGTTCCCCTCTGAGTTTCTCTTAGTCACCCTCCATCCTTTCCCTTTCTCATTTGTGCCGAAACTGAGAGATTCTTGGTAGATCCTAAATTTATCCAGGGACTTTCCCCATTTGAGGCTACAGACTTAGACCAAGCTAACTGGGGCAGTGCAAAAGGGCTGTGAGGCTCCTTGTCAGAACACACTCAGTGAAATCTCTGTTTACGGGGACGATTAACGCTATACACAGAAAACTCAGGGCGCTGATTCAAACCACACGTTCCCCCTTTTCCTTTGAGATTTTTGGTTTATGTGGGTTTTTGGGTTTGTTTTCCCTATTTCTAGTTCTCTTTCTCTCCCCCACTCCCTGCCTTTTTCTTTTCTGTTGAGAAAGAAGACACTTATAGAGCTTTCAGAAGGTACAAAAAAAGCACAGAGAATAATCTTTCAACCCAGAGACAATGTGTGTGAGTGTGTGTGTGTGTGTGTGTGTGTGTTTTGGGGAGACTGGTTATTTAAAATATATTTTCTGTTTTTAATTTTTTCACCTTTTAATAACAAAAGTAATCATGTGCACTGTAAAATATTCTGACACTTTTGAAGTGTGAAAAGTAAAAATTGAAAGTGCATGGCCCTCTCCCCCCTCACACATCACTCAGGAGGTGCCCTTTCTAAGGTGCTTCTGTGCTTTCACAAGTTTCATAGCTTTTGGGTGCCTCTGGTCCAGACAGGCTCATTGGGGCCTTTTATAAAATTACGTGCATGCCATTAGGGCCTACTCTCGTTCATGAGACTTCTGATTGACTGAGTTTGACAGAGGTTCCATCAATATCAATCTTTTGTTTACTGATGTCATCAGATCAGTTCTGTTCCCACCTTGAGAGGGAACCCGTGTGGTTTTTCTGTTTTTTTGTTTGTTTGTTTTGGTAGAGAAAACAAGAACTGCTATTCTTAGGGACAACTTGTGAACATATTAAACTGGGTTTCTTCCGCAGTTCTTTTGTGGTTGACAAGCCCAGCATATTCATATTCCCTTTATGTGGTCAGTTTTTTCTTTCTTTTTTTTTTTAAAGATTTTATTGGGGAATTGGGGAAGGGAACAGTGTTGGGGAATTTGTTGGGGAATTGGGGAAGGGGAACATTGTGTTTTTCCAGAACCCATCAGCTCCAAGTCAAGTTGTTGTCCTTCAATCTTATTTGAGGAGGGCACAAGTCCAGTCTCCATTTTCAGTCTAGTTGCGGGGTGGGGGGTTGGAGGGGGCACATAGCCCACCATCCCATGCGGGAGTCAAACCGGCAACATTGTTGTTAAGAGCACGTGCTCTCACCAGCTGAGCCATCCAGCCTCCTGTTGGCAGCTCAGCTGGGTCACAGCTCACTGGCCCATGTGGGAATCGACTCGGCATCCCCGTTGCTCAGAGCTTGCGCTCTCACTAGCTGAGCCACCCGGCTGGCCCCATGTGGTCAGTTTTAAAAATTTGCTTACTCTGGCTTGGAGAGGGGTTGTCACCATGCCCTTTCCTGTCCCTTCTTAGCCGCCTGGTGCTCCTGTCAGCCATCTGCTTTGTAGTCTGCTGTCGTTTGGATGTGCAGTCATCTACACAAGTCATCTAGGACGAGAGGTTGTGCTTGTCCTCTGCTAAGCATCTAAATTGGAGGGTTATAAACTGAGCGACAGCTGTTCCTATAACACTGAACTCCATGTAACTCAGGCACTCGGACATATGATCAGGGAGCTCAGCATGTGCAGGGTGCCACCCTGGAGCAATGTTTCCGCTAGCTGAGGGTGCTACCATCCTTCTGCATTGGGAAGGCACCCGTTCACCTGTGCTTGGGAAGGGTGCATGCAAGTGGCTTGTTGTCTCCTGGTGGCTGACTTCCCTTTCCCCACCTCCCCCCACCAGACAGCCGCCTGAAGCTCAGCCAAGTGCAGGGAAACCTGTCTGCCCTGGAGACTCAGCAGGTGCAGCTGGAGTGCGTGGTCCTGAACCGTACCAGCGCGGCCTCCCAGCTTGTGGTGGAGTGGTTTGTGTGGAAGCCCAACCACCCGGAGCGGGAGACCGTGGCCCGCCTGAGCCGCGAGGCTACCTTCCACTACGGAGAGCAGGCAGCCAAAAACAACCTGAAGGGGCGGCTGCACTTGGAGAGCCCTTCCTCGGGCGTCTACCGCCTCTTCATCCAGAACGTGGCCGTGCAGGACAGTGGGACCTACAGCTGCCATGTGGAGGAGTGGCTGCCCAGCCCCAGCGGCGTGTGGTATAAACGGGCAGAGGACACTGCTGGGCAGACAGCCGTGACAGTCATGCGACCAGGTGAGTTTAAGGTCCCCGGGCCGCCTCGCCCTTCACTGTTGCCTGTGTGTGTAATATTTTATGCGGTGCATAAGATTAGTTTGTTAAACAGTAATGTATCTGCAGTTAAATATACACGCATTTGCGGTTTGCCTTGCATTCAGTATTGTCTCACATGTTTTTCCCCCCAGCGAATGGAAAAGTACACACATCTGGTCTCGGCCTGAGGTGATTCTGTGACTTAACTAGAATAACATTTGTTAATGAATTATTCCAAGGCATAGAATATTTTCTTTTAAAAAAAATAATACATTCAATTTTGGACAAATGGTGGTGATGCAGAAATCTGGAAACAGTAGCCATGTGGTGTAAAAAAAATTCAGCTACGGGTTTTCAGTGGGAAAAAAAAATTGATTTGCATTCTTGAAGCAGAAAAAGATGAAATATATGCCGCCTTCACCCTCTCACTTCCTAACTATTTCATTGCTACTAATGATTCTTCCACATGGCCCTGTGCTTTCCTTGTCTCTATTGTTTGTTTCTAAGGTACCTAAAGGCGCGTAATTACTAGGTGTAATTATTGTGAACACATTTAAACACATAGTTAAGGCGGAGCTGTACAGGACTCCTATGTCCTCTGCCACACCACACCACCAGTCATGCATATCGGAGCCAAAAGTCGGTGGTTCCCCTGAGGACACGGAGCAGAAATGGATTTGCGACCTACGTTGGTGTGAATGCTTTGTCTCGGTGGCTTTCTGAGCATTGCAGCGTCGCTATTTGTGGGACGTCAGAAGCTTTCATAATGTTTTTGTGTATGAATAGAGCAGCTCTTTCCGTTGGTGGACTACTGGGGCGTCCCAGGTGTGCCAGCCCCGCACGTCGTGGAACGCACTTCAGACACTGAATAAATACAGCCTTGGTTACACAAAAGGGGCGTTGCCTCACCCCACTGTCTCTTCACCAAGCTGGAGGGGAAACCACCTCGACTGTCAGTTACTCACATTTCCCGGGAGCTTTTTCCCCTTTCTTTTTACGTTGCCTAGAAACTGTTGCTCGTCATTTCCCAAAGGCAAAATTGCAGAGACATGGCAGCTGGACTCCCCGCTGGTCCTCCAACTACCACCCATTTTGCGGACCACCACACTGAGGCCCCCAGGTGGAACGGGAGGGAAGATGCGCTTATGGAGTGCCCACTGACCCCTAGCCACAGTTAGGCGATTTCTGTTCAGCCTCCACAGCAAGCCCTAGTGGTACCTTTTACTAATGAGGGGACTGACAGGTGAAGAGAAATGCCAGTATGAGCAGACTGCAGTGGCCACCCATGTTTCCTTCCTGCCACACTGTGTGCCCCCAACGTGACCCTTAAACCTGTGACCCTGCATCTTGTGTGCAGCCAGATAAGTAGCCTGCATCAGCCAACCTATCTTCCTTTCTTTGTGATGACAGTTGCTTGATGACGGAGATACGTTCTAAAAAATGCATCATTAGACGATTTTGTCCTTGTGTGGACATCGTCGAGTGCCCTTGCACACACCTAGATGGGACAGCTTCCTGCACACCCAGGCTCTATAGTATATGGCCTCTTGCTCCTCGGCTACGAGCCTGTGCAGCATGTTACTGCACAGAACAACACGAGATTAAATCAGGCACAAGAGAAAATGGTACAAGCAAGAGATGTGGTAAACACGAGATGTATAGGGCTGCTGCCGGCATAACACGGCACGCTGTGTTACAGCAAACTTTTTAAATTATAAGCAGACAGAGTGCACTCTAAAACAACGATTAAAAGCATAGTACAGTAAATATATTAGCAAGTAACAGTTTATTATCACTGTGGACTGTACATATTGTATGTGCTGTACTTTTACACGACTGGCCACGCAGTAGGTTTGTCTACACCAGCATCACCGCAAACACAGGAGGAATGCGTAGTGCTATGACCTTACAGTGATGACGCCATCACTAGGCGATAGGAATTTCCCAGCTCTGTTGTGATCTTATGGGACCAGCGTCATATGCAGTCTGACACTGACCAACGCTTTGTTTTGTGGTGTGTGACCATGTGTAAGTTGATCATGCTAGTTATGAAACACTTGGAAAGCAGAAAGGATAGTTTTGCAAAGAACAGTTATCTATGGCCTCATCACCTACAGACCTTCATATCCCCTCTGTTTCTCTGTAAACCATTAGGATCGCACTTTTTATGCGATGTTTTTCCAGCTCCACTTTCTTCTGTGAGCATTTTTCCATGTCACCAAAAGCATTTCATAACCACTGTTTCTAGTGGTTGCATAACCTTCATTGTGTGGCTAGACTTCAGAGATTCTCTTCTGGGGTATACATTGGACATATAGAAGACTTCAAATAATGTAACACCAAGAGTTACATGAAGAATCGTCTAGCATTGCTTAGGGTGAAGCTTAGTATGGCATATGTGACATGAAGGGCTCCTACCCTCAGTGAGATTGTTGCTAACTAGTTTCATAGTTGAGTTTGGCTCACACACTGGGGAAGAGAAAAAAATCCCATTCATTAGACACAGACCCAGAGTCAGTGGTCAAGGTTACAGCCATGAAAACAGAGAGCATAACATAGAGGCGGGGTAGAGACGAACTTCTCTCTTGTGGTACACCTACAAAAGGAAAGGATGTTCAAGTTTGAGCAGGGAGATGGTTGGCCTACTCTAGAAGGAGTCAGACATGGGGAGCCAAATTGGTAGAGAGGCATATTAAGGGGCTTGAATGAAGGTACAAATTAAGTCCATTCAAAAACCTTGTATCGAGTCACTAAATGCAGACAGGGCATTTCAAGGGGCCAGGAAAAGTTGTAAGCAGTTAGACAAGAAGAAACAAAGGGAGAATAGGTGGGAAACAGGCACTTTAGGGAACTAAATGTTCTCTGGTGTCTGACCTGCCTGTTACAACAGGTCCATTGTGTGACATTACCTGGGGCCACCTCCTTTGACACATTTGCTGCTGGTCTGTGGTCGCTTCAGGACACTGTGCTAGACTGGAGGAAGAAGTGTCCCACACCGTCCCTTGCTCCGCAGCATTTCTCTCTGGCTTTGGGGTCACACGTCAGCCGTGCTCTCAGGAAGGATAAGCCAAGGAGCACGTGGCCTGGGACTGATTTCATAGTCTCCGTTCCGTCGCTCTCTGCCCAGCACATTCTCCCCCCGTGAGGGCTGGGCGGATCCATGTGCCCTCCGCCTGTAGCAGCTCCTAAGCCCTGGTGTGCCAGCGGAGCGCACCGAGATTCCAGATGGGCGAAGGGCGTGTGCAGGAGCTTGGCGGAGCTCCACAAAAGCGGTGGGGGCCCCAGCTCTGTGTTCACCTGTGAGCAACATTAAGCCAATGCATTGAAAGTCCAGGACAGTGCTGGGAAATGCTCCGATTTGGCCTTCATCCAAGTAGAGTCTGATTTGGCATCTCTGTTTTTGTCAATGTTACGTTGGCAACTTTCATGAGGATTTCATAAACAGAGCCAAAGGGATGCCTTTTAGGAGCTAAGGAGTGAGTGGCTTGTGTAGAACCCACCCCAGTGAGCCATTACCCCCCCCCCCAAAAAAAAGCCACAAAGTAAACAGATTACTGCCTGTCTGATGGTGTCTGTGAGGTGTGACTCACCTGCTCGGGCATCTGCCTGTGGCTAGCCTGTGTCTCCTACTCAGCCGGGAAGACACTCACTCACAGTGTCATCCTCCTGGGTGAGGAGGGGGTGTCCATACTCAGGGTGAGGCCTCTTTTAGGTCTGGTGTCTGTTGTTTGGCTTCAACCCTCGGAGAATACAGAGGGTGCCAAAGAAATGTATACACATTTTAAGAAAGAAAAAAACTGTATTAAAATTATAATAATATATACCGGTAACAAAAGATGAATACAAGCACGTGTATACTTTTTTTTGGCACCCCTGGTATTTACCTCTTTGGGTAAACATTCGTGTGACGTAGGCAGCGGTCTACATGGACGCAGTTTAAATGCAAAAGCTGCGAAAGGGTGACTTCCTTTCTCAAGGCTGCTGTAACACATGAGCACAAGCCTGGTAGCTTAAAAGCACAGACATTTATTCTCTCACGTTACGGAGGTCGGAAACCTGGAATCAAGCTGTCCTCAGGGCCACGCTCCCCCTGGAGTTTCTAGGGAAGAGGCCGCCCTGCCCCTCCCAGCTTCTCGTGGCTCCAGGTGTTCCCTGGCTCGTGGCTGCGCCACTGCAGCCTCTGCCTCCATCTTCACGTGTCCTGCTGTGTGTCTCCATGTCCTCGTCTCATAAGGACACCAGGCGTTGGATTTAGGGCTCAGCTTAATTAATTACATCTGCGCAGACCCTGTTTCCAGTTAAGGTCACATTTTGAGGCTCTAGGTAGATGTGAAATTTTGGCGGGGGGGGGGGGCGGGCACTATTCAACCACTACAGAGAGCTACAGCAAAAACAAGTGTCCCTCCCTCCCTAGATTTCCATAAGCAGCCCTGTTACCACTCCTGGTGGATCCTTCCACAGATACTCCATGCAAATATAAGCAGCTCTGCATGTCCGAATAAAGCATGCTTTCCTCTGCGTACGGTGATATGTAGGGTGCACAGTGTTCTGTATGCTAATGATTTTTCTTAAGCCTCCTTCCCCATGTCTGCACGTAATAGCACCTCATCCCTCTCTGCAGATGCGTGCTGTCTTACTGTGTGGGTATCACTCTAATGTTTTCAGTGATGGACATTGAGGTTGCTTTGAGCAAAGAAATTAAAACAGCCTCTCCTCCCTTCTTTGTCCCTCTTCCCCCCAGACGCCACCCTGCAGGTGGACACGGTGGTCCCCAATGCCACGGTGTCCGAGAAGGCTGCTTTCCAGCTGGACTGTAGCATCGTGTCTCGCTCGAGCCAGGATTCCCGCTTTGCGGTGGCCTGGTATTCCCTGCGGACTAAAGCTGGAGGGACAAGGGGCGGCCCTGGCCTGGAAGAACAGGAGGGCGAGGAGGAGGAGGAGGAGGAGGAGGAGGAAGATGGAGAGGACCCTACAGAGCGGACGGCCCTGCTGAGCGTGGGCCCAGATGCCGTGTTCGGCCCAGAGGGCAGCGCCTGGGAGGGCCGGCTTCGCTTCCAGAGGCTCTCCCCTCTGCTGTACCGGCTCACCGTGCTGCAGGCAAGTCCCCGCGACACCGGCAACTACTCGTGCCGTGTGGAGGAGTGGCTGCCCAGCCCGCAGAAGGAGTGGTACCGCCTGACTGAGGAGGAGTCAGCCCCCATTGGGATCCGTGTCCTGGACTCAAGTGAGTTTTCCCAATTTATAGGGGAAGGATGTCACAGCTGGTCCCAACTGTGTCTGGAGGATAAAATCATGGCTTGATTATGGGTCCATAAGCAGTTTTCTGACATGTCACTGGCATATAGGATCTGACATACCAATGCATATAATTGACCCTGGATTGCCCATGTAAAAACAATAGGACTAGGAATTAAAGCTGTCATATACCATCTCATCTTTCTAATAAACATATGCTCCACCAGAGTTTATTTCAGTCAGAATTCCTTATACAAGTACAGTAATACCTTGGTCTGCAAGCATAATTCGTTCTGGAAACAAACTACTCGTATTGCAAGACATCGCCCGTTTACCACGTTAAAATGTATTAGAAATGTGTGCTCATCTTGTGGATCACTCGCAAACCAAGTTACTGGCAATCCAAGGTTTTACTGTATATTGTTAGATGTTACTTTGTTACACTTTAGAAGAGCCAACCTAGTCTCTCTTTCTCTAATTAGCAAGTGTTTCAGACGCATAAGAGGAAGAGGAAAAATAAAATAATTATAAAGCCTGAGTACCTCATGGTCATGCTTTCTTTTTCTCAAGTTCCCAGGTCATTTTTATTTTGGAGGGAGAGCTGGAGGTCCAGGTGGATTCTTCAGGGTTAGTTGGGAAGAACAGCCTAGAAGGGTAATGATGTTACAGTGCAACCTGGGAAGAGCTTTGCAGTGGCCCTGCTTGCCATTAGCTGTTGCTTCAGAAAGGGCCATACTCAGAGTTTTTTCATCGTACTGAGGGACTCCATGAGCAGAGAGTGAAGGAAATTATTTGTTCTAGCTTGGCACTCTTTTGGTTGGCCTTCTGTCCAAATGCGGAATATATCAGACTTAAGATGGTATTTGTTAGAGTAGAAAGCAGCCTATAAAGCAGAAATAAAAAAAATTGCTCGAAATTTTATCTTCTTTTGAACCAAAACATTTTACCAGGTACATTGGATTTTAAGTTTAGTCATAGCTTTTTCTTTTCTTTGATTACCTCCTGTTTCTTAGATAGAACTCTACAAAATTGAGGTTTTGTAGGTCAACAGTGGTTGACAATCCACAATTTAATGTTCTTTGGAAATCTCATAAGCGGAAGCGTATGTTAAATTTTTTTTTTTAATTTTCTTAATAATACCAATGAGGAATAGCTATGCAGTAGGAAAAAGGAAAAAACCTAAATCATACTCAGAGCCCCTAACACTTTACTTAAAAACTCACTGTCCAAAAGTAGAAGGGAAGGTGTTTGGACCACATTTTATCTGCCTGCTGGGGACGTCCATGTTAATTCAGCTGCATAGAACGTAGAGATAGCCAGCAGCCCGTTGTATAGAGAAAATGTAGGCTCCCAGGGGCCGGGCTGCTGCCGGGGTCCCCTGTCACGGAGCAGTCTTGAACTGGGTTGGGGGCGCCGGGTTCATCTCCTCCATATGCAGGCGTAACCAACACTGCGGTCTGTGTAGCCACAGACACACTGTGGACATTTGTAAACGGTCCATAATGACATCTTAATTGATAACGTTAATCAAGCGAGCACTATTTCTAGTAAAACGGCTCTCTGAAGCCAGCGGGGAGAGAACGGGTTATAGTCCCAAAGAAGGACGTTTGGAGTAGACCTAAGTGCAAAAGGACATGCGCAAAATAACCGGGTAGGCGGCTTGGGCTGAGCTGCCATCAGCTTCCTCACCATGCTAGATGCAGTTAAGTTCACCGTCCATCAACTACATTTTATTGTATGGCTTTCGGAGCAGGAATGTTGGCTCACTGTGGGAAATGGAAGCATCGCTTTGTTCGAACTTCCCATGTGAATTGGAAGAAGTGCCTTTGGGAGCATGAGAGCACAAGGGTCCTCTCCCCACCCCTAGTGGCAGCCTGGGAAAGAGGGTGGTGCGGGGGCACTGCCAGGGCGCTCCCGGGGGCGGGCGAGGTCCTCGGGAACAGAAGCCGGCAGTCCTGGCTCTCAGCCCTCATTGCCTTGTCTCCCTCCTGCGCTTTTCAGGTTCCACCCTGCAGTCGGTCATCTGCTCCAACGACGCGCTCTTCTATTTCGTCTTCTTCTACCCGTTCCCCATCTTCGGCATCCTTATCATCACCATCCTGCTGGTGCGTTTCAAGAGCCGGAACTCCAGCAAAAACTCGGACGGGAAGAATGGGGTACCCCTGCTGTGGATCAAAGAACCCCACCTCAACTACTCCCCCACTTGCTTGGAGCCCCCTGTGCTTAGCATCCATCCAGGAGCCATAGACTGAGGGGGGGCCCCAGTGGACATCAGCCACGGAGGAGCCGAGGTACCTGACTGCCCCTCGCTCTGTGACCGGACAGCGGACAACACCCCAACTGTGGAGTGCTCGCACAGAAAACTGTCAGACTGGAGAAGTGTCCCCAGTCCCTGATCAGGTGCAGAGACAGACTGCTTCGAGGTGGCAGTCTGGGTGGGTTAGCTGTTTTCGAGCAGGTGTCGTCACCCTGCGGAATTAGGTTTCTTGTTTTTTTTGTTTTTGTTTTTTGTTTTTGGTAACGTAGTGAGTGAGTAGCTCCAGGTGCCACATCTAACTCACTGGTTTATATAGTATTCTCAGATAGGTAGATGAGGGGTTCTCATTCTTTGTAATGGACTCTTCTTAAATCCCTTTGGTTTATCCTTTTTGGATTCCGTAATGTCGTGGCTGAATTTCTCGTACGTACAACGGATGGCAAAAGGAAGGACAAACTTTCGAGCGCAGAGGAATCTCTTCCAAGACCTTTTTTTAAAAAAACAAAAACAAACAAAAACAATTGAAAATACCATCCATGGATCAAAATACACCCATTTTTTTTACTTTCTTAACAAGACTTGAAAATTATGTCTAGTGTGGGCCCAATTTGTATCTTATCTCTTCCCTCAACTGGAGTTGTTGGAACTACTTTGTAGTCAAGATGAAAGCATTGAATTTTGCTTCAAAGAACTGTGTATGTCCGAGAGGAATCCTGTATAACCCCATTAGGAGTAGATTGTGCCCGGCCAGCCTGTCTGTCAGGGAGGCAAAAGTAGGTAGGCTTCCTCCCAACCTTGCCAAAAAACGTAAGAAAACTTTAAGAACATGTCCAAAGCTGCACGACAGCGCACGCTTTGCAAGCTAATGTGGGCAGAAGGATTTTAGCAGCTACTGACTTTCAGATTGCTAAAGCCAGTGATTAGTGAAGGAAGAAAGGAAGAAAGGCGAGTTGTTGGCTTGAGCTGTCCTGCCAGGGCAGCCCCTACCTGGTACCTGAGCAGGTGGGCTTCCGTTTTAAGGTGCTTTGCCAAACTCTTAAGGGAGAGTGGCCAGAGAGTGTAGGAAAGGGAGAGCGTTGAGCTGAACACACGGGTCCCAAGCAGCCACCATATATACCCACGGAGGGCACTGGGGCTGGCTGGCAGCTAACTTCCTTGAAGAGTGGGACAGTCTGCAGTGGGAGGGGGTTCTCTGGAGCCTGATGTTGGAGAGCGGGCAGGAATCACTGCCCCCCTAGGTTTTTCTTCTTCCTTTCAGTGAGTATCCTTGAAGATATTGATGTCTTCCCTCCTTACCACTTACCTCTCCCTGCTTCTCACTGCTGTAAGACTATCCAGGGGGAGTTCCCAGCGCAGCCCTTTGTAATCCTTTCTGAACCTAGCCCCAGCAGAAAGTCTCACCTCACATGTCTTTGTCTGTGGAGTTTTTTTTGTTGTTTTACCTTTCCCTTTCTTAGAGCTTATTTGTGGTTTTAGGTGATTTGATGGTTCATTGTTACAGAGGCTTTTATTTACATGGCCCTGGAAGGCTCACCAGCGCCAGTGTCACCCTGTTGTTTTACACTATTGGGCAAGAAGCTTGGGACCCCTGGAGCAGCAGCATCTGTTGCAAGCGTTTTCTTTTGCTTACTCCACGAAGATGTTTTTATGCCCTCGCGTTCCTGTTGTTTGCTGGCCAAGAATGCCATCTCCCTTCCTCTATGAACTCGAGTCCCAAGGGAATTCCCAGTTTGGAAAAAGCCACCAGGGATTTTGGCACGAAGTGTAACCAGAGACGTTACTGTGAAACTCTGTTCTGAGATTGAACAGACTCCAGGGGCGGCTGTAGGAGTCCTCAGGCCATGTGGGCGCCAATCCATATTGGGGCCTCGGGGGTCTAGGTGCTTTGGGGTGCTCAGCAGATGCCTTGTTGAATCCCAGCTGATGGGAAGCAAGGTGACTGCTCACCCATCTTCTGCCAAGCTCACATGGCCCTGTCTCCTTTTCCTCCCGGGTCCACCAGTACTGTCCTACGAGACAGTGTGGGCACTGCCACCTTAATCCCGCTGGTGCCTTCGTGTGCCCGTTTGCATTTATCAGCCTGCACGAATGCTTTAGAGGTGCAGAATCGGCTGAGTGGAGAGGAAGGCAGGCAGTCCTCTGTCCCATTTCTTTATTTCAGGGGTGTGGGCTCTAGCGGGAAATTGCTGACCCCTCATTTATGGACGGAGCCAGTGAGGGAAGATGGCTTACTGTTCTCTGACTGAATGGGAAGATGCCAGAGGGCGATCTGGGACTGGGGTGCGCACCTAAGATTTGAGTTTGATTGGTTCACAGCTGTAGAAGGGTGGGCACTGCACATAATTGAATAGGTGAAGCCGTTGTGGGAAATTGGAAAGGAAAAAAAAAAAAACCAGAAGCCAGTATTTTAATAATTGTGGTTTTTTTTTCTGTGTATTTTCTATTGGGCTGGGGGAGACAGTCAAAGGGTGAGCTTTTCTAGCTTTCTATGAAAATCCCCAGGACCTCCTTTCTTTGGCCATTTCTATGGAAATGCTAGGTCAGATGAGTGGTAATGGTGCCCTCCAGTGGCTGGGAGACCTCATTGCACATTGTGGACTGGAGCCTTTAGTCCTCCTACCAGGGGAGAGAGACTTTATTGATTTATCTACGATGTTGCATTAATGAAACCTACTGTGGGCTAGGCCCATCCAAGGACGTGGATATGACCACACCCTCTCTCACCAGGGTGTTTCTATAGCAAATTTTCATATTCTTGTCAAACAATGGTTTCTCTGCGTTAATTGTTGAAGGAAAAAAAAAGAGATGGGGTAAGAAAACTACCCATGCATGGTAATAGAGAACTGTTGATTTTTTCGCTTGTTTGTTTTTTTTTAAAGGAAAACTATTTGTAAGATGTTGCACTAAAATGTTTTATATACATTTCAGACACCTGTAGTAAATTATGTTGAAAATATGGCTGTTTACATTTCCTGGAGTCCATTGTCCTTTCTCCTCACGTAGCCACTCTCCTCCACTCTCCTCCGTGAAGCTGTGCCCTGGAGGCCCAGAGTGAGCTCTGCCCCTGACATTGGCCTGCTAGGCTCAAGTCTCATGAATTGCAACCTTTATCATTATGCCCCACCCCCAGCCTAAGTGGTGCCTTTGTACAAATGAGAAAATACACTCCTTTCTCAAGACACTGTCACCTGATACATGAAAACGTATCACAGTAAATAGACACATCTACCCTGACAGTCAAGGCTATGCTGCCCTGTGAGTGGTGCACCACACAGTTCACCTGGAGGCCTGCTAGGCAGCTTCAGAATGTAGAGCGTATAACCTCTTCTTTTTGGGGGTGGAGAAGGCCAGGAACATGGGACACCCTTCTCCTTGGCCACCTAGGGCCTCTGCAGCGAGAGCCCACCATCTTTCTCAAACTAGCCTGTAAAATATTCAGCCAGCATGTCTCAGGAGGACGCACAGCACACCAGTCTCTGTCCCCTGCCCGGCTCAGATGCTGGGGTGTTGGAGTTCACCATGTCTGCACGGGGAGAAGAGTGACAGAATGATGAAAGCCACAGCGGTGATACATGAACCCATCTGTAATTCTTTAAAATTCACTGAAGAATATGCAAAAGGAACTAGATGGAGGGTAAAAAGCGGGTGCCTCCTTTTCTTTTTCTGCCTTTTAAAATCCAAGCCTTTCAAAGGCTTGAATGTGTGCCTTCCTGTGTTCCGCAGCCCCATTTGCTGCACCCTTATCAACCTCTCGCAGCTGCTGGCTTGGCCAGAGTTGAAATGTGCCTGTTTTCCCCTTGGGTATGCACCATGGTTGGTTCCATGTTAAGTCTCGTGTATTATTTTTTGCCTAAATTTTCCCAAATGCTCTCTTTCTGTCAGAGGACATTTTAAAAAGGAAAACAGAGTTACAAAATAAGATTACCCCTCCATGCCCTCGGTGCAAATTCGCCCAGTGTTTATATAAATGAAGCGAATGCCCACTTCTTCAAGAGGCAAGATTAGAAGCAGTGTTTTCCTCTTTAAATTCTAGGGTGTGTACGCGTCGGCTTCCTGGGGGTAGTTCAAGGTTGGCAAGAAGTAGAGCCAGAGGCCCAGAGGGACGTGCGAGCAAGCGCAGCAGCCCTGGGCCACAGGAGCAGCCTGAGTGGCACTCCTGCCTTAGCTCCTCATCCATGATTACCTACAGTGACAAGCAGATAACACAGGACCGCTCGACACTGGTCACAGGATGAAAAACACATTCAGCCCTCTTTTGGGGGCAAGTCTGCGGTATATGACCTAGAGCCTTTTTGCCCACCCGCCCGATGCACACTACAGGTAAGCCTTTTGGAGTCGCTTTTGATTCGTGAAGTCTGCTAGGCCAGGAATGTAAGTGCTTCTCAACATGCTTGGTAGGAGCACAGCCTCTCTCTTAATGAAACAGCTGGCTTTGGCTCTTGGGTGGCCGGTTAGCTCAGGTGGTGAGCGTCGTGCTGATAGCACCAAGGTTGCCGGTTCGATCCCCGCATGGACCACTGTGAGCTGCGCCCTCCCTAAATAGTCAACTATGCCATTGTAGCATGAAAGCAATGAGTAATCAATGACCATGGCTGTTCCCCAATAAAATTAAAAACAAAACAAAACAAAAAAACTTGGCCTGCCTGTTGGTCAGAGGAGCATCCAACAACCAAGGCAGACCTAATGAATCATTCCTCACCAGATGCCTGGAGACCATGACCTGGGGGTCACTTCCCAGCCCCAGGGGACTGGGCGGTCCTTTCCTCAGCCCTGCTCGAGAAGGAGCTGGCGGCTCCTGCTGGCATGGCTGCCCACCCAAAAGGTGCATAAGGTGCATCCTGCTCCTGTATGAAAGAGTACGAGTGGCACTTTGGACTTAGCCTTTGTTAGACTCCCAGTTCTACCCCATACTGTTGGTCCTTAGGCAAGTTACTTACCGTCTCTGATCCTCAGTTTCCTCATCTGTAAAAACAGGGACAGCAATAAGATTAAATTAATCCAGGGAATACACTTAACACAGGACCTGGCTCATAGTAAGTGCTCAATAGATGTTTGCTGTTACGTCACTTCCAAGCTCAAAACCTTTCAGGGGCTTGCCGGTGTCTAAAGGTGTCACCCATCCTACCTTTCCAAGCTGGCCCGAGTTCCTACCAGACCAGGGCAGAGGAGAAACTTGATTTTCTAACATTTTGTGCTACACACTGCCCCTGCCTCATGTTCTCAATATCTACAGATGATAGGGGATGTCTTAAAGTGGCAGGTTTCCTGGTTACAGGCCATTGGTCCCAGAAATGTCACTGCTGGCAATACCTTTTAAGATTTTATGGCTAATTTAAGAAACAACCCACAAATTCTTACAGACTAGTCCAAGTGCCTTGAGTGGTTTGGGGTCCCCACCGGAGGACGATGTTGATGACAGCAATCATCAAACATTTCCACTCCGTTTCACAACTGGCAATATGTTTATTAGGACAGCAGGGGTCCTGTTCCTGGGACAGTTCCCTTAACTCTACAGCTGTGGAGGGGGGGCAAAGAAAGGGGCAGCTCGGGGGGGCTGATGTAATGGGCTAGTTCTGGGAGAAATCTAGTCTGGAATCAGATGGAGGTGAAGGTGGGTGATTTGGGCAGGCTGAACAGTGATGGCATGAACAGACCTGACCCCTCCTCCTGAGGGAAAGTCCATAGTTGAGAAGAGGAGGAAAAAACCAAGAGGGAAATGGAGAAAGGAGAAACCAAAGCCTGGAGATGCCAGCTCGGGTGTTGGGAGTGGAGGGCAGGCATCAGGCAAAGGTGCTATGCACTTGAATGAGGAATGACTGGCATTGGCTGCACCAGCAACCACCACACGTTCTAGGAGTTGTCTAAAATTCCCATTTCCTTTTGTTTTAATGTTTGAGGAAACAGTGGCTATCTTGTCCGGAGTCCCATTAGCTGGAGTCACTTGCAGGAAAAACAAGACTCTGCGCTGCTGCTGCTGCTGCTGCTGCCGCCGCCGTCGCTGCCGCCGCCACCGCCACCACCGCCGCTGCCGCTGCTAGAAAGCATTGAAGGAATAAAGGGCTTCAGAGCCTCCCTGTCCTTGGGCCGAGTTCTATTGTCACTTCAGGGGCTAGCCGAGGGGGAGCGCAGCTTTGGGGGCATGACACCCCCCCCCAGCTACAGAGTTGCCTCAACCACTCTCCAAATGCCAAGGAGAAGAGCTGGAGGTGCGGAAGGAACGAGGATAAACCTGCTTTTCAAAACGCAAGCCAGTGCCGGCCCAGTGGCTCAGTTGGTTAAGAGTTGGCTTAAGAGTGCAAGCTCTGGGCAACAGGGCCCCCGGTTGATTCCCACACATGGGCCAGGGACGCTGTCCCGGAGCTGAGCTGGCGCTAAGCTGCCAACAGGTGGCAGGATGGCTCAGCTGGTGTAACAACAAGATTCCCTGTTCAGTGGTGGGCTACGCCCTCCCACAACTAAGATTGAACAGGGTGCCTTGAGCTGAGCTGCCACCAGCCGCCAAGTGGTGGCTGGATGGCAGCTGGATTTGGAGCTGAGCTAGCTGCGCCCTCCACAGCTAAGACTGAAGGACAACTTGACTGTTCCCCTTTCCTAGTTCCCCAACACTGTTTGTTCCCCTGCCCTAATTCCCCAATAAAATCTTTAAATAAAAATAAAAACGCAAGCCACTTCTAAGGGAGAGCTCCGCACAGCAGACAGGGCTGGGGGTGGGTGGCGGGCCGGGAGGCGCAGCCGGGGACGGAGGGCGGTCCGAACGCAGGCAACGCCGGGCATGCGCGCAGCCTGCAGCGGGCGAGCCCTTCCGGGCTGGCGGGGCGGAGCGCGCTCGCGCTACGGGAGGGCGCAGAAGGCCGGGCAGACGCGCTATGGCCGCGGTTGGCACCACGGGATTTGCCGTGGCAGGGCTGTTCCTGCTCCGATTCGGTGAGTGGCGGCTTTCCCCGGAGCCCCCGCGGGGACTGGGCAGCGCCGGAGCGTCCGTGGCCCCAGGGGTGCGGAGCCGGATGGACGGGCGGGGCCCGAGGCGACTGGATCTTGGGTTCAGGATGGCGCGGGGACGGGGCGCAGAGAATCACAGCCCGCGGGGACCTTGTCATTTCATCAGCAAGGCTCCCTTGGATGGGCAGGAAGAAACTTGGACGGTGGGCGCCCGAATCGTGCTTGGGAACCACAGGGACGGGACTCCTCCCGGGTCCCCCCCCCCCCCCCCCGTTGCCTGTGTCTGGTGATCGCCGCCGCCTGAAACTCCGCTCTGCAACCCCACCCAGAGCTGCTCCCGATGAGTGTGCCGTTTTATTCTCACACTCAAGGGGCTAAGTTACTTCTGGGGCCTGGTGAGGTGCCTTCGCCGAGAACTTGAACGCGCCGTATTACTGCTTGCCCAGCCTGTGAACTTTTCCGGGACGGGGTCTGGGTCGCGGGTCCTATCTGCCCCAAAACGCGCTTGACTGCGGAGTGCCTGTCCCTGCCAGCCAGCGTGATGCGAAAGCTCTAGACCAGCCCCGCCGCTGGCCTGTGAGTGACACTCACGAATTGCCCTGTGGCGCGCAGGAGAGGTCCTTCTTGCAGGATTTCTAAGTAGTGCGGCTGTTTACACCTTTCCCCTCCCTCCAGAATGTAAAGGAACTAATGTGTGAGAGTTGTCTAGAGCTGCCTTCATCCCAGTCACATTCCGGCTAAATCGTCGCAAGGACCCCATGAAATCAGTGTCTGTCTCCATTTTTACCTACCCCCTCACAAACTCCTTCACCTATAGCCCCCTAGTTAAGTCATAGCCACACCCTTAGAACATCGTAATAACCCCCTTAACTAGTTCTCCTTTTCTTGGGGGTTAACCATTGCGGGGGGGGGGCCCTTTGCGCATACTACCAGATCAATCTTCCATCAGCATTGCGCATTCAGCGCTTATTGAGTGCCTAAGGGGTCCATACATCTGTGGAGTAATGCCTAGGGGGAGGGGTTGAGATAAGCTCAAAGTACCTGTATTATAAGGCACAGAAGTAAATGTCGTGAGAGAGGCTAAGCATAAAGTGTTATGGATGTGTAGAGGGGAGAAATCAAATATCTTTTGGGAAGCAAAGATTTCATGGAAGGGAGAGTATTTGAACCTGCCTCTGAGGACAGGTGGTATGTGGACATGCCATGATGTGGGACAAGATTCCAAGAGGAGAAGACCAGGTAAGAAAGACAGGGGGACAGAGTGTACGGGGTGAGCTAGGGCAATGCAGAGCAGGTGTGCCCATGGGACCTGGAGGCCCCATTGCGGAGCCCTGATTGTCCCCTTTGGGATTTTAGATGATCTTCTGCAGACAGAAAAACTAGGCCTGACAGGATCAGAACCATGCACATGAATAATCTGTCAGCACTAAAGAGGAAGGACTGTAGTCTAGAGGAGTTGGAGGCAGGGCGGCCAGGGCAGAGACCATCACAGGGCCCAGAGGGCTGGGAGGGTTTCATATGCTGGTGGCTATGGGAAAGAGGGCAAGACACAGAGCTTGAGTGGGTGGGGTGACTCTCCTCCCGATGAGCTGACTGAATGTATGGTGCACGCTGCAGAAGGTGAGCCGCTTGGGCTAGGGAAGCTGCCTACCAGTGATTGACAGCATCAGTTCTAGAGTCCCATGCCTGGCTTCAGACCCAGGCCCTGCCCCTCACCTGAGTTATAGTAACTTCTATAAATTACCCAACCTCTGTGTGCCTCAGGATCTTTGCCTTTGAAGAGTGAGAGCACCACTCACACGAGAGAGAGGATGATAACAGGACCTACTTCATAGAATGATTGTGAACATCAGTCATTCAACAGACACTGAGTATCAAGTATGTGTTGGGCCTGGAGATGCAGCAAGGAACAGACTCCTCCCTGCCTTTGTGAATCTTACATTTTATAATGGGGGAGAGAGACAGTAAGTAAATAAACGAGGAAATGTATACTCATAGGCACTTACTAATTAGTAAACATTTACTAATACAGAGGTGGGTAACAGAAGAAAGGGAGGTGGAAGTGGTAAATATTTTTAAGTTTTTAAAACTTTGGAACATTTGAAATCTTTGGGATAGTTGCAAAATTAGTACAGTGAGCACTTACTTACGAGTACACACTTTCCTCCTTGAATCACCATCTATTAACGTTTTGTCACATTGGTTTACTTCTCTCTATACACACACATATACACTTAACATTTTTTTTTATGCTGAACCCTTTGAGAGTTGCAGGTCTTATGGCACTTTATCCTCCAATATTTCGTGATCATGGTATCTCCCCTGCCAAGTAAGTATCCCCCAATATTTCAACATGTCTTCTAAGGACACTGTGTCTTCAGTAAGTCACAGAACAATTATCACCGGAAAATGTGACTTATTTTTTCTTGTAGAGCCCAGAAGCCAGTATGGCTTCTTTAATCCCGAAACATGCTCCTTTAATCCCCTTTTACCTAAAACTGTTACCTATGTGGTTTTTTTTTTTTTTTGTACTTTATGACATCACCATTTTTGAAGGATCTGGACTAGTAGTTTTATAAAATGTCCCTTGATTTGGATTGTCTGGTTTTTCATGTGTGTGATTAGATTCTGGTTCATACTTTCTTGGGCAGGAATTTCTCATGGGTGTGTTGTGTCAGTGCGTCGCGTTAGGGGCAGATGCAGTCCATTTGCCCCCTTATTATAGGTGTTACTTTCGATTATTTGGTTCAGGTGAGGTTAACCAGATTTCTCCATTGTAGAGGTCCCTGTCCCCTTTGTAAATAGCATGTGATTTATTCACACTTTGACACTGTGTGACTATCTTGTTCCCCAACCATCTTTCACCCAATGTTTTAGCATCCAATGGCCATACGTTTCCACTGAATATGTACAGAATACTGGATTTTAAAGTTTCTTGGATTAATTTTTTTTTCCTTCTGTGTGGTTGCTGTATCAATTTATATAGTTGTATAGTTGCATTAATTCATTTACGTTTCTATTCAATTTTAGGGTTTTCCCCCCCTTGCTTTAATTTTTTAAATATGTAATATATTAACATGGTTCAAATCAAAACTATATAAAAAGATATGCTCAGAGAAGTCCTATTGCCTTTTTCTCCTTCCCTCCATAACATAATTTATTTCTGTTTTTCTTGTTTCTATTTGCAGCTATGAACAGATACCTGTTTATTTCTAACTCCCTTTCTTAAACAGCACGTAACATACACTGCGTATTCTTTTGTACTTTGTTTTTGTCCATTAACCATATGTCTAGAAAATCATTCCACACCGTTTCACAGAGACCAGCCTCATTCCTTTTGTACGGCGGCATGGTACCCTGTGGCGTGGAGACATGGCATCTCATTCAGCCGCATTTTATATAGTGTGGTCTGGGGACGGCCTCTTTAAAAGGGTGACAATTAAGTGTAGACTTGAGGAAGTGAGGGAGCAGGCCAGGTAGCTAGTGGGGAAGTAGTGTTCTAGGCATAGGGGACAACCTCAAAAGCCCTGCGATAGGCTTCTAGCATTTTAGGAACTTCAAGGAAATCATTTTACTGAAAAGTAGTAGGAAATGAAGTCGCTAAGGTAGTCAGGGGCCCTTTGAAGACCGATTTATTTTATTCCCCGTGAAATGGGAAGTTTTGGAGGTTTTGGGAGCAGGAGTGAAATGATGACTGGAGTGTTTACACGCATTATTCTGGCTGCTGGGTGGAGAATAGTTTGGCGGGGGATGGGGGCAGGAGCAGAGGAGAAGCAGGGAGAGCAGTTAGAAGGCAGGGACAATGCAGGTGAGAAATGGCCTGGGTGGAGGTGGGGTAGAAATGGAAGACACTGGGGTGTGTTTTGAGGAGCCGGCAGGATTTGGTGCTGGGTTGCATAATGGAGTAACGTGGACAGGTCCGAGGCAGTGCTGAGCAGGTAAGTAACAGGCTCCCAACCAGCAACTGTTGTATTAGTTAGCTGTTCTTAGCAGAGCCTGCCCAGTCCTGCTACTGTTGACCTCTTATGGATCTTGGCCAACTGTCCCCCCTCTCCCCCGCAGATTTTAGTTCCTTATCTGCAGGAACCCAGTCGTACACCACTTCTTTAAAAATTCCTTTCATTGATTTGATTTTTTTTTAACAGTACAGATTGTTCAATCTGGACATTGGAGGATGCAAGCCTGTCTCCATTTTAAGGTAGTAAGCCACCTCATAACGATTATGTGAGATGGGTTCACAGGCCTTCCTACAATCAAGTGTCAGAGAGTCTGTGTTTTCATTTAGGAAAACGAATCCAAATCAAAATAGGCTGATGCATTCCAGTCAGAAAACTAGATCCCGTGTTACAAAGGGGTTGAACCATAATAGCTGCCATGCCTTAGGCATAAGCTCTGTGCCAGACGCTTCACATTTTTGGTTTTTGTTTTCATTTCATCGTCACCCCTTTTTGTATTACTTTGCAGCGAGAACAAAGCTTAGGTTGGTTAAGTACCGTATCTAGGTACTTAAGCAGATAAGTGGCAGGCTGTGCTAAAATCCAGGCTTGGGTGACTCAGTACTCTGAACCCAGGCCGTAAGTCAGTACCTGTGTTGTGAACCCAAGATTAGATAAGCAACTCTTTGAGGATTGGTAGAGTCCTAGGTGATCTCTTCTATATGACGTGTATGCGTGTCCAGTGTAATTTTGCTAAGGCCTGTGAAATTGTATGGAGCAGCACAACTACCAATCACATAAGACTCTGCTCAATAGCATCATCTACGATTGGGAGGTGGGAGAACCTTCCTTGGGCCATAGAATTCAGAATGGGGGTTTATTTCCATATTTATTTATTAACATTTTGCCACAGTTATACTCTATACACCCACACTTGATGCCTGAATACTTTTGCATAATCCCAATAACATTCTAATGTTTATGAAAATTAACAGTAATCTCATAATATCACCTAACTCTTATTTATAATTTTTCCCACTTGTCACAAGAATGCCTTTTTAAAAAACAAACAAACAAACAAAAAACACCAGGATCTAGTCAAATTTCACATGGTGCATGTGTTGCTGTTTTGGGTTTAATTTTCATAGGTGTCTTTCAGAAACTGAGGAAGAGACTCAGAACCACTTTTTAAGAGCTGAATCTAGGAATTTGTGTTACTGCTCTGTCATACTAACATTTCTTGGGTAAATGTAGGCTTTGCGGGCAAGGCATTTGTTTCTCAGTTTAAAAGCAGAAGCTTTGCCTGCATAGAGCAGCCCTCATTTGCACGCGTTTTCTGGCTTTTGATTTTTTCTCACGTCCCTTCTTCTTGAGTGCAGATTTTCGAAGTCTTACTTGAGGGCACAGCCCTTTAGATCCTGCAGTCACAAATCTTCTATCTCAGTCTCAGGATTGAAAGAGTAACCAGGACCGCCCCCACCCTCCATTCCATTTGCTCGGACAAGTTAAGGTTAGAATGTGTGTGTGTAAAATGGTGCGACGGTCCCCAGAAAAGTTCTGGGAAACATTTCAGCCAGTCCTCGTTGGAGGTGGCTTCCAGTGCCCATCCACTGGCCTCAAAGGGAACTGTCTTTCAGTCCCAGCTCCTTTCCTCCAGCCACTTTCCACTTTCCTTTTTCATTCCTTTTCCCTTGGTGCCCTTTCGACCTTCCCTTCTCAGCTGCTGCTGGTACCTATGCTGGTGAGCCCTTAGCCCAAGGACTCAAGCTCAAAATGAAACCAGTGGACTTGAGGGAGCCTGTAGCCCAGAGTTGCTGAAATTGATGTCTGTCTGCTCCCTGCCCCCAGTTGGGACCCATTAGTTCAGAGGTCTACCCTTCTGTGACCTTGATCTGCTCAATCAACCACGAATCCATCTGAGCTAATGGGCTCTTCTGCCTGGGCTTGTTCTCAGGAAATGAACCCCTTCTGGGCCCTAATGACTGTCACTTCCTTTTCATAATGTTCCCCACATGTCTATTGAGATTCGTGCCTGAATTTCCATCAGGCTTCACTGGTCTTTAGTTTCTTGAACATTTCCTCCATATAACAGAAGAAAATGAAGTTCACATACACACTCAGAAAATAGCAAGAAATTCAGATTAATAAGAAACCAATAAGGCTGGGTCGTAAATTAGTTTTAATAGAGTTTCTCAATTATTAACTGAATCAAGGGACAATAAAAGGGATTATGAAGAAAAATTTCAACGAAGCAATCGATAGTGAAATACCTTGAGTCAGACTTTGGAGGATGGATTTAAAAAGACTCACAGAGGGCCGGCCAAGTGACTCAGTTGGTTAAGAGCGCGAGCTCTGAGCAACAGGGTCTCTGGTTGGATTCCCACATGGGCCAGTGAGCTGTGCCCGAGCTGAGCTGCCAACAGGTGGCAGGATGGCTCAGCTGGTGAGAGCACATGTCCCTAACAGCAAGGTTGCCGGTTCGACTCCCACATGGGATGGTGAGCTACGTCCACCTGCAACTAAGATTGAACACGGCGCCTTGAGCTGAGCTGCCCTGAGCTGTTGATGGGCGCTGGATGTCTCAGTGGATATGTGCTGTTAGCAACAAGGTTTCTGGTTCGACCCCCGTGTGGGATGGTGGCTATACCCACTAAGATTGAACACGGCGCCTTGAGCTGAGCTGCCCTGAGCTGTTGACGGGCGCCGGATGTCTCAGTGGATATGTGCTCTTAGCAACAAGGTTTCTGGTTCGACCCCCGCATGGGATGGTGGCTATGCCCACTAAGATTGAACACGGCACCTTGAGCTGAGTGGCCACGAGCTGCCGGTTGGCAGCCCGATGGTGACTGGACTTGGGGCTGAGCTAGTTGCACCCTTCACAACTAAGATTGAAGGACAACAACTTGGCTGTTCCCTTTCCCCATTCCCCAATAAAATCTTTAAAAAGAAAAAAGAAAGAAAGACTCACAGAGTCTTCAATAGCTGTGGTAAGAGCTGTATTCCCCCAAGCGAGCCATGGGTCTCAGACCACAGCTGTCTAAGAGCAGTCTCAGGGAAGTGCGGTTTGAGCCCTGTGGGGTGTGGGCATCTTGAAAGCACAGGTTCAAGGAGTGCTGTCAAGCAAATGTCACATGAAACAGGAGGAGTTCATTTTAATATTCTATTGTATTTAACCTAATAGAGCCACACTAGTTTCACTTCAACCTGTGGTTGCTATAAAAAAGTATTAACGAGAGATTTTACATTCTGTTTTTCACACTCAACCTTCTAAGTCCGATTAGTGTCTACACCCGAATCACGTCTTGGTCCACGCTGACCCCATTTCTCACGCTCACAAGCCACGTGGTGTTAGTGGCTGCTGAGGTGGGCTGCTCCCGGAGAAATACCTGAGGAAAGGAGGGCTGGAAGCATTCCTGAGAACAGGGAACCAGAAGCGAGTCGTTTAGCATGACAGAAGACAAAAGAGCTCAAATGGAGTGGATTCAGCTCTGGTGAGCTCATCCGGAGGCAAGGAGTTAGCTTCACCGCTGAGAGCGAGTTTTAGGCAAGCCCTGGGGATTTGGGGACTGGAGGACCAGGGGAATGACTGCTTATTGGGAGTCCGGTGACTGCGGTTTCAGCCTGAAGCGGATTGAGATGGGAAGCTGTGCTATTGTACCTGAGACCAGTAGATGACTGCCTTTAGCAATCATCCGAAAAGAAGTGTCTGACGGGGACTAGAGTGGGATCAGCAAGCCAGAGGCCTGTCACACGGTGGCTCTCCATGCAGCCCCCAGAGCTAGGGCTGCCTGTGTCCACACCCCAGCTTTGTCCTGTGCCATTTGAGTGACCTTGGTGAGTTTCTGAACCTCTCTGAGCCCTGGCTTCCTCCTCTGTCACCTGCTGGTCCCCACCCTTTGGAATGCTCTTTTTTTTTTTTTTTTAAAGATTTTTATTGGGGAATTGGGGGAAGGGGAACAGACAAGTTGCTGTCCTTTTTGTTCTTCAGTCTAGTTGTGGAGGACGTTGCTT
>NW_017731699.1:786628-792266 GCF_001890085.2 Hipposideros armiger
GATAGATAGATAGATAGATAATAGATCTAGCTTTTAGAATAAGCGCTTGGCACACTGTAAGCCCCAGATATAGTCAGTGTTTGTGCTGCTGCTGTTAAATATTATTATTGAGGCTGAGCTGGCCTAGGGCTTATACGGGTTGGATTTACTAAGAACTAGGTTAAAGAAATGAGCTGCATTAAACTTCCTTAATTAAAAAGACTCTGTTCTTCTTTACTATCTACATACCTTGTGAGCGTATCTCAACCCCAAAACTGGGACATGGGGTCTGACTAATACGAGAACATTTGTAAACGTAGTAAGGCAGATTGTTTGATACCAGCACTGGCCTGGTCATTATAGGAGAACAGCCGCCCTCCAGGCCTCTAAATGTGTGTGTATATATCTAGATAGGGACTGTTGCCCAGACTGCCAGCACCGCAGGACTCCAGGTGGGTGTCAGCCGAAGCTGAGCCGTGATGCAGAGAGATGAGAGGACCAAGGTTGTGGTCACAGGCCAGCCTGTCCGTCCTAAGACCCTGCTCTCCCCAGGCTTGACTGAGCCTCCAGCTGAGTCGCCGTGACCATGTCACACATACAGGGGAAGCACCAAGCGTTATATATTCAGGTACTGAAACGTTTATGGGACTTTTTCTCCAACCAGGTTCCACAGCAGGGTGGGGGCTTGCTTGCAAAGCTCAGGGTTTGGGGTGGCTGTCAGATTTTGCCTGCTGTCCTGAAAGGAAGCTCTGCGTTTTGGACCGCATTGAAGTTGTATTGTAATCAGTTTAATTCATTCAACAAATATTTACTGAGTTTGCTTATGACTTCTTTGCCCGTGTGTGTGTGCGCGCCCTGGCTTTTCTTCCTCCGTGCAGCCCAGCCGTTCTTGTTCCCTTCTCCCTCTCACTTTTCACAGCTTATATTTTAGTTGCCTTTATACATGAGACGTGCAAGGCCTTGCTTTCAACTTCATTTCTCACGGTCTTTAATTATTGAACCCTGTCTCATATTTCTTTGTAGAAAAAAACAACATCATTGCCACACTTTGTTTTCAATGGGGGTTCTTGTGTAACATCTTGGAGATTTGCATCCATCATTATTTATTTATTTTTAAGATTTTATTGGGGAATTGGGGGAGGGGAACAGACAAATTGTTGTCCTTCAATCTAAGTTGTGGACGGTGCAGCAAGCTCAGCTCCAAGTCCAGTCGCTCTGCTTAGCTCAAGGCGCTGTGTTCAATCTTAGTTGCAGGTGGGCACAGCCCACCATCCCATGCGGGAGTTGAACCAGCAGCCTTGTTGTTAAGAGCGCTTGCTCTATCCACTGAGCCATCTGGGCGGCAGCTCAGCTCAAGGTGCGGAGTTCAGTCTTTAGTTGCGGGTGGGCATAGCCCACCATTGAACAGGCAACCGTGTTGTTAGGAGCACGTGCTCTCACCAGCTGAGCCATCTGGAAGCTCAGCGGCAGCTCAGCTTGGGCGCAGCTCACTGGTGCATGTGGGAATCGAACCAGCGACGCTGGTGCTCAGAGCTCACACTCTTGAGCAAGCTCTTAACAAACTGAGCAACTCGTGCCAGCCCCGGTCCATCACTGTTTTGATACATCAAACCTTCTCCATTTCCTCACATACATGAGGTGGGGGCAGGGAGAGGCGCAGGTTCCTGTCTGAGGTCCTCTCCGGCCCTGACATCTCGTGGTTGGGAACCACTGAGCTTGGTGCCTCACCTAGGTTTCAGAGGCCTGCTTGACTCCCGCCTAGAGGGGTTTGACTTTCTCATTCACAACATATATTGTGAATGAAATCCTGTATCATGTCACTGTGTATAATTGCCATATGCTGCATAGCAGGGTTCAAAGTGAGAAACAGTGGCTGAGAGCATCTGGAGTCAGACTGTTAAAGTCAGACTGGAGTTAAAATCCGGTGTCACCACTTAACTAGCAAGTTACTTAACCTTGTGTGACTCAGTTTCCTGATCTGCAAAACAGGGTTAAAAATAACACCTACCTAATTTGCTTGTTTGTTTTTGAATTTTTGTAAGAGTTTCTTTGAGCCAAACTGAAGACATATGCTGGGGAGCAAGATCTCAAATGCTCCCTTGATGTGTTTTTTAAGAGGATTCACTGAATACATATTTGTAGGGCTCTCCCATCAGTGCCTCATGGATATTAAGTGTCAGGTTAAACAAACCAAAAGTAGTAGTCAGTCTAAATCCCAGGAAATGTGCAGAGGAATTTGTAGCTGGGAATGGCGGGGGGTAGGGAGTGGGGGTGGCGGGGGTCCCTTGTCAGTTATCCAGTAGTTATGGTGACCATGTTTTCTAAATAAAAAATCAGACACTTCATCTGCAAAATATTTGAGTTCTGCTCCTGACCGTAAGCCATATAAGAACCATAAAAAAGTAGGGTGTAATGATGATGTTTTGTAAGGATACTGTGAGAGATTATTTGAAATTGAAGTTTTTAGATGTGTGATCACGCTACATATAGGCATTAGATGCCCTCATAGCTTTGAAAAAGAAAAGATCATTCAAAATGCTTCAAAACAAATACACCTCCAATAGTTAAAAAAAAAAAAAATTTCTGGCTAGCATGGAATATCTGCTTAGGCAATTACTGATACATTTTTTTCTTCCCTCCCTCTATCTTTTTCTGCTTTTAAACTGCAAAAACTCACTCATTCAGGGTCACCTTGGCAGTGGCTACTGAAAGGGGAAACCCAAGCGTAGGGAATGTAGTCAGTAATGTTGTAACCACTGGGTCTAGTGCCAGGTGGGTACTAGACTGGTCAGGGGGATCACCTCTTAAATTATGTAAATGTCTAACCACTATGCTGTATGCCTGAAATTAATATGCAGTGTCAAAAGAGGGGAAACCCTGCTGGAAGCCTACTTCATGTCAGCCATTTTGTAAAGACTTCTCAATCGTACCCAGCCTTCAAAACAATCTTTTCTGGTAATTATTATGATTTCCATTTTGTAGCTGACGAAGCCCAGCATGGGAGGATTTTGAGAGCTCACCCTAGGCCTACCTAGCTTGAAAGTCTGAGCACTTCCCATTCTGCCCCCGGCATGCTAAGTTAGCATCGCTGTGGTCCTTCTCTGACCATGCAGTGTTATTAGCAGAGCAACCAACTCACTGCTGACTGCTTTGCTTTGCTCCTGTTAGCTTGCATATTCATTTCTTCCTTCCTTCCTTCCTTCATTCATTCATGGGTTGTGACCTTTGAGATAGAACTCACTCCTGTTTGTCCTATTCTTTCTTTTTTTTTTTAAGATTTTTATTGGGGAATTGGGGGGATGGGAACAGACAATTTGCTGTCCTTTTGTTCTTCAGTCTAGTTGTGGAAGACGTTGCTTCACTGGCCCAAGTTGGCACCATTATTGTGCTCTTCCCGGGTGAGGCAGATCAGTTGCCGGCTTCTGGACGGCCGCTCACTGCGGTTGCTGGCCGCTCACGCTGGCTGCCGGCTACACACGGTAGCCCATGGCAACCCACTGCCATAGGGGCTGCAGCCTAAGCCGTCACCAGTGACTCACAGCAGCCCAGCTCCAGGTTGAGCTGTTGTTCAGCATCTTAGCTGTGGAGGGCAGTGTCACTGGCCCTCATATGTGGGATCCGAACCGGGGCCCTCTGGCATCCCAAGCCAGTGCTTAACCATCGCGCCACTCGGCCGGCCCATGTCCTATTCTTAATTTCCATTGGAGATGATCATATCAGCAATTTATCGTTAGCCTTGGGAGTGCAACGGTAAAGACGAATAGGAAGGAAGCGACAGAGCGACTACAAGTGTGATGATCCCCAAGTGAGCACCTTCTCTTGTGAGTCCCAGACCTGTGTACCCTGTAGCCTACTGGACATCTCCACTCGGGTGTATTACGGTGTCCGAAACTAAAAGCACAGCCTTCTAGCCCAAGCCTGGCTCTCCTCCTCAGTGGCCCCTATCTTTGGGAATGACACTACCACTCACTCCCTTTAGGGGAAACTTTATAATACAGAGAACAAAAAAATTGTAACATGCAAGGAAGGAACTCTTTGCCATCAAGCAATCTAATAGACAGGCAATCTAATAGAAAAAAAAATGACAAAGAATATGAAAACACCACTCTCAGAAAAAAGGAGCTCCCAATAACTGACAACCAGAAAGACACTTAAATGTTTGGAGGTCAGGAAAATGCAAACTCAAACAACAATGAAATGTGACTTTATGTCCAGTTGTTAAACATGCAAAAAAATTACTGAATGCTGGCAGGAGTACAAAGAAAAGGCGACTCAAGCATTACTGATGGAAATGTAAATTGCAAAAGCCTTTTTTATAAGCAGTGTGGCAGCTTCTATTAAAATAAAAAACAAAACAAAACAATTTATCCTTTGATTCAGCAGCTCCCAGCTCCATTCCTCGGACGCACTCCCATAAATACAAAACCATAAATACACAATGACATGTACGCAAAAATAGTTATTGCGGTGTTACTGCAATAGGAAAGATTAGGGACAAAGGGGCGTTCAGTGGTGGTACTCGCTAATTAGTTATGAACCACTCATACCCTGGAAAAATATGGAGTCATTAAAAAGAATAAAGTCAAGTCATCCCAGTTGATTTGGTGGGACATTTATGAGCTATTATTTTTTGTTTGTTTTTTGTTGTTTTAATTTTTTTTTATTAGTTTGAAGTGTACAAAACAACGTACTGTAGTAGTTAAACATTTACACCCCTCACAAAGGGATAACCCCTCTCCCCCAATCTACTATCCCCTCTGACAACGTATATAGCTGTTACAATTCCACTGACTATTCCCTAGCTGTACTCCACATCCCGTGACTATATATATATATATATATATATATATATATATATATATATAAATAAAATTATAGTTGACATACAATATTATTCAGCTTCAGCTTCAGGTGTACAGTGCAGTGGTCAGGCATCTACACTGTCCATGAAGTGGTCTCCCTAATAAGACAAGTGCCCATCTGACACTCTACAAAATCTTTACAACATTATTGATTATATTCCCCAAACTTTCTTATCCCTGTGGCAATATTTAGTTACCAATTTGTGCTGTCTAATCCCCTCCTCTTCTCCCTCATCCCCACCCCGCCCCATCTAGCAACCTTCAGTTTTTTCTCTGTATTGCTGTATGCTATTTCTGTTTTGTTTGTTCGTTTATTCTGTTCTTTAGATTCCACATATAAATGAGATCACATGGTATTTATCTTTCTCCGTCTTTATGAGGTATTATTGATGAGAAAGGGAAGAAGTAGAAAAGTGCGCATAAGACCATTTTTGTTAGACAAACAATGGCAAATTTCATAAATATGAAATTATATGCATTGTATGGGATACATTTTTGTCTCTATTTGATGATATGAGCAGGGAGAAAAATATCGAAGGACATTTCCTGAGTTGTTGACGTACATTATGCAACTAAAGGTTGGGTGGGGGTTGGAGGAAGGGCTAAGGCATCCATGCCAAAAAAAGCCCACAAAAAACAAAAGCCAGAGAAGACGACTGTGCAAAACACGTATGTGATTATTTTGTATCTGTGTAAAATTATACATATGTCTGTAGAATTGGTTTTTAAATACATTTTTTCTTTTTTTTTATTGTGAAATAAACATTTTAAAAAATTGGTTTCAGGTGTACAACACA
>NW_017731699.1:795072-814753 GCF_001890085.2 Hipposideros armiger
CTGTTGATCTCTGTCTTTATGTCTGTCAAAATCTGTTTTATATATTTAGGAGCTCCTATGTTGGGTGCATAGATGTTTACTAGGGTTATGTCCTCCTGTTGAATCGAACCCTTTATTATTATGTAATGTCCTTCTTTGTCTTTTATTGTAGTCTTCATTTTAAAGTCTATTTTGTCCGAAATAAGTATTGCTAGTCCAGCTTTATTCTCATTTCCATTTGCGTGAAATATCTTATTGCATCCCTTTACTTTCAGCCTGTGTTTATCTTTTGATCTGAGGTGAGTCTCTTGTAAACAGCATATGCAGGGGTCCTGTTTTCTTAACCACTCAGCCACTCTATGTTTTTTGTTGGAGCACTTAACCCATTCACATTTAAAGTGATTATTGATAGATGCATATTTATTGCCATTTTGTTATACAACAGGCTGGGTTAGCCTGTTTTCCCCTTTCTTCTGTTTAAAAAAGCCCTTTTAACATTTCCTGCAATGCTGGCTTGGTGGTAATGAATTCCTTAAGCTTATTCTTTTCTGAGAAGCTTTTTATCTGATCTTCAATTTTAAGTGATAGCCGTGCTGGGTAGAGCAATCTTGGTTGTAGGTCTTTATTTTGCGTCACTTTGAATATTTCTTGCCACGCCCTTCTCGCCTGCAGAGTATATGTGGAAAAGTCAGTTGTTAGTCTTATAGGAGTTCCTTTGTATGTAACCTGTGCTGTCTTTCTCTTGCTGCTTTTAGGATCCTGTCTTTGTCTTTAGCCTTTGCCATTTTAACTATAATGTGTCTTGGTGTGGACCTGTTTGGGTTCAGCTTGTTTGGAACTCTCTGCACTTCCTGGGCTTGTATGTTGATTTCCTTCACCAGGGTAGGGAAGTTCTCTGTCATTATTTCTTCAAATACATTCTCTATCCCTTGCTTCTTCTCTTCTCCTTCTGGTATTCCTATGATGCGAATGTTGTTGCGCTTGATGTTGTCCCACAGGTCTCGTAAAGTATTTTCATTGTTTTTGATTCTTTTTTCTTTTTGTTGTTCCAAGTGGGTGATTTCTGCTATTTTGTCTTCTAAATCACTGATCCGATCCTCTGCTTCATCTAATCTACTGGTGATTCCTTCGAGTGTGTTCTTCATTTCAGTTTTTGTATTCTTTAGTTCTACCTGGTTGTTTTTATATGATTTCTCTATCCTTCTTTATGTCCTCACTAAGTTCCTGAAGCATTCTTATCATCAGTGTTCTAAACTCTGTCTCTGAAAGGTTGGATACCTGTTTCATTTAGTTCCATTTCTTGAGGTTTCTTCTGATCTTTTACATGGGACATGTTTCTTTGTTTCTTCATTCTGGCTGTTGCTCTGTGATTGCTTCGATGTATTTAGATCACCTAGAAAGAAACAAAAAAAAGAAAGAAAAACAAAAAAGGAGCGGCTCTCTGCCTGTTTTAATCTGCAGACCACTTGCTCAGCAATAGAGAGACTCTGGGCGACTCTGCACCAGCTGTTGGGGGGAAGGGCTCAGTGCGTCATGCGCCGACCTCCCTCTAGACTTGAAGTAAGCTTCCCACGATTAGTTGCTATGTGCTCTGGAACCGTGCTCACCACCAAAAATTCTCATAGGTTGTTGGGAGCTGTCTGCTGCTGCAAAAAACCCTCAGTGGCCACGGAGGTGGGTGCCAGGCACCAGGGGCTCAGGGTGCCCCCAGCAATACAGCTCTAGGTGGGTGGGGGAGGCCCCCAAGGCACCACAGGATGTTATCCGTGGCCCCCACCAAGTCAGAGCAGCATGCACTCCTGCACCAGCAACCAGCCCGCACATATGCGCCAGGAAAGCCCCAGCTGGATCACTGCAGGCACACAGCTCAAGGCCCAACACTCCCAGGAAAACTCCCAGTCTCAGCCTGTCCCAATCAGCCACTCACAGATCAGGTTGAGCAGCCCGACAGCCAATTGCCACCCTGGAAACTCGGCATGCGCAGTGTGGAGAGTGGGGACCCAAGGCGACTCGCGCACTCCCACGACTCAATGAACAGCCTGTTGGAGCCCAAGCATGCCTGCCAGGCGTTTCCCTGGCTACGACAGCACAAGCAGTGTGGAGGGTGGGAATCCAAGGCCGCATGCGCGCGCGTGCACACACCCTGCCTGTGCCAATTCCACCAGACGAATGCGGTCTTGGGCCTGACCCTCTGTGGGAGGGCCCAACCCTGAAAAAATGGCGCCCTCCTGTGCACTACTCTTGTGCAAGCTCCACACCAGGGGGGCAATGGTCCCAAAACCTCCAGCTCACGCACCAAAAGTGTTCAGTTCAGTCCTTCCCGCAGGCTCCTGGGCCCTGCTCACACAGCTACTCCCTCCACCAGAGACCAGGTGAGTGCTCACCGGCGAGCGAGTCCGTGTGTCAGCTCCACTGGTTCTCTAGCCGCCCTCAGCCTCACCAAGTTGAGCAAAGAGAGTCCTCGCTAATTTCTGTTTCCAGCTATGGTAGAACGCCTGTTCCTGGAAAAGTAACTCTGGGCTGGTGAGCGTGGTGCAGGGCCGGAGGGTCTCTCCCCCAACCGGAGAAGCCTCATCACCACTGAGGTGTCCCTCACGGGGTTCCTTTTTTTTAAATGTATTTTTTAAGTACATTTTTAAAAATAAAGAGTTAATCTTATTTTATCCCTGTCCTGTTTAAAGGTCTCTGGTGGCTTTCTCGTCACACAATAATGGGCAGGGTGTAGTTTGTACAGGGTCCTGTGAGGACTGGCCCTGCCTGTGGCGTGTCCAGCCACTCACGCCTCCTCTCGTGTCATTTGCCTTGGGGTCTTTTCCAGAGCCATCGACTCTGGACATGGACCTGCCCCACGCCCTTGGCACAGCTCACTGCTACTCATTCTTCACTGCCCTAACCCCTCGTTGGCTCCCGAAGTCAGTGCTCTTAGTGATAAAAGTGACTCAGGATAGGGTGTTTTAGTGATGCCCTATGCTTCTACCTGGTGGCATGGAACACAGTTGCAGTTGTTGGATGTTTGTCTAATCTGTGTAAAGTCTGACTTCTCTAACAGAAAGTAAGCTCTAAGAGGCCACGGAGTGTGCCTGCCTTGTTCTCGGAGGTCCCACGCAGAATAGATGCCCGGTGGATATTTCCAGAATGAATGAATGACAGGACCATGCTGTTGTGAAAGGGGAGCTGAACAAGGAGTCAGAATATCTGTGTTCTGGTCCCTCTGCTGCTGTAAACTTGCCGAGTGACACTGAGCAGCTGGTACCCCTCTCAGAGCCAGTTTCCTCATCTGCAAAATGGGCTTAGCAACACCTCAGCCCATGGATGTGGAGAGGGGGCAAGTGGGACTCAGGAGAGTGCACGCACACACCCGGCAGGAGGAGGCACTCAGTAACTCGCTCTTGGTTTTCTGGGGGCCCTGTCACTTCGCCTGTGAAATGGGGGTATTTTTGACTAAATAATTTGTCGAGTTTCTTCGAGCTCAGAATTACTGCAAGTCTTTGAACCTCCCCTTTCTCCACCCTGCTTCTCCTCATGCAACTCCTGACTTCCTGTTCTCAGTCCACAGGGAACATTGCTTCTCTCAGAAAAAGACAGAAGTCATCGTATGCAGCCAGCGTGCGGCAGTTCATCTCATACCTCTTCTCTTCCACCTCCATCCCACCATCTCACTCATTCACTCACTCATTCATTCACTCATTCAGTCATTCATTCACCCACTCACTCATTCACCCATTCACTCATTCATTCACCTACTCATTCATTCATTTACTCATTCATTTGTTCACACCTTCATTCATTCACTAACCCACTCATTCATTCATTCAGTCATTCATTCATCCACGCATGCATTCATTCACTCATCCACTCATTCACCCTCTCATTCATTCATTCATTCATTCACAAGACATTTCAAGCCTCCACCAGTGTGTGGATAGACCCTCCCGCCCTCTGATCCTGTTCCTTTAATCTGCCTTCCCACCAACTGTTGTTGCGTGGGAGAGAGAGTGCATAATCAGCAAAGCAGCAGAGGATGCTGGTGTATTTTTGAGGGCACTGTCCCTTAATTAAGAGAGATGGGTTCTAAAAAAATCCTTGCAAATAGACATATGAGGGATATTTGCTTCTTATTTGAAATTACTGAACACGGTTGCCTACAATTGATCTATTTAACATTGTTGATTTTTCCCACACTCTTTCAATTACCCTGATTGCTACCAGACAAACTTCAAGCAAGTTTTAATTTATCTTTAATGCCTTTCCCTTAACAGCTGTCCTTCTCTCTTAACAAGAAAGTCAAGTCTGGAGCACGATGTGTTTAAAGCCCTTTTGGGGTATCAAGAATATCCCAGCCTTGGTAGTAAGCATGTCATAATCAGATTGGCGTGGAGGGGGCGGGAGGCTCTGATTTGAAGTCTCAGTCAGTTTCTTTGCTGAAGATACTCCCCCCAGCATGATCTGACGAGTCGACCAGAGACGTGAACATTTGGCTAGTGAGCAATGGTTGGAATCAGCTCCAGTCACCCAGTCCCCAAGTCCTTAATCACTGTGCCCTGCCTTGCTTCCTTTCGCTGTTTCTGATCTCGATGGCACCCATGGCAGCCACGAAAGAGGCCTGGCAGTGGCCATTAACCCCTCCCTCTCCCTTGTCCCCCATAGCTCGTCACTGAATCCTGTGATTTCTCTCAGACTGGTCTTGCTTGAGTCTGTCCACTCGTCCATCCGCGCCGCCAGCATCCTGGTCTGGTCTGTCCAGGCCGCCCCCCTCTTGCTGCTGCACCGCCTCTGTTCTGCTTTTTCTGCTCAACGCCTGTGGCTGTCAACCACTGTCCACTCTGCAGACTTAAGTGACGTCATGCTGGTCTTATGTGTAAAACCTTTCTGTGGCTGTCCCTTGCCATTAGGGCAAGTTCCAAACCCTTAGTCTATCTTACCCGACACCCCCTAGCCCCCCACTCACATACACGGTGATCTTACCCCAGCCTGCCCGGCAGCCTCCTTCCCTACCTGGAACCCCCTTGCTCTCTGCACTCCAGCCGTTTGGAACTGCTCGTATTTCCTCAAAACATGCCAAGTTCCTTCTTGGCTCAGGGCCTGCCCTTTGGAGGCGCTGCTTCATCCGTCGGTATAATCACCTCTCCCCCACTCCTTGCCCAGCCCTCAGCTGGCTAACTCCTCTCATCCTTCAGGGCTTTGTCATCCTGTGTCACTTTCAGCATGACTTCTGGGGAAGGCCCTTGGCTAGGTGGCTCTCCTGGCCTCTTCAGGGTCTTCTCCACAGAATGAAACTTCTGGCAGGCCTGTTGGAGCACTAGCTGTCTTGCTTGCTGCCATATTCCCGGCATCGCCCACGGTACCTGGCATGTAGTTGGTACCCCATGTACGTTGAATCCACTTGGATCTATGTGAGTCCCAATTCCCCATTCAAAAGGAAACTCTCCATGGTCAAGCATCTTGTACTTCCTGTACTTTCTGACAGCAGTTTATTAGCTTAGCATAAAAAGTAGCTGAAGAATAATTTTTACAACTAAATTTAACTTTTTTCCCCCCAAAAGAACATCTTGAAAGGTGGTTTTCTGTTTTCGACAAAGTCATGTTTCTCCTAACAATTTTTTTTTTCCCTCCTAGGTTTCATCAGCTGTGAAACCCTGCGGATATATGGAGCTATGAGTGGGAATGTCACTTTGTCTCTACCAAGCCCTATAAGCTTTACAGAAGTTTTATGGAAAAAAGGAAAGGATAAAGTCGCAGAGTGGGATGAAAAGGATCCTATCAGAACGTACCCACCTTTTAAAAATAGGGTTCATTTAGACACTGTACATGGTAACCTCACCATCTTTAATTTAACATTATTGGATGAAGATGAATATGAAGTGGAATTCTTCTCCCTCGAGAACATGATATTTATGAAAGTCCTTAGTAAGAAGTTTGTTCTTAAAATCCTTGGTGAGTATTCCATCAATTGATTTGTTTCAAATGGCAAATTTCCACCTCTTTGAAGAGACTAATACAGGCTTACAAGTATGAGAAACAAAATATTTCATTATCACATGTTGTCAGAGTTTTCCTGTCTTTCTGGTACACAGACACTTTGAATTCCCCTGTCATCCATCCTCTGGGTGAGGAGAGGTTGTGACGGAATTGGGGAAAACAGCATCAGTTGGGTGGAGCTGCTGCCAGCAGTATCACTTAACTTGCTAGAATGTTCTGGAAAATGATTTCTTGGCAGCAGTGAACTCAGAACTCTTTGAGCTCCATTCATGGATGATGGCGCACTCTAAATTAGACTTTCTGTTTCCTCTTGGGGCTCACCCAGGAGCTGGATTTTTTTTCTCTTAGATCACTCTAAACTAGAACTGGAGATAGAATACAGGTTCCTCCATGTTTCTCGTTGATGTTTCTAGTTTATTCTCCTTCTCTCATCTCTAAAGCCCCTTCCTTGTTGCAGACATCTGTGGGCATATGGGTACCCCCCAATGTTTGGGGTTTTTTCAGTTTTATTGAGAAATGATGGTCATATATCACTGTGTAAGTATAAAATGGCCAGCATGACAGTTTGACATGCATATATTGTGAAACGATTACCACATAGGTTCAGCTAACACCCACCTTCCCATAGAGATGCAGTAAAAAAGAAAAGAAAGAGGAAAAGAAAACAAGGATAAAAAATGTCTTCTTGTTACAGGAACTCGTAGGATTTACTCTCTGAACAGCTTTCCTGTATGTCCTACAGCAGCGCTAGCTGTAGTCACCCTGCTGCATATGACACCCTAGTACTTATTTATCTTATAACTGGAAGTTGGCACCTCTTGACCACCTCCATCCAATTCTCACTCCCTTACCCTTCACCTCTGATCTTTTCTTTTTCTATGAGTTTGATGGTTTTTGTTTTTTTTTTAAGATTCCACATATAAGTGAGATCATACAGTACAGTATTTGTCTTTTTCTGACTTCTATCACTTAACACATAATGCCTTCAAGGTCCATCCATGTTGTCCCACATGGTAGAATTTCCTCATTCTTTATGGTTGAATAATATTTCGTTGTATGTGTGTACCGCAAATTATCCATTCATCCATCGATGGACACTTAGGTTGTTTCCATGCCTTGACTATTGTACATAATGCTTTAGTGAACTATGCCCCAATATTTCGATCCCTTTAGTTGCCTGGTTCATTGTCACCATTTCCAATGTTCCTGCTTTCCTAATTCTTGGTGATTGTAATATTTAGTTAAAAGTTCTTTCTAATATCCTGACTTCTCAGTCCTTGCTCTCCTGTAATGATCTTGTCCTCTTCCCTACCTTACCTCTCCCCATGGCTATGACCTAGAACTTGTCATTACCAGTAATTCTGCCCCCATTGTCTCAGTGTCAGGCATCCCACCTCTTCTGCTGGGAGCTCACTTCCTCTGCTGACGCCCTCCCTGACTTCCTGACATAGCCTAGGTGCCATGGTCATTCGCAGGGCTCACTCTGGCAGATGCGGTAGCTTCCTTGCTCCTTTTTTGACAGGTCGTACTCACCTTGTTAGTCCAACCAGGTGCAATCCAACATCCCACCTATTCTGTGCTCACACACGTGTGGCTGCAGAAAAACATGTCACCTTGCAGAGTCTCATACTTTACATTTCTCATCACTTACCTCAACTAAATCCAATTTGTCTTTCGTGTCCTCACTCACGCACTCTCCTAGCACTTACCTTTCCTCAAACCTTGAACACCTCCTTCTCCAGACCCACTCCTCAGCTGAAGGCTTTGCTTCTTGTTTCCCAGGGGAAAAGAAGCAACCGGAAGGAACTTTCTGCAACTCTCACCACCAGCCCCCCTGCCTCCCTGTACCTGACTCTCTATACCCTGTTCTCTCCCCTTCCTGTTCGGAAGTCCCCACAGTTCTCACCTCGGGCCAAAGGACCTGCACTCAGATATGACTGTAGTCATTGTACCCACTCCCTCTTTACAGTGAAATCCCCCGTGGTGGCTTATTGCCGTCAGCATGCACATAAGCGATTATTCATACCGTCATTGTAACCCTCGCATGTGCAAGCCCTCTCATGGCCCCTCTACCCCTCCAACTACTATCCACTTTTTCTCTTTCAGTTTCTCTCCAGAAAATCTCCTTGAAGAAATTGTCTATATTCACTCTTTGTAAACTCTTCTCCTGTTCACTTTTTTTTTTTTTAAGATTTTATTGGAGAATTGGGGGAAGGGAAACAGTGTTGGGGAATTGGGGAAGGTGAACAGCCAAGTTGTTGTCCTTCAGTCTTAGTTGTGGAGGGCACAGCCAGCTCAGTTCCCAGGTCCAGTTGCCATCTGGCTGTTTGACGGCAGCTTGCGGCCCCTCAGCTCACGGTGCCGTGTTCAATTCTAGTTGCGGGTGGGCGTAACCACTATCCCATGTGAGAGTCAAACCAGAAACCTTGTTGCTACGAGAGCACACTCTAAACACTTAGCCATCTGGCCACCCATTGGCAGCTCACCGGCCGCTCAGCTCAAGGTGCTCAAGGTACCGTGTTCAATCTTAGTTGCGGGTGGGCATGGCCCATCATCCCATGTGGGAGTTGAACCGGGAATGTTAGGAGCACGCGCTCTCACTATTCTCAGCGGTAGCTCAGCTCAGGCGCAGCTCACCAGCCCATGTGGGAATCTAACCGGTGACCCTGTTGCTCAGAGCTCAAGCTCTTAACCAACTGAGCCACTCGGCCGGCCCTCTCCTGTTCACTTTTAACCCGCTCTGAATAGGCTTCCCTCCGCACTGCTGTACCCAAACTCCTCCTCAGTAAATCCAGTGATCCATTCCCCTCCCACATCGCTCTCCACCGTGAGCAGCTTTTGTCACAGCTGAGCACTCCCTCTTCTTTGAAATACTCACTTCAGCTTCGTATTCTGGTTTTCTTCTAACTCACCAACCGTTTCTACTCCATTTCCTTCGCTGGTTCTCTTGTCTGTCTCCCCAGCCTCTTAACATTGGGCCTCTTCCCTTCTCTGCCTGCATTTACCCCCAGCTGGGTGAGTTCATCCCGTGTCAGGACTTACTATCTCGATGATGATTGAGATCTGGAGCTCCAGCCCACACCCCTACTGACCTCCCTGTGTGCATATCTGACTGCCTCTAACTCCACTCACACATCTAATTGGCCTCTCCAATATCACGTGTCCAAAAGTGAGTTCATGATCTTCCCCTTAAACCCATTTCTCTCCAAATCTTTCCCCTCTTGGCTAATGGCAGCTCCATCCTTTCAGTATCTCAGGCTAAAGCCTTGGTGTTGTCCTGGACATCTCTCTTTCTCTTGAACATCATGTTTGCTCCACCAGGAAATTTTGGCTCTACGTTCAAAATGTAAGCAGAATCTGACCGCCTCTCCCCACTTCCTCTGGTGCTGACCGGGCCTCCTTCATCCTCATCTGGACAATTGCAGCAGCCTCTTAATTGGTCTTCCAGCTTCCACCCTTTTCCCCTACAGTTTATTTTTAAATGCAGCAGCCGGAGAGATCTTCTTAAAACAGAAGTCAGATCACCTCACTCATCTGTTTAACCCATTTTAGAGGCCCCATCTCACTCAGAGTTAAACTTAACATCTTTCCAGTGACCTGCCAGGCTGTACGAGACCTGGCCCCGTGACCTCTCTTGGCTGTTCTTTTTTTTTTTTTTTTTCAAAGATTTTTTTTTTATTGGGGAATTGGGGGGATGGGAACAGCTCTGGGGAATTGGGGGAAGGGGAACAGACAAGTTGCTGTCGTTTTGTTCTTCAGTCTAGTTGTGGAGGACGTTGCTTCACTGGCCCAACTTGGCACCATCATTGCGCTCTTCCCGGGCGAGGCAGATCAGTCGCTGGCTTCTGGATGGCCGCTCACGCTGGCTGCTGGCTACATACAGTAGCCCATGGCAACCCACTGCAGCAGGGGCTACAGCCTAGCCATTGCCGGCGACTCACAGGAGCCCAGCTCCAGGTTGAGCTGTTGTTCAGCATCTTAGCTGTAGAGGGCAGTGTCACTGGCCCTCATATGAGGGATCCGAACCGGGGCCCTCTGGCGTCCCAAACCAGTTCTTAACCATCGCGCCACTCGGCCGGCCCTCTTGGCTGTTCTTTGACCTCTGAGTCATGCCCTTGCCTTTCCTGTGCAGCCTCTCAATTTCACAGCTGCATCTATACCCAACTCTCCCCTCTACTGGGTCACAGGTTCCCTTGTTTTATCTCAGAAGTGGGTGTAGTTATAGGCCCACTTCCTCTATCCAAAGGTGTTTTTGGAAGACCCAACTGAAGGCAAAGTGTGGAAGATGATTTCCGGGGGATGGAGAAGAGGCAGAAAGTCCCATATAGCACTTCAAGTCTGCACTCCCCAAGTTTGGTGTGAGGTAGTCGCAGTGGAACAAATGTGGTGACCAGCTTGTGGGCAGCTATTACCAGTTCACCTGTCTGGTCCCCTGGAGACATGGAAAAAAGTGAGAATTTCTCTCTTGTTCACCATGGTAGCCCCAGAGCTCAGCAAAGGATTTGAATAGGTAACAGGCCCTCAGTAGGTATTTGTTGTATCGATGAAAACAATCAAACGGGTGAATGGGAGGCCAGTGGCACCAGTGACAGAAATGGGGGCTCTCAGACTAAGTGGCTGGTTTATCTGGAAGGTGATGTACTCCATTGAGATTAACAAAGCTTGTTAAGATGTCCGGGCATCCTATTAGAAGAACCAATCGGTGCCTTTGAAGAAGCAGACTCTGCAAAGCCTGGAAGTTGGGGGATCTGGCAGTGTGTAGGGCAAGCAGACCAAAAGATTGATTGAGAATTTAGATAAGAATCAAATGCATTTTTAAGAGCCCTGTTATAAAGTATGGACAACCGAGTTCAAAACATTTGAGTACACTTCTATTTTTATTTTATTTTTTTTAAGCTGAGCCATCCTGCCACCTGTTGGCAGCTCGGCGGCAACTCAGCTTGGGCCGGGACTCGAACTGCTGTTACTCAGAGCTCGCACTCTTCAGCGAGCTCTTAACCAACTGAACCACTCAGCTGGCCCTTACACTTCTATTTTTAAACTTGATGAAATGCTGAACATTTTTAATTTTTGAAGTTCCATGTTCACTCTACAGAGGTGCATGATTTTGGTAGTCAAACCAACTGGATAGCCCTCCGGAAGCTTAGCAAAGGTCTGCCGACCAGCAAAGTCCAGGGGACCTGAGCTCCTGTCAGGAGGCAGTGATATTGGCAATATGGAAGGTGAGACTTCCCGTTCTGGTTCAGGAATCTGGATTTTAGCCTGTGGCAGTGGGAGCCATTGTATGCAATCCTGGAGCAGGGAAGTGAATCCTTGATGAAATATATTTTTGGAAGATTAATTAGAATGTGGGTATTCATGGTGGCTTCGAGAGGGGTGGCAGCAGGTCAGAGGCTACTGAGATCAGGTAGACAGAGGTAATGGTCATAGATGTTTGGAAAGGAAAGTAGCAGAAGATAATCCAAGAAAGAGTCAACAATATTTATATTTTGCTATAAAAAGACCTAAGATGACTTAAGGTTTCATATCTGAATGAGAAAGCGATTGGTCATACTTTTGTTTTAGCATTGAGGAAGTCATGGTTTTTTGAAGGTGTGTTGAGACTTTAGTGGCTTGGGTTTCATCCGGAGACACCAGGCCTAACGGAAGACTTGCAGAAAGCTTGTTTTAGAAGGGGGATTTCCTGGCACCTCCTAAATTCAGGTCACCCACTCCCTTCTGTGTGTAAGTTAGCTTTCTTTTTTCCTTCAAAATCCCCTTAAAATTTCCACTAACGTTTATTAGTTCTTTCACATCCCCTTTATGGTCTTGGTAATGTTCATGTAAATAGAATTAACTATTCCATCCTTAGATGGCCTGGACTGGTGTATGACTTCTTACTAACATTCGTGGAGATATACAAATGCCATCATATGTGGATAAGAAGTCCTCATGTCTTACAGAGTGGTGAGCTGAGTGAATTTTTGATGAGCCAGTTGCTCGGCGGCCGAGGAACGAGTCGTGGGAGACCAGAATCGGTCTATTAGAATTTATTGGGCATGTTTGAGCTGCGGGAGATCAGGCTAGAAAAGACCTTAACCTCCCCCGCAAAAAGGGGTATGGAGTTTTATATGAGGGGGTAAACGAGGTTGTTCCCCCTTCAGTGCTTCAGAGGGTTTTCATTGCATTGTCTCTCTCAACAAAGGGTTTTGGGGCATGACCAAGGTTCCACATCCTGGCCCCCAGGCCGCCATCTGGACCACCCAGGCCCACTGATCACAAGCCCCTAGGAGACAAACACAAGCCAGCAGGTTCAAGGTACAAAGCAAGACAAGATGGCTTTCGATATAAGGTTTCTGCTCGTGGCCTAAATATGGCCTAACATCAACTAATTAAGTTATTTTAGGGATAATGTAGGTACATTTCTTGCCTGTTGAATGCTCTGCAAGGGACCGATGTAACTAATATTTGTTAGATACAGCTGTGGTAAGGCCCAAGGGCAGTGAGAGCATAGGAAAGCTTCTAGACAGAAAGATCTGCGGTGTAGAAGCTCTGACCCACACGTTGCAGAAAGGTTTGCTTACGCGTTGTTGAGCTAGATAGGCAACCCTGGTGTAACGAGGCCACCAGAAAGAACCTCTGTAGAGTTAAGTGGGTTCTAACGACAAGGAAGATGATACTAGCACTTCCACATGTTTCCTCTCACAGCACTTTCATATTCCACTTGACCTTTACAATGACCTTATAGAGTATCATATTTCCTTTTTACCGATGAAAATGACACAGACTTAGCAATGGGTGTCTCCGTTTGAAGAACAAGAGCCCGGCTGGATGATTTCTTAGGCCTTGCAGCTCCTCCAGGATCTGTGTTCCAGGGTCACTGACACACCAAGCCAGGGCCAACGTTCCTACCTCCCAACCCCTGGTCCGTGACCCTTCTGCTCGAATCACACGCCCCCCTGGGGAGCCTCCCCTTGCTAGCCTTATGCTGCATTACAGCTAGCACTTGTTAAGTGCTAATACTGTGCCAGGCACTGTAATAATAATTATAATTCTTGTATGAGTTAGTATCTGTATCCACTCATTTCATCCTCATCACAGTCATGCAGGGTAGATACTATTTGCTTCCTTATTGTACAGGGCAGGGAACCTAGGCACTAGAAGTGAAGTAACTTGTCCGAGGTCAAGTGGCTTGTAGTAGTGGAGCTGGGGTATGAACCCAGGCAGTCAGGCTCCTGAGTCCATGCTCTTAGCCGCCATACCATTCTTTTTTGGAGGTGAGCTATTGAAGAATTGACATTTTATAGAGTGGAGAGAGTAATTTGAAGACTGCCTCTCTGAATTTGTCCCTCCCTCCCTCCCTCCCTCCATCTATCCCAACACCTGCCCTTCTTATTGAGGTGCCGGCTGTGCGGCTCGTATTATGTCAGGTACTGTGGTTGAAAGGCGAATAATAATATCTAGTCGTTACCCTCCAAGATGCACAGTCTGAGGGGGCTCACAGTGTACCTCTGTTCAGTTTAGGAAGTGTTTGATGAAAAACTAGACGTTGGCCAACCTAGATCAATAAGCTAGAATCTGTAAGAGAACACGGAGCACATCAGAATCCCCTGGGATGGTGGGCCCAGGAACCTGTGTTTTAGCACACACCTCAGGCCATTCTTATGCACACCGATACGTGAAAACTGGCTCCTGTAGAACACGTTTAGAGAAGTAGGGAGCTTGGCTGCCTGCCCCTGAGAACAGCCCAGCCCCACTGCCGAGTCAGGCACACGCACAGCAGTACCTGGACAGTCATTTCACTTCTCAGCCGTCCTGGAGACACTGGGGCTCCGTGCACGTGCCTGGGTGTGCCGGGCGGGAGGGGCTGAGGAGGCTGAGGGGGAGGGCTCTGGGCTCTCTGGAGCAAGTCCTCATCCTTTTGAAGGATATTGATCTGCTGCTTAAGATTGAAGTTGGAGAAAATTTTCCAGTGCTTAATAAGAGATTAAACATTCTTTTAACTAAAGCAAAACTTTAAAGCAGCATGTAACGAGTTATGTGAGCAAGATTAAACCTAAAAACCGAGAAAGCCCCAAGCAGAAAGGGAAGTGTGTGACCTGGGTTTCTACCAAAGCAGGCTGGGTGTCTGAGCGAGAAAGGATTCAGGGGGAACAGATGGGGGAAAGGTGAGTCGAACACTCCTTTTTAGATTATTGACTGGAGCTTAAGTGTTTGTCTTAGAAAATATCATTTTAAATGACAGCATATTATTCCATCATTTTGATGAACTTTAGCTTCCTGTAATTCTGTTCAGTAGGTGTTTATAATGGATTGGCATTTTATTATCCACGTGGCACCATGACTTTTTTTTGGGGGGGGGGTATATTTCATATATATATTGACATGTTTTCTCAAAATTCTTATGATGTAGTTTTGGGGGGAAAGTAGAGATGCAAGAAGGCATATGAGTGAACAAGTAAACAAATGACTAGTGGGACAGACTAATTAGCACTGAGATTTTAGAGGGCAAGGATGGTGGCGCAGTGTGACATGTGAGTGTCTTAGCCAGTGACATGCAGGTCCCGGCTGCCTTAGCCACGAGGCGCATCCGAGAGGAAAGCTGGAAGTGAGGCAGTTGTCTGACAGGGGCACATCTTACTCTGCCTGTCAGCAGGGCCAGCTCACCGTACCTTTTGCAAAACCCTTTGAGTCAGATATCTTTTGGAATGAAACATTTTTCAGATTTCAGAAAGGGAATATAAACGATTTCCTCTCTGTATTTGAAGAAGCACCCCACCACTTAGTTATAGGGGGAGCACCCTGGACTCAAGCACGTGACGATTGTTAGTAAAACATGATAATGACTCTTTGAAGTCAGTGAGAAAAATAAGCAGCATAAAACCTCATGTCCATTCCAGTGAGGATTTGCAGCTACATGACATTGCCGCCATCGGTGTAAAATCTGCTGCTGTCAGAATTGAGGATAAGGGATTAGGGGCCTGTGTGTGTGTTCTGGATTTGAGCAGGTCCACCTGAGCCAGAAGAAGAAAGAATTCTCCCCCATCAGTACTCAAGTAGGTGGCCTGCTCATCTCTTCAGACTCACAAGGAAGTTGGGAGCTCTTCCTAAATTTGCAGATGATGGGTCTAAATATTACTCTTTTTGTATTAAATATTACAATTTTTTTCCCCCCAGAGCCTCTTCCATCTCCGATCCTAAATTGTTCAGTGACTGATAGGAACATTACAGTCACTTGCAGGATCCCAGAAAATAACTACAGTCATCCAAACCTAGTAAACTATTCATGGCACTGCCATTCAGCGCAGTGTAACTACAGCGTAAATCCTGTGATGTATTTTGAGAAGGAAGATGTCCTTTCACAAGAAGTACAGTGTATCGTTAGTGATCCAGTAGACAAGAGGACATCATCGATCATTTTGGGTTCCTGTGTCCAAGATGGTGAGTAAATAACTAAATGTGCCGTGGCAGAGGTACTGTATACAAATGGGGTTCATGAACCAGTGGTGGTCTGTGGGTTTCAGCTCAATTCACAGATATAGTGGCTAACATACATTTCACAAATTTGAAATGTAAAGTGAGTTACAATCTTCACAGATACCCTGTTATACAGCTAACATTTTTAGCACTTTTTCTGTGTCAAGCACCATTCTAATACATGTGTGAATTAATTCATTCTCACACAACCCGATGAGTTGCATACTAGTGGTTATTCTTATTTTATGGGGAGAAACCAAGACACAGGAGTTTAAGTTGCTTGTTCAAGGTCCACAGCTAGTAAGCGGCAGAACCTGGTTTTGAAGTCAAGCTGTCTGGCTCCAGACCCCATGCTCCTCACTATTTACAGTACTGTTTCATAATATTCTTAATAACCATTATGTTGTCAAAGATTGCACATATGTTACAAGAATATGTATTTGATACATTTGTCTAGGCTAACGTTCAGTTAATCCCATGGCAGTCTGTCTCACCTGTGGTCTTTTTATGTTGTTTAAGTGTTAAGTACATTGTAATTTGCAATTTTATTATCTGTTTTTCACATTACTGTATCTTCACTTTACAAGCAAAAGGATCAGTGATTTGAAGGTGGTTTGTTAAAACATAAAAGAAGAGATGAATTATAGTATTGACTATAATTCAGAATAATATCGTAATTGTATCTAGTGAACAGTATTTCCAGAGTAGATAGGATGGGGCTAGGACGGGGTGACTCCTAGGATGGGGTGATTCCTAGGATGAGGTGATCCCTAGGGTGGGGTGATCCCTAGGATGGGGCTAGGATTTGGAATGATTTTTTCTCCAAACAAGCATTTGAAACAGAAAAAAAAATCAATTAGTGAATAGAATGAATATAAAAAATGTGAATTTTATTTGATTAGTGAACCATTCTCCTCAAGTCTCCAGTGTATGGTACTTTTTGAAACTTCAAATAATGGCATGAAGCCATTAAAGTTATGGTTTCATTTTCAGACAAAACAGTGTGACTTCTCAGGTAAAAACAAACACATATTTGCAGAAAAAAAGTGTAAGATGAGTTCCAGTTTGTAGCTGTTGGATTTGGTCCCTAACCACCGGGAAGGACCAAACCCACAGAGGTGTCACTCAAAGCGGCACCATTTGCACAAGTCACACAATTGCCTAGAAGATTTAAAAACCAGCTACAAACTTAATGACAGTTATGATGCTTGGAGCAAACACTCCTTTATTCATTCCACCTAGGGAGTGTGGCATAATACCAAGGCATACAGTGTAGAAATGCAGTTTGGGTGCTAGCGGATCGTTGACAATCAACACAAAACCAAACCAGTGTGCTTTTGGCTTTTGGCATGTGTGCAGTGCACATGACCAAGGAGAAAGAAGATGACCTTGTACAGAATTACCAAACAAGTGACAACCCTGAAAAGCTTCAGGTGTCCGGAGGCAAAATACTTGAAATAATTTCTGAATAAGTTCCTTTGTAGAATCACATGGAATATTTTAAGAGATTTGTAAGCATTTTTCCCTTGCACGGTTTTCAGTTAACCTTCCCATTGGGATCGAATGCTCATGTCAAATGCTTTTCCCTGAAGATACCTTGAGAAAAGATCATCACGATAGCATACCTCTCAGTGATATGAAATAAGTGTTGTGAATTTGAAAACGAACCCTTTTTGTTATTAAATAATGTGATTCATCTTTTTTCTTTTTTTTTTTTACATTTTCCCCCAAATTGACTGTTCCAATTACATTGTAGATTTTGAAAGTTTGAGAGGCATTGCTAGATAGTTCTTAGGTCCTTTAAATCCTAGAGTGTTGACATACGAGAGATATATCTGGGGTCCTGTGCTTGGTCTCCATTAACCAAATGTTGGAGGACCTTTTTCCGTTCTGTAAATTTGCAGCCTGAACTTAATGATCTAAATGGTTCTTTTCAACAAAGTCTAGGGTCTCTCTTTTTTTTTTTCTTTCCCCCATGATGATTTTCAAACACTATTCTGTGGAGTTGCGCACATCCTAGCAGATATAAATGCATGAAGGTGTAGCACTGAAATGCTGGATCTTCCTTTTTCTTACTTTTTTATGTAGCCTTTCTAATAATGCTTTATCAATGAAGTATAGTAACTCACATTGACTAACCTGCTACCTGTTTGCAGACCCGTCCACATACTGTTTCATTTGCTCCTCACCACCACTGTTGTAGACTGGCCAGACATGAGTTACTTACTTTATAAGAGGGAGGAGACAGGTTCAGCCAGGTGGGTGACTTCGCCAAGCTCACTTAAGTGATGGAGATAGCCTTAAAATGTAGGTCTTCCAGAGTTTATTTTCCGTGACACCACCCTGTTTCTATATTTCTCAAAATAAATTAAGAAAAATTTTGACTGAGTCACAGGAGTTATAGAGTGGAAACCATCCCATGTTAAATGATTGTAAAGATTGTGGGGAGTTCTGCAGGACCCAGGGGGTCAGGTTTCTTCAATCAATAACTTATGAAAGGGCAAGAAAAAGAGGTGATGGGGGAACTTACAGATTAAAGAGATTTAAGAAACGTGTTAATTCATTGAAATATATGGACCTTATTTGGTCCTGACTCAAACAAGAAAATGAATAAGAGGAGAAATTTAAACACTGATTGCATATTTGAGTATATTAAACACTTAATTAGTTTTTTTTTTTGGTTTTTTTTTCGAAATTGTATTGGGGAACAGTGTGTTTTTCCAGGACCCATCAGCTCCAAGTCAAGTAGATATTTCCAATCTGTAGGGTTGTCAGAAAAGTCATAACGTATTTTTCTGTTTTTCACTGCAAAAATGCGTCATGACTTTTCCGACAACCCACTAGTTGTGGAGGGCACAGCTCCTTGGCCCATGTGGGAATTGAACCGGCAACCTTGGTGTTATGAGCCTGCGCTCTAACCACCTGAGCTAATCAGCCGCCCCAAACACTTAATTAGTTTTTAGTTATGATAATGTCATGGTTATGTTTCATAAATAATCCCCATTTTTTTGGGGGGGCGGGGGTCATAGAATAAACATTTGTTATCACAGCACCGGTGGTCTGAGAAGGCAGCGGGTTAACACCTCCAAAAACTGCCTTCACCTTCTCAGACCAGTTTGGGGTATTTAAGGGAAACTATTCCTCTGAAGGCTACCTGACGGTTCCGGGGGTCTCCATGGAGCCTTCCTCTGGCAATGTGGCTCCAGTGGCATCAGCAACCCAGGAGCGATGATGGGCATCGCCTGGAAAGAATGCTAGACCATTGAGATTGTGATCAGTAAGCCTAAGGGTATTGATCATAAGTTTCAAGGTAATTTTCTAAAACATGGAACTGGGTGGGACAGGGGACATTCTGAGCTCAAGCTGCAAGGGGATGATCTATTGTTAAACTATAGGTCAAGGAAAGGTGAGGCTGCTTCAGGAACTAGTAACTAGAGGCAAGAAAACAGAGCAAAAGCTCATTCTATCCCAGCTGAGCAGAAAGGCGCCAGTGATGAGGGGCCCTGGTGTAACCCCCACCTCCGGGAGCAAAATCGCTCAGGAGCTGCTTCCAGAAGTCGGTTATGCACCAAGGAATCTGCCCAGTCTCAGGCAGCACCCGAGACCCTCCATAAGCGGAAAGACTTATCAGAAGAACCCAGAAGCTGTCCCGGCAGAGTCCCCAGAAACTGAAACCAGAGGGCAACCAATTCCGGGGCTCGTGCTGCCTGCACTACTCAGTCAGGAGACTGACACAGGTGCTGATTCATAGAATAAACGTTTATTATCAGAGCACTGGTGGTCTGAGAAGGCAGCAGGTTAACACCTCCAAAAACTGCCTGCTAATCCCCATCTTTTGGAAATATATACTGAAGTATTTATGGCTTAAAAACTGTGCTAGGGGCGGCCAGGTGGCTCAGTTAGAGCACGAGCTCTGAGCAACAGGGTTGCTGGTTCAATTTCCACATGGGCCAGTGAGCTGCGCCCTCCGCAACTATTGGGTTGTGGAAAAGTCATGATGCATGTTTGCAACACTTGGCACTAGTTAATTTTTGTAACTACTAGGGTCATTCACATCTGTGTTATTGCTATTTGACAGCTGACAGTTCTAGCTTCATTCTAAAAACAAATTGAGTGATTTAGTTGAGCTTTGGAGATTTTACAACAAGTTGAAGATGGAAGACCAAACTGCATTTTTGCCATATTTTACTGTTTTACTTCCATAAAGGGAAGAACGTGTGTCAAGCTTGTGAAAAGTTACTTGAAGTTTATGGTGACAGTGCTCTAC
>NW_017731699.1:816118-818397 GCF_001890085.2 Hipposideros armiger
CTTTTATGAACAAGGAATTATGAAGCTCACTGAAAGATGGCAAAAGGTTATCGAACAAAACGGGCAATATATCATTGATTGATCTTTGTTCTTTATATTGGGTCGTTGGGAAAGTCATGACATATTTTTCTATGTTTTTCAATGCAAAAATGCGTCATGACTTTCCCGATGACCCAATAGATTGAACATGGCACCTTGAGCTGAGCAGCGGATGGGCAGCCGGATAGCTCAGTTGGTTAGAGCGCATGCTCTGAACAACAAGGTTGCCCATTCGACTCCCTCATGGAATGGTGGGCTGCACCCTTCGCAACTAGATTGAAAACGGCGACTGGACTTGGAGCTGATGGGTCCTGGGGAAAAAACATTGCTCCCCAATAAAGTTAAAAAAACTGTGCCAAAAGGATTTTCTATGGTTTGGCCAGGGAGGCAGGGTGCCCTCTAAGCAATACTCAAATGAGTTCTTGACCCAAGCAACCAGATGAATCGTGTTACCATTTACTGAGACTGGAAGGCAGGGAACAGCAGGTGTGTGGAGGAAATAAAAAACTCCATTTAGGGACATGATGTTGGAGATGCCTGTTAGATTTCAAATGGAGACGTCAAGTAAGGCACTTTGATATACGAGTCTAGTTCTCTAGTGCATAGTTAGGGCTGGAAATATAAATGTGGGCATAATTAGAGTATAGTGGGCATTTCAAGCCATGGACTAGATGAGATCACTTAGAACAAGCAGATGTCAGAGAGAGGTGTCCTGGGACTCAGGGACTCTGGCACTTAAGGCTGTTAAGACGAACCGGATCCAGCAAAGGGGCTGCAAGAAAGGCAGGAAGGAAGTTTCAAGGGTGTGCCGTCTCTGAAGCCAAGAGAATAGGAAGTGTCAGCTAGTAATGCAATGGGCAGACCAAGGAGGAAGCCCCGAGCCTGAAGAACTTGTGTCATTGTTGTCATCACCCAGGGCTCTGCCGTCCCCATGTGATGACAGCATCTGGCATCATCTCATGGGGGAGAGGTTTTTGAAAGGGACTGTATCAATTAGCATTAGATTCAGCTATTAAAAACATGTATCAGTGGCTTAAAAATGTAGATTTCTCTTTTCGTGTTAAAAAAATTGGAGGTAGGCAGCTCTGGGAGTATTATTGCTTTTTGAAGTTGTCAGAGACCCAGGAGCAGTCCAGCTCCTGCTGTGTTCCCAGGGATTTCAGAAAGGGGAGAAATGGCCTGCCTTACCCCTTTTAGGGATACTTTTAAAAAATGCCACCCAACCCTTCTTGCATCCCGTTGCCCAAAACGTAGCCACAACTTCAAACCTAGCTACAAGAAAGGCTGAGAAATTCATTTTTTAGCTGAGTGGCAGTGTGCCCAGCTGAAAATCCGAGTTCTGTGACTAAATCGGAGAAAATGGATGGGGGAGGGGCAACCAGCAGTGTCTGGCCAGGGGCCTCTCACGTCAGACATCAGTGGTGACTGCCTGTTTGTTCTAACTCACCTGTTCCCAATAAGAGAACAGCGTGTGTGTTCCTGTTCTCATTTATCCGTTCATTTTTTCCCTCCCCTCTCCTCCCCCTTCTTCGCGCTTATCCGCTTATCCATGTTGTGCTTGGGTTAGTGACTCGCCCTCCCTTTGCAGTGCGTGCAGGGTGGTCGTTCCGCCATATCCTTCAGTAGCTGGGTGCAGTCCACCTCATGAGCGTACCACGCTTATCTGTCGAGGACACTTAGGCTGTATTGGTTTTTTGACATTGTAGGGAAGGCTGCAGTAAATCTCTTTGTACCTTTTTTGGAGGGAGGGGAGGGCCACATCCCTGATGGCTTCTGTAGGTTAACATCTTAGCAATGGAACTGCCAGGTCAGGGGATGTTAGTGGAGATCCCGATAGCATCTACTCAGTAGGTTAGTGATGACAGCCAAGAGTTGTTCTTAAATGCATTGGCTCAGTGAATGCTGACAACTGCCCTTTGAGATGAGGCAGCCGGGACACGGAGAGGTGGAGGCACTCACCGAGCACTGTTGTCACGACTCAGGGACACTGGGGGCACGTCACTCAGCACAGTGTCGGGCGGCTTTGTGATGAGCACGGCTAAGGCTTGTCATGCACAACTGCCCAGTCGCCCCGCCAAACTCACGCCGCCTGGCTGTGCTCCCACTGGCAGTGCGGGATGGTAGAAAGCAAAACTTCCAGTGGAATGTGTGCTTCCTTTCATCAGTAACTCTGGGCCTGCCATATGTCACCTTCGTGCATATGAGTTTGTTTAGAAATACAATAGATTCTCTTTATTCAC